>NC_056729.1:1211659781-1211939781 GCF_019279795.1 Protopterus annectens
ATTAGTTGCTATGACAGCTAATGAAAAATTAGATAGCTGATGGTGTTAAATAGTGGTGATTGTAAATCTTTTTAAGAGTCTGATGAAGCATGGTTTATCCATGCAAAAGCGCTTACTGTATTGTTTTCGAATAAAACTTTTATTTGTTAACTGGCCGCCATGTTTGTCGCCACTACATTTTGCTGCTTTATCTTGGGATTTGTATGAAGTGTTGTGACTTTATTATTAGTGGTAAAGATTTTGTTCTTGCTAATAGAACATTTTGTTTACTATTGTTCTCGCCTCAGGGGAGAGCAAAATGGGTATTTTTATTGACTGTTCAAGTTGGATGAAATGACAGCCTTAAGTCTATAAGATAAGTGAGGTACTGTGCTCAAAGATCTGGTTAATTGTATGTCCAGGCAAGTTACATAGCTGTAATGGATTCTGTAACTTTTGTGACTGCAAAGATCATAATCAGTGATCTTTTTAGCATTGATGGTTAGTTTACTTCGACTTATCCAATTTCATATGGAATCACTATCTGAAGCTTACAGGAAAGGTTAATTTAAACTATCATTTATATGCTCTCTAGTGAAAGAATGTGCTTAAATATATTAGATTTCAATATTTTATCCAAACGTAACAATGCAGACACTTCACAGTATGTCACTAGTATGGTGGTACTAGGTTTTTTTTCAGCAAAGAAAAAATATTTATCAGCACACCCAGAAAGATCTTTTGCATTTCTTAAGCAAAATCACCTTGCAGTACACACATCTCCATCTGGATCTTTTATTTTATGAAGGATGACTAGAAAACTAAAACATATGAGCATATGAAGATGCCAACTATCTACTGAAAACATTTGAGTGTGGCTGGTAGATCCAATGTAGTTGCCCCCTGTCAAATTCTTGCTATTTCCATTTGTTGATTTCCACAGGCAAATAAAACCCATCTGTATGACCATCCTCACTGCAACACACCCATGAGAAGACTTGTCCTATCCCTCCTTTCTTTTCAGCACCACCTCTGCTACTTTCTCCAAACAGTACAGTGGTTCCACATCATAGTCCTTCTTTCTGTAATCTTTTTTATTTATATATGCTCATTTTAAGACACTGTTTATTGTCTGTATGGCTTCCAGCACCAATCCAGTACTTCAGATGTCATCTTACTAATAACACATGGAGTAAAAGGATGAACTTGTCATCTCTGCAATCCATACCACATACTATGTATTTCAGTACCATACAGGTTTTTGCCATTGACTTTTCACATTACATATATGGCATATTTCATCTCAGACATGATTATTTCTTTCATATCATTTTCCCCTTCTTCCCAGCTTACAGTCAATCCTAGCAACATTGAATATTTTTGTGGGATCCTCCTCCCAAACTGCACAACATTCTGTCAGCTGTCTAGTCACAGTATCAGCTTAAAGAAGTCTCTTCGTAGCCCATAATTATATCCTTGACTGCAGCAAATAAATTGATCTGATATCTGTCATGTCCATTCCTTAACAGAGGGGTTATCTGGTCTGACAAGGATCTGATTTTGGCCATTCTCAAACTTTGGATCCAGTGCTCAGGCACCTCCACTTACCTATAACCCCCCTGCAAGGAGAGAATTACCTCAGAACTCATTTGATGCTTGATTGCTACAAATGTGGTCTCCTTTGCTCAAGCTGATTTGATGAGATAATTGCCTTTTCATTACAATTTTCAATATCTTTCTCTGAGGATTTTCTTCCGTTTTTTTTTTTTCTTTTCTATTTCTCGTACCTTCCCTTACCTTTTACATAATTAAATAAAAAGCTTCAGTATATACTCTTTTCACCTGTTGGTGTTTTGTAGTTACTGACTTTTGGCAGTTAGGTGTTTTTCTAAGACACTGTTTAATAGAGTACTTTTTCTAGAATTAATTTGTGTAGTGTTTTTTTTTTCCTGAGGAAAGTTCTTCCCACATACTGATTAGTGTTTTTTGAAATGTTGGTTGGATTGTGAGAAATGTCAAATAAACCTTCAGTGTTTAAAAAAATGTGTGTTTTGTAGCCATAAACTTCCCAAATCAGATGCACATGCCAAGTGTGTCTATCATTTGGGGGTTGCCCACTTGGCAGAGCAATGTTCAATTTGTGTGCCTTTTTGCATAGAGCACTAGTAGTGAGGAGAAACAAACTTGTCACTAAGGGGCTACTCCCTGCCTCCATGGGAGAACTGCCCCCTACTCACTTCTCTACTTCTGCGAATGTTTTTTTTTCAACAAAAAAATCTGTAGAGAACTCCGGGCTGAAAAAACTCTGACAAAGCCAAGAAGAAATCCAATGAACCAGAAAGGGGTCTCTGGATCACTCCCCTTCTTTGGTTCCAGCACCAAAGGTTTCAAAGCCTTCAGATCCAGCTGCAGTGTCAGAACCTATTCTCATTGGATCTGGTACCCCCCCTACCAGAGCCATGTTTTTCTCTGGAGCTGATCTTGCCCAGGCTGAGATCTCCCACCCTCCAGGAGAGGTCCTTTCATTGGACCTCTCAAACTTCTTCTATTGCTTCTTCACTCTGATCAGTTTGGTTCTCTAAGAGTCTGTTAGAAGTTTGCATGGATAGGAAGATGAGAAAGTTCTTCAGGACTCAAGTCCAGCTGGGGGGGGGCATCTTCCAGTTCCAACTTCTGTCATCACATTATTTCTCCTTCCCTGCTCCATTCTTTATAATGTTGAGTCAGAGCACTCTCTGTGGTATGTCTACACTGGATCTGAAGATCTGGTATTCATTGACTCCAGTAACATCTCTGATCTTGTCAGCTCTCAGTGGCTCAGACCTTGATGGATCTTGGAGCCAAGGTGTCAGCGGTGGACCCAAGGAGGCAAGTTGAACTCCAAGGTTCCCAGAGATGTCCCTTTCTCTCAGAGCATTGGCACTTAAAAGCATGTCTCCCAAGTTGGTCCCAAAGCCAAGCTGAGTAGGACTTCAAGACCAATCATTGTTAGGTGCCATAGCTCCCTTGAGAAGGGTTTTTAGTCCCATCTCAATCTCCACATTCAAGGCTTTTGAGAGAGTGCTCTCTCATTCTAGGGAACAGACTTCTCTCTCAGGCTCAGATCCAGCCTTCCCTCCCTCCCTTCCTCTCCCTCCCTCCCTCAGTGGAGTTCTCTAGGTCCTGATCCTGCAATTTCTATCCCATTTGGACAGCCAGCTTGTAAAAGTCTGTCCACATCCAGGACCTACAGTCAGCTTCCAAGTCCTACCTGAGCATCCCACTGGGGAAAATCATTGGAAGCACATGTGCAAGAAGAGGCACATTAACTCCTCTCAAGAGTCCCTAACTGAAGTTATTGACTTTGATGAGGGGGATGGGGTCCTCCAAATCCCACCCTGAAGACATCTCATTTGGGGAAAGACTAGAACTGTTTAGACAGAAAGAGGGGTGGTCCTCTCAAGCCGAGTCAGTATTTCTCGAGGCTTTTGGGATTTGTCCATCTACTTCTTATGTGGTCTCTCGTGCAGATGAGATGGTAGATATAATCTCTAAACAGGTACAGAAGAAACCCAACATGCCCAAGCCAATTCCACATAAGCCTGAATATTTTTGGTTTCTCATGTTTCACATGTTTTTCACTGGTTAAATTGTTTCTTGAGTGATATTTAAATACACAATGAATTTCTGGATCTTTGTCTTTTTCAGAAAATATTTCAAGTCTGCATAAACTAAAAGCACTGTAGTGATTCCCTGCTAGTTATTTTTCCCACCCATGCACCCATTCATTGATTTGCTTTTTAAACCTGGTTATTTTAAGCTGCCACCCTTAATGTAAATTGAGTTTAATAAGATCCTTCCATTCTATACTGCTGTTGATAGCTTGATTTATTTATTTGCCTTTCCTTATAATTATATTGAAAAAGTGCATGTGCCTCTCATTGTCTGTTCTACTGATTTGCTTGCTCAGAATTCATTACCCAGCTTTCTTTTGGCTGACATAATATATATTTACTCTCTAGCAAGCAACTATTTTTTACATCAAGAGGACAGTAGATTTTCCATCTTGTGCAGTGGGAGGTAGCCTGGTCTGTTTAGGTTGATGAAACACTTGAGATTTCTGCATGTAGTTTTATTGGCTGGAGGGCTTTGGAGAAACACTTGAGATTTCTACATGTAGTTTTATTGGCTGGAGGGCTTATTAATCAGCTTATCTTATTTTTAGTGCCTTTATAACTTCTGCACAATTGAGTAGCTCTTGGCTCATTTATACAGGCAAAATACTTTTATTGAATAATCCCACTTTTATAAGCTGTTTAAAGTACACTGCTCTATCCATATCTTTAAGTTTGTTTGTGGTAGCATTTCATATAATTTAAGTTTATTTGTGGTAGCATTTCACTACGAACACTCCTTTACTGTGCTTTTACATTAGAAGGACTGGGATTATTCATCTAGTGGCAGTAGGTGTTTACCTGGTCTATCTGATGGAAGCACACAAAAGGGCTCTAAGTATTTTTTGTACTTCTCTTATATACTGTGACTGTACTTTAGCAGTCTCAAAAAATGCTGTACTGTCTGCTGCTGCTTTAAGTAGTTAATTGCACTTTATTACATTTATTATGTTAGTTGTAGGGCTGTTGTAGGTAGATTGTGTGGTCTTGTTACATTTGGGCTCCAAACTACATTACGAAAGGTGTTTTTCTGTACCCCTGTGGAAGACATCTGCAGATCTAACCTGTATGAGTTGGGAATTGCTGTTGAAAGGCATATTGTGTGTTTCCTTATTGGTAGTCAGCTTAAAACTTGTTTCTCTTTGGTTGTATTTAAGTCATGCTTTTATGTGGTGCTACTCTTTACACAGCGGTGGTAAGCAGTGCCCTATATAGCTGCAAAAGCCTAGAAGATCAGTTTTACATATACAGCTGTCAGTTAAACCCTTCCAAGCTTTTTTGCTGCTCTAGGAGCATCTCAGCAGTGCACAGAGCAGTGTTGCCTTATTGATCAACCATAGCCTACACAAAGTATTGGTCCCTTTTGTTGTTTCGGCGCTACAAGCACAGTCCAGTCAAATTAACCCATTCCTTTCCATAATAAAACATACAGTAAGAGTCTGCTATCGTGGACAGGCAGTTTCCCATCATCTCTCTGGCCAGCTTGATAGACATGGGCATCCTAAGCAATGTAGCAATTGTCTCTTGTATACTGACCACCACTTACTCCTGGAACAAACAAATACTTTATGTGAGAGATGTAGTTCATCTACAAAATTGGAGGCAAGGCTCTCACATAAGAACAAATCAAATGCCAAACAGGTTTATTTATTTATTTTATTTTATTTTACATTTAACTGGGATAGTCCAACTGGATACATGTCCATTTTCAGTGGGGGCCCGGGGAGAAAAGCTCCAAAGAAACACATATGCAAGACATACAAACAATATATTTTACATGTTTCTAGTATATTCAACCAGGCAATATAGATGAGCACACATTATTAATTCCTTCACAAAGACATATATAATGATCAATACATATACAAACAATAAAGTATGTTAAATATCTATCTAGAGTCACATCATGCATCTGAATGTAGTATTGAAAAGACTAAACAGTCCAATCAGGAGATTATGTGTTTAAGGCAAGAGTTATAGCAGGAGTGGAGTAAGACTGAAGTCAGTCTGATGTGGAGCAGGGGCATAACCATTTGTTGCTTAGATGGCTTTTGATATATTTCTTAAATTTGGATAGAGAAGATTCCAGATAATGGATGGAGGCAGGGAGTTCCAAATTCTGGATATGTAAGATGAGTAGAGAGAGTCACTGGCATGGTTGTGTGATCTAGTAACTGTTAACAGTAACTTATCTATGGAGCGGAGTTGCCTAGGACAAGAATACTGCTGAATTAGGTTGCTTAAAGTTGGTGTTTTATTTGGGTGGGAGAGCAGCTTATAAGTAATGATAAGTTGATTGTAGATTAATAAATTTGGCAGTTCAAGCCAGTCCAATTGTTTTAGATTATGACAGTGATGGGTTCTAAAAGATGAGTTATTAGCAAATTTGGCTATTTGATTATAGCAGGTTGCCAGTTTGCTGGTTTCTGTTTTGGATGGATTTGTTAGGATTGGGGATGCATAAAGTAATGCTGAGAGCAAGTGAGTGTGAGCAATTGTGGTCCTAGCAGTATGGGTCAAGTAGGATTTGTGTTTGTAGGGACTACCTAGCTTTCTGTGAGTGGTTTTAATAGCTAGATTAATGTGGGTATCAAACTTTAACTTGTTATCAATGGTGAAGCCTATTAGTTTTATGTGAGATTCGGGTGTGATAAGTGTACCATTTTTAGAGTGAATATTGAAAGTGGCGGTAAGGCTGGTACTTTTTGGTTTAGGTTGTCAGCATGCACACACTTTCCACACTAAATGAGGACATGACACATAAACCCACATATGTGGAGGTATTCACTAGTAACTTACCAAAAGATCAGAGGCCTTCCAAACTGAAAGCACTTACACAGATAACAATGCAAAAAAACAACCACAATACATAATAATACACATACCAATGTCTCAACAAATAAGCCCATAAGGCATAACACCACAAAACCTAATGTACTGGTCATAGGTGACTCCATTGTGAGACACACGGATGTTCCCTTCACCAGGCTGGATAAGGAGTGGGTTATGGTTAGCTACCTGTCAGGTGCCAGGATCCATCAAGTCACTCAAGCACTCACTTCACTCAACCACAAGTACTGGTATGACTCCATCATAGTCCCTGTAGGGGTGAATGACTTGAGCTGTACCTCACTGGACTATATGAAGAGAGACATGACTAAGCTCTCAGATTATTTGTCACAGGCAGGTATAAGCCTAGCCTTAAGAAGCAGTCTACCTTCTCCAAGGATGATGCCACAATACAAACACAAAATGATTGACTTTAACAATTGGCTTAGCTTCTGGTGTCAGTCCAAGGGAATCTAATATCTGTCAGCTTGGGAAGACATTGTCAACAGGCCACACTGCTTTGCCAGAGATGGTCTATACCTGTTTCATTTAGGCATTTGGTTACCAACAAAGGCAAAATAACCAACCTCCCAACATAACAAAATCCCCTCTAGATAAACTCAAGGTACTGCTGCTTAATGCTAGGAGTCTAAACAAGAAATTGCACTCCCTGGAATCACTACTCACTTTGGAAGATGCTGATTTCTGTGTAGTCACCAAGACATGGTTCAAAGGTGAAAAAAGCAGCACAGCTGTGCAAGGCTACAATGCCTTCCATGTGTTCAGACCACAAGCTGAGAATGAAAGAACCAAAGGAAGAGGTGTATCCATCTTCATTTAGGATAAGTACACCTTGAGGCTGGTCAAACAGTATGACTCTCTTGAGCTACTCCATGTCCAGTTAACTATAGGCAAAGCCCCCTACCACATCACAGCTAGCTATCAGTCCCCCACCATGAAACAGCAAAAGCATACTGCATACCTGAACTTACTGCAGTCACTAGCCATACAGCCCAACATCTTACTAATGGGTGAACTTAACTATCCTACTATCAACTGGGAAACATACATGACCACAAACATGCTGGCTCAGAGGTTATTGGACTTTATCAATGCAAACGCTCTGGAACAGTGAGTCAGCACACCCACAAGAGGTTCAAATGTCCTGGACATAGTACTCACTAACATGGAAGAACATTCAACCCCCCCCCCCTTGTGATGTCCTTCCTGGTAAGGTCAGACCATATATCAGCCTCGTTAGATGTACTTATAAAATCAGATACCCCATCAGGCTCAAAAATGCTTAAGAAATTTTTCAAATACAAATTACCTCCTACTAAGTGATGGTATAAGAAGTTTCAAAGCCCCCTCAAACACAGATACCATGGACCATTATGCAGAGCTGTACACCAATGCCCTGTATAACCACTTAAGCAGTTGTATAGAATCGGCTGTACATGACTGGATTAAAACCAGGTCTTGCCAAAAAAATAAGCCACCCTGGTGGACACCTAGTTTAAACAGGCTATACAACAACAGAAAGAAACTAATGTCCAAGAACAACAGGGAACTAGCTCAATAGAGGAAGAAATCCCTGTCTAGCTTAAACAAACAAATTAGAGCTCTTGTCAAGTCCTCCAAAACGAATTCTTCTTCTTCTTTCAGCTGCTCCCATCAGGGGTCGCCACAGCAGATCAAGTGTTTCCATGTCTTCCTGTACTCTGCATCTTGCTCTGTCACACCAACCACCTGCATGTCATCTCTCACCACATCCATAAACCTTATCTTAGGCCTTCCACTTTTCCTGTTACCTGGCAGCTTCATCTTTAGCATCTTTTTCCCAATATACTCTGCATCCCTCCTCAGCGCATGTCCAAACCAACGTAATCTTGCCTCTCTGGCTTTGTCTCCAAACCTTCCAACCTGGGCTGACCCTCTAATATACTTATTCCTAATCCTGTCCATCCTTATCACACCCAGTGCAAATCTTAACATTTTCAATTCTGCCACGTCATGCTCTGACTCCTGCCTTTTTGTCAATGCCTCTGTCTCCAACCCATATAACATAGCTGGGCTCACTACCCTCTTGTAGACCGTCCCTTTCACTCCTACTGGTACTCGTCTGTCACAAATCATTCCTGACACTCATCTCCACCCACTCCATCCTGCCTGTACTCTCTTCTTCACCTCTCTTCCACACTCACCATTACTCTGAAATGTTGATCCCAAGTATTTAAACTCATCCACCTTCGCCACCTCTATTCCCTGCATCCTCATCATTCCTCTATCTTCCCTCTCATTCACACACATATATTCTGTCTTAGTCCTGCTGACCTTCATTCCGCTTCTCTCTAGAGCATATCTCCACCTCTCCAGGGTCTCCTCTACCTGTTCCCTACTCTCACCACAGATCACAATGTCATCTGCAAACATCATAGTCCACGGGGACTTCTGTCTGATCTCATCTGTCAACCTGTCCATCACCATTACAAATAAGAAAGGGCTCAGAGCTGAACCTTGATGTAATCCCACCTCCACCTTAAACGCACCCGTCACTCCCACCGCAGTCCTCACCGCTGTCACACTACCCTCGTACATATCCTGTACCACTCTTACATACTTCTCTAACACTCAACCCTGTCATATGCTTCTTCTAAATCCACAAAGACACAATGCAACTCCTTCTGACATTCTCTGTACTTCTCCATTAACACTCTCAAAGCAAACATCCTCCAAAACTAATTATGAAGCGAAAATAGCCTCCCTATGTGACGATAATCACAAGGCATTCTTTAACTACATCCAAAATCTAAAAGGGAATACCCAGCAATGTGCTGAACTAGTTGTGGATGGCACCACCCATACTCAATCAGCGGTAATAGCCAACCTGCTAGTGGACAGATTTGGACAAACTTTACCCCCTCACTTCCAGTCATCCCCCAAAGTATACCTGCTGTGATATAGGGAAATATTGCCAGCCCAGCAATCTGGAATTTTGTAAATAATTCTATGTCATTTGTGAATATTGATATTATTTATACAGAACTATATGGTATGTACTGAGCTAAAATGTAACCACAGCATGACCTGCTGCCTTAGAACAGAAATGCTTATAAACTATATACCTGTGCAAATGTATGTTTTAACAGTAGAAACTAGAACATAAAACGGTTTAACTTGTAAAACTTAAGAATAGTTGAGAATAGTTGAGGTTAAGTTACTTTATAGCTGGTCTATAAATAAGAGAAATTATCTCTCTCTGTTTCAGTGTAACAGACACTATGCCTAGAGCTAGAAGTTTTTTGTATTGTCTTGGAGAGAAGCAATGACTAGCTTTAAAATGTAAAAGTGTTTTATTGTTTTACAACTTCCAAGATCTGAGCAAACAACTGAGAGAGAGATGTATTTTTAACAAAGAGATGTTAAATTCTGTTAGTTTCTGTGTTACCTTGGGAACTGAAGTCAGTTGACAAAAAGTGATGTCATCCAAGCTAATCCAGCAGTAATATTTGATATTGATTTAAGAACTCTCTCAGAGAGAGACTGTGCATTTTGCATTTTGTCTTGGACCTAGCAAGAGCATCCACTCATTATCAGCACTACATCTGCACTTGCCTTGCTGTAAGTAAGATTTAGGGCATAGTATCTCATTAGATATAAATAGGAATATAGTAAAGATTATTTTAGATATTTTCTGTATTTATTTGAGACTATCCTGCAATGTTGTTTAAAATACTTGCTGTGATTTTGAACTCTGAAGTTACTGTGTCGATGTACTGAGTATTGCCTTGTTCTTTATCATTTATTATTAAATATATTTAAACCTATCATTGTGGCTGATATTTGTGAGACATATATAAGCTCTTAGAGTACTTGCATATCTCTTTGGTGACACTGTACAGGCCATTCCTAAATAGCCTTGCTCTTGGTCAGGCTACCATTTGGATAATAGTAACATTATCCAGTAGGATTGGACACCCTTTATAAGGGCCTTATAGTAGCTGATAAGTAGTGGTTGTGGCAGTGATAACTACCTTATAGTCTAGGCAGAAGGGGACATAGCTAATAAACCTGTGCCAGCCTTCCCCAGGTGTGTGTGTGTGTGTGTGTGTGTGTGTGTGTGTGTGTGTGTGTGTGTGTGTGTGTGTGTGTGTGTGTGTGTGTGTGTGTGTGTGTGTGTGTGTGTGTGTGTGTGTGTGTGTGTGTGTGTGTGTGTGTGTGTGTGTGTGTGTGTGTGTGTGCTTGTATATAAATCATATCTCAAAGTGTGTGTATGTCAGCTACTTGGGCAGGGACACAAAGCACTGGTTGGACAGAGAGGGTGCTGGAAGTCTTAGCTTGGCCACTCGGCTGAGACTTCAACCCTACAGCTGTGTCAGTGGGGAGTCATACTGGGGATCTAGAGAAAGAGGGAGAAACCAGTCCCAGATTGACTGTGATCTGTGTGTGCTGTTAATTGAAATTGCACTGTACTGTGTGCATACTTGTCATCCTTCCAGTCTGTATGTCCCCTAGCTGTTGCCAATGGTGAGGATTAAGGCTCCTTGATTACTGAGCCAGTGCAGGGTCATCACACCTGCCACCATTCCTCAGCCTATTACCTCAAGAGAGCAGATCATATCAGCATTCTCCAAGGCCACAAATGCAGCATCAATGGGACCAGGCAACATCTCAGGTTGCCTTTTAAACAACTTAAAACATAACCTAGCAACCACAGCCTGTGAACTAGCTATGTTCCTGTGGAATGGAGGATAGCAATAGTAATTCCTCTGCACAAAGGGGACCATTAACCAACCCTGGGAATTATAGGCCCATAAGCTTGACTAGCTTCATTTGCAAGGCCATGAAAAGAATCATTATGGGGTTTATTAACAAGGACATAGGTAATCTTCAAACTGTGGATCCAACCCAGTTTGGATTCATTAAAGGTAGGTCATGCCTGTTAAACATGGCTGACTTCTTAGAGAAAGTCACCAAGGCCATAGGCAAAGGATGGACAGTGCATACCACCTACCTTAACCTAGTCAAGGCACTGGACAAAATACTCCATGCAGGTATTATAGAAAAACTCTTCCAATTGGAAATTAATCCCTACATTACCAGATGGGTAGCCAACTAGGTCACAGAGAGGGCACATACTGTCAAAGTGGGTGACTTCACCACTGGCAGAGGTCAAGTCACCAGTGGCATATGACAGGGTTCTGTGCTAGGCCCCTTAATGTTCAGAATTTATTTCTCAGAAGTCCAGGCAAACTTGGATGGCCTGTGGCTGACCAAATTCATTGATGAATTGATGATTGCAAATCAGAAGCAATCAATGAGTCCCCCAATGATGTTATTATACTGCAGACAGGGTTAACACAAACAAATGATTGGTGCCAAAGCCACGGATTAAAGTTAAATGAAAACAAAATTGCATTATTATTCCCTTTGGGAAAGCTGACATCCCTGCTAATTAAATTATACACAGCACCCCCTAAGTGTAGACCCTGTGGTACGTGATCTGAGTACTCAGGTTGATAGCAATCTGACATTTGACCAGCACGTATCCACAGTAGTAAGGAAATCATTCTGTGTGGCACATCTTATAAGTAAAGGCATCACATCTAGATCTAACAATGTTATAATTCCATTATACTTGGTTCTCAAACCAATAATTGAGTACAATGCTCCCTTTTGTATGTACTTCTCCAGACACCTGCAACAACTGGAGAGACCATAGAGGTTTCTCACCAAGAAATTACAGAATACACAAAACAAGTTTTATGTGGAAAGACTGAAAGCCATATCAATATATTCTGTCTCCTACAGGTGACTAAGGGGTGACCTGTGCCTGACTTATAGGGCAGTCTCTGACCCAGCCCTGATGGAAATATAAACATTCATAAATCAAACTGCATGAGGGTCACTCACTCCGGGGATCTCAACCTAGCCTCTGATGTGAACAGATCATATTGGAGAGATAGATACATCTCCCAGAAACTGACACTTCTCTGGAACAAGCTTCCCATTCACCTGAAAAAGAGCCCCTCCCTGGCCCTCTTCAAATGCAACCGAGATAAATAGATGGGTGACTGCATATTCAATCCTGGAATGGTAACCATGTCCCTCCAGGACAGAGAAAGTCGGTATTAGCTATCAGAGACCCTTACCTATAAACTTCATTCACCTAATCACCAACAACTGAGACAACTTGGAATAAATATGGCTAATGCACTAGACCAACTCTTCACATCCCTCACAAGGGGAGATAACATTCTGGACTTGGTTCTCACCAACATGGGTGACCGCTGCACCACTCCCATAGTATGTTCTTCCCTGGTGAGATCAGATGATTGGACTGTCTTTTTTTGAAGTTTCTATCCCACCCAACCCCCCCCCCCCCCCCCCAGCCATAATCAAGCTACCAAACTTGTCAAAAGCTGACTACAACTTCCTATGGGAGGGTATCTGTAGCTTCACACCACCCCCCTCAGAGGATGCAGACAACTGTGCTGAACAGTATGACAGTGCAGTATACAAGCACCTGTACAACTGTATGGACTCAGCCATACCCAATAGAACTAAAATCTGCTCCTCAAGGAAACACAAACCTGTTTGGTGGACATCCTCTATCAATAGGATTTACAAAAAAAGGAAGAAACCATTATCTAAGGGTAAAAAGGAACAAATTCCAAATTGGAAAAACTCCATCCTTAGCCTCAACAACCAAATTAGATCACTTGTGAAAACCTTCAAGGCCAATTATGAGTCTAAACTAGCCTCTGAAACAAAGGCAAACACAAAGTCTTTTTCAGTTACGTCATGAACCTCCATAACAAAGCCCAGGTTTGTACCAAATTAGTACTTAACAGTATCACTTACACTGATCCTGTTGACTTAGCCAACCTGCTAGCAGATAGGTTCAGCACCAACTTCACCCCCCTGTCCCTCCAAAGGCCCTTTCGGCATCCCCGATACTTGTCCCGCACCTGACATCTCCATAGATAAAGTGTTACAGGCCCTATCCAAGGCAAAGAACACAGCTTCCATGGGACCTGATAGTATCCCAGGATGTATTCTGCACCATCTCCAGCAAGAATTGGCTTTGCCATTGAGCACCCTGTTCAACCACAGCCTAAGTACAAGCTTTGTTCCAGCAGAGTGGAGAACTGCCATTGTCATTCCCTTGCACAAAGGTGGTGCCACTACTAAATATAATGTATTTATATGTGATCAAATGTAAATATGAGAAATATTACATAAGAAAAGAGAGATGAAATATAGGATACAAGAACACGTTAAGGATTTAAAAAAATAAGTATACGTGTGCATTATTTATGCATGTAAATAGTCATCATTCTGAGCATGTGATGAGTTTAAATTCTGCAGTAATTGACAATTATGGCATCTCTTTAAAAGGTAAAAAATGTTAAAACAAACGTTAAATGTTCAAACAAGCACTGATGAGAAAGGAATCTCTGTGTATACTGAAATTTATAAGTCCATATGGTTTGATTTAAATATGTGCACTATGACTTTATACTCCTGAACTTATCTTGAATGTAGAATTGTAATTGGATAGGTGTTTGTAAATCTTGTATAAATTGAGTTGTTCTGGCTGAGTTCTTTTTAAGATGCTGAGAAGATGTGTTGACAAGGTACCAGACATTTGAATAACTGAAATCATACCCCTCAACCTTTTACAGTAAGAAATCTGGATAAAGTCATAAATAAAATTGGGACAAGGGCCACAAAATAGGGACAATTTTTAAATACTGGTCTTACAAACTTAGAAAGTTGCTAGAATAACAAGTTTTGCATTAGCATGAATTTTCTGAAGAGTATAAAGTCTAAAACTCAACTGCCTGCCATTATTTTCTAAATTCAGTCTTTAATGATTTGCTGCTAAATTGCCAGAAAAAACACAATTTTATGGAAAGTGGACCAAAAATATGAAGCAAAAATCTGGACATTCTGTAAAAATCTGTACAGTTGAGAGATATGACTGAAATTACTAAGCTAGAAGCTGTTGTTAAGATATGTGTGTGTGTGGGGTGTATTTATTGTTTTTTTTTGTATCCAAATTTTTTTTAAATACCTATATAACAAGACCTGATCTTAGCCAAAACGACAAGATATTCCCTTTTAAGTGTCTTAACATCTACCTCCATTCCATCCATACCATTCCACCACCTTTTTCCACCTGTTCCATACTCTCTTGAATGTATGAAGGGATCCACTCTCCACCAGTCATTTTGGTAGCCAGTTCCATAGGTTTACAATCTTTTCTGTAAAAAAAAAAAAAAAAGTACATTTGGAGATCCAGGGAGTTGCTAATCTATTACCTGTGTTCCTCCTTGACCTTCTGTGACCTTCCTTTTCAGAATGACCCCTTCACAAACTGAAATTGGCTAATGCATTAGTACCATACCTTCCAATCTCACTGGTCTGTGATATAGCCTCCATGCCAAAAAAACATGTGATTGAAAAAAATGTTGCCATTAGCCAAAAGGGGTGTTTGCTAATAAACATATTGCACAATAGTCAGCTGTATTTCACAAAGTGTAGCTGAAACAGTACAAACTACTTGCATTTGTGCCACCTAATAATAATAGGAGCACCCATCACTGCGATACTGCACGCCTGAGATACTGCAACATCACATGCCAAGATAAAGCCCCCCCCCCCCCAGGTCTTGCAAAATGCAGAGAAAACATTTTTGTGCTATGTCGACAGCCTGCTGTGGTCAGTGTTTCATAGTGCTCTACCCTGGTCAACACATTTAAATAAAAATAAATAAATATTGTAGAACATGTTTAAAATTGTTAACAGTGATACCTGGCCATACCCTTAACTCATCCAAATTAACTTATCCAAAGATCATGTCTCCTAGCATGATAGCACTGCAATTTCAAATTACCAGGTGCAACCGAACAGCAAAGGACTCAGTGCTGCACTTAGCTTGCTGAAGAGCATAAATTATCCATGAAACCTCCAACCAGCACTTGTTTTCAGAAATATAGTGTTGTTTGCTTTTCTAGTTAGGCCTTTATAAAGTTTAGGCATCCTGAACAGTATAAAATACTCCCAAATAACAAAACATACAGTTCAGTATTAGATTACTACTACACTAAACTGCTCTGCATGTTTTGAGACAGCATTTGCCCACCCAGAATGTAATAAATCACCTAAATGCCAAAGACAATGGCTTTTATTTTTGCTTCATCAGAACTTCACAGCTGCTCATTTTACTGGCAGCATACCTTTGTATAGCATGCTGTACTTCATGCCCACAGCAAGTAAAGGTTTAACGTTAACAAATGCAACTTTCACTCTTTGTGTCAGAATCAGAAAGTATAATATTTTTGTTTTAAAATACTAACCCTCTGTGAAAATGAAGTTCACAACATCCACATAAGTTTGTCTACCAATTTCTAATTTAAGTGTGTGAAAGACAGTTGTTCAGTTCATACAGAGGGGGTTACCCCTCTATCTTGTCATGGTATCTGGCCTAAACAATGAGTTATGCTTCCTATTTTCTATATTTATTTTTGATATATGTATAGCACACCTGGGCTGAACTTAAAAATGGGCCACTTGTATTGTGTTCTACCCCAGCTAATAAATTCATAAATAAATAAATAAATATAAAACAGTGCAGTTCGAAATCAAGCAGATAACTATTCAACATTGTAACTAGTCCAAACTACAATATACAATCATTTTTTTTAGAGAAGATGAGGTAAGCTGAAAGAAACTGTATGCTGACTTTGGTTTCTGTGTTACAGTGTCTTCTTTGAAAAATGACATATTACCATATAGCTTCAGTACTGCAGAAATGCAAGCTAAGTACATTCTGTCCCTTGGAAAGCTTTTACTTACTGCTTCAGTGGGACTGAAAACAAATTATCTTGGGAAAACAAAATGATGCAACTATACTCCCAAGCCTGAGAGGTTACATTAGAACTGGAGCAGAGCCAGTCAAGCAATCTGCTTTTATCTGTAAAGGTAATGAGTCACTGTCATCAAGATGCGTGAACAGGATTTTATCTTAAGGCACAGGCTGTTGTCTTCTGAAACCTCAGATGACAAGGAGCTGCTGTTCATCCTCCTAGCCTGTCCATTTCCCTACCTACTGGAAAACCTTCAGATACTAATTACCCAAAATGTATTTTAGTTTCTCATTTATTTTTGAAACTGCTTTACGTCTTTCCCATGCATTCTTAAATTCTGTTACTATCCTGCCCCCTCTTCAGGAAGATAGTTGTAATAAGTCACACAAGTGCAGGGCAAAAATGTGCTTCTTCACTGCTTCCCAGAGCTATCCATTTCTTAAGTTCTTATTTTGTCCTTTTGTTCTCAAATGTTGTTGTGTCTTTCGGCTTTTCCCGGTTAAGGGTCGCCACAGCGGAACTCCAGTCCACTAATGATTGGCAGTAGATTTTTACGTGCCGAGTTGCCGGCCCTGACGCACAACCTTCAATGAAGGTACGCTCATTCATGTATGTCTCCACACAGAAGACGCTCTAGCTGAGAATCGAACAGGACAACGTCTTACTGTGAGGTGGCAATGCTACCGCAGCACCACCACCGCAGTTCTCAAATATTTTCTAAATATTGTACCCACTTTAAATACTTGGTTTAAAAAGTGTAGTACAATTTTTTGGTGATTGTTTATATTAGGATACCCAAGATGCACAGTAGTAACAAGTGCCACCACCAGTGTGACTTGGGCCAACCTACACAATCACCAATTATTTACATGGCCGCTATCCTGTCCTTTGTTTCTCTAAAACTATATGTTTTAATCTCTTTTAGATTCAATTTATGTGGATTAAGTTTCACATCATATAAAAAAGCATATTTGTGCTATACAGATGCAGTAAGTTAGTTGCCCCCCCCCCCCTTAACACAACAAACACAGCTTTTATTAGAAGTAAAGCTCAGCACCAACCTTGGCATGTGCAAGGTTGTTCAAAGTTAAGGGAGAAACCCACAGAAAAATAGTGTTGTTTGCTTTTCTAGCTTGGCCTTTATAAAGTTTAGGCCTCCTCAACCATATAAAATACTTCCAAATAACAGCATGCCTACCTATTTGTAAAACAGTAGTATTTCTGAAATGGTGAGGACAGATTTCCTGGGGAAGCGCAGGCCTAATTTATGTGAGGCCCAAGCAAGTCTGAAACAATTGTTTGTCTCAGACATTATTTGCTTTTGCTTTTTTATGGAATCAGGTTAAAAGCAGAATAATTCTCAGTGCACATGTGCATTTGTTTGAGCACAGAAGAAGAATCTATTGAGTCACATTTTGGATTTCAAATGTTTGTCGTGCTGGGATGGTCTGGCTGACAGCAGTGTAGTATATGTTGCTTTGTATGGAGAATATCAAAGCACTTTTACATTCTGCAGAGGAGGCGCTCTGCCTTTTCTGTGGTTTGAGACAAAACTTGCTCTGACAAAGTTTGATAGCCATTGATAAAGAAGTACAATAGTAATTTGCTCTCTACCAGTCACGTTTCTTCCTGTGCATCCCAGTATTTTGCCACTTTTCACTGCTGCATTTTCATATATCATTTGGTTAAATTTAGATAAGTTGATATGCCTGCATTTTAGACCCAATTCCCCATTTAATACTTCTATCTCTCTATAAACATAGCTATTTTCCCATGTTTTGATTCCCATATTCATCATCTCACATTTTCTGTATTATATTTAGGTTGCCATGTCTTATACAGTATATTCGAACTTGGAAAATCTCATCTTTCCAATACTTAAATGTGCATCAACCTTGCTGCATGCCATTGCAGCACAAGCCAAAAGGCAAACTTTTCCTCTATACCTTCTACAAAGATGCTTACAGAGCACTAAAAAATGTGCACAAGTATGCATCCCACTTGCTAATATCCCCTTATTGAAAAAGGATTCTGTTTACTTTTTTCTCTGTGTTCTATTTTTCCATCAATGTTTTAACAATGCTGTGACTCCCCTGTACTGGCCCAGTAATCAAGGAGCCTCAATCCTCACCACTAACCCCAGTGAGGGACGTGCACATTAGGAGGATGACAAGTACATGCACAGTAAAGTACAATTTCCCTCAAGAGCACACAGAGATCACAGTCAGTCTGGGGCTGGTTTCTCCCTCTCTCTCCATATCCCCAGTAAGACTCCCCACTGGCACAGCTATAGGGTTAAGATCTCAGCCGAGTGGTCAACCAAATCCTCCAGCATTCTCTCTATCCAACCAGTGCTTTGTGTCCCTGCCCAAGTAGCTGACACAGACACACATACACACACACACATACACACACACACACACACACACACACACACACACACACACACACACACACACACACACACACACACTTTGAAATTTGATTGATATAGAAATGCACAGATACTCCTGGGGAAGGCTGGCACAGGTTCACTAGCTATGCCCCCTTCTCTCCAGACTAAAAGGTAGTCATCACGGCCACTGACCACCGACCACCCTTATTTATCAGCTAGTATACAGCCCCTACAAAGGGTGACCAATTCTACTGTGCAATGTTATTAATATCCAAATGGTAAGTGTGACCAAACTAAGGCTATTCAAGAGTGGCCTGTACGGTGTCACCAAATGCAAGTACTCTAAGAACTTAAATATCTCTAAGCAAACCACCCACAATTAAAAGGTTTAAATATATTCAATAATAAATATTAAAAGCACAAGACAATACACAATAACTCAACACAGTGACAACAGAGTTCAGAATCACAAAATATTTTAAAACAACATTGCAGGACAGTCTTACATAAATACAGAACACATCTAGACTAATCTTATTAAGTTCCTATCTATCTCTAAGAGAAGTCACTGTAATCTAAGTCTTACTTACAGAGCAAGGCAAATACAGATGAGAAGTGCTGAAGATAAATATGTTCATATCCAAGACAAGCTATAAAACGCACAGACTTTCTCAGAGAGATAGTTCTTAAATTACTATCAAACATTACTACTGGGCTATCTCAAATTACATCATTCTTTGATACCTCTGCCTTTAGTTCCCAGGCTAACTGATGCCAACAGACTTTAACATTTCTCTGTGAAAAATACTTAGCTCTTAGAAATTTTGCCTGGAACTAGAAGTTGTAAAACTGTTAAACACTTTTACATTTGAAACCTGTAATTATTTCTGTTTCAAGACAATAGAAAGAATTTCTAGCTGTAGACACCCTGCCTTTTTGCTGTATTAACTAACTTTATAACACATTGTAAAAGTCTTCATTTGTTTTCTCAGTGTTTGCAAGTTAACTTTGTATGTTCCAGCTTCTACCATGAAAACATATATTTGCATAGACATATAGTCCATATACATTTCTGCTCTTCTCCAGCAGGGTATACTGTGGTTACATTTTTGAAGCTCAGCACATAGCATACAGTTTACTTACATTTGTAAGACAAGCCTATGGATCACATTAATATTTACAAATGACATGGGATTATTTACAAAATTCTAGCTAGCTGGGCTTGAAGCCTCACAAATGCTACCACTCTTTCTTGAACCCACTCTTTCTCATGTTCTCTAAAACTTTTGTGTTGCTCTTTATCATTGAAATGCTAAAGTCTAACTAGGACAAGTACATGACCCTATTTAATTTAAAGTTATTGAGTGATGGTTTGTTAAAATTCAGTGCCCTTCCAAACCCTGAGAAAACACCAGCTTATGCTGAATTGCCCTCAGAAACTCTGCATGAAAATGGCGATGGCTGCATAGAGGCTGCTGTACTTACAAGAAGCAAGTCCAAAACAAGCCCTAGAAACAAACTGCCCTAGTGGCATCCCAGTTTAAACAAGATGTACAACAAAAAGAAAAGAAAATTATTGCAAAACTCAGGAAGGGTAATTCCCATAAAGATAAAAATTCTCTAATCAAAATAAATAGGCAGCTAAGAGGGCTAATTAGGTCAAGCAAAGTCAGCTTTAAGGTTAAGATATCCTCCCAGGTGAAAGATAACCATAAGGCTTTCAACAGTTGTGTCAGAAACCTTAGGGGCAGCATACAGCAATGTCTGGTGGTTAATGGTGCCATATTCACCAAACCTGGTGACATAGCAAACCTATTAGTGGACAAATTCAGTTCCATATTTACCCCTGCCACCCTCCAATCATCCCCCCAATAATACCTTCAAACATAACCCCTCCATCTATAACTAGGGAGCATGTACTGGCTGCACTCACTAAAGCCAAGAACACAGCCTCAGTGGGTCCCAATAACATCGCAAGATGCCTCCTGAATAGTCTAAAATACAACTTATCAGAATCTCTGGAGTCATTATTTAACTATTGTCTTAAAACAGGCTTTATGCCACAGGAATGGAGGACTGAGATGGTCACCCCCCTTCATAAGGGAGGACCTTCAACAAATCCTGGAAACTACAGGCTCATTAGTCTGACTGGTCTTATTTGAAAAGTGTGGAAAGAATTGTCATGCAGATTATCAACAAGGGTATAAAAGACCTCCAGACACTAGATCCATCCCAGTTTGGCTTTGTCAAAGGAAGGTCATGTTTACTGAATCTGGTGGCCTTCTTTGAAAAAGCCACCAAAGCACTAGATGCAGGTAAAACTGTACATACTGCTTATGTAAATCTAGTTAAGGTATTAGTTGCAATACCCCACTCAGGCACTGGCAACAAACTTACAGAACTTGTAATTTGTCAAAGGACAAACACACCAGATACATAAAAGGCTCACTGACAGGAGGTTAGAATCACTGAGACCACCTACACAAAGTGGCCAATCACCAGTGGAATCCCCCAGGGCTCTGTGTTTGGCCTACTCCTCTTTGGCATCTGGTTAACTGAGTTTGCAGATGATTGCAAATTGGGAGAAGTCATTGAATCTCCCGAAGATGAGAACACCCTTCAGGAAGGTCTAATACAGACAAACACTTAGTGGCAAAGCCATGCCGTAAAACTCAATATCAAGAAATGCATTATAGTACCTTTTGTAAAGTCTGCCATGCCAAATAAATGCATCATCAATAAAACACCCTCAAAAGTTGATTCACTAGTAAGGAATCTGGGAACTGATGTAGATAGTAACCTAGCCTTTGACCATCATGTGTCCAAGGTAGTAAGAAAATCCTTCTATGTTGCTCAACGGAGAAGCAAGAGCATGACAGCTAGGTCCAGTGAGGTCATCATACCACTGTAATCAGTCTTCATCAGGAACATAGGTTTATAGGTTCATAGAAGGTTACTAGGATAATGGCCCTAGTGCCCTTAAAAGTCTAGTCATATTTATCCTGAGTTGCCACCGTTGTCAGTGGTTAGGTGAGTGAAGTTTACAGGGGTAAGGGTCTCTGGTAGTTAATATCAACTACCTCTGTTCAGGAGGGATATGGATGCCACCTCAGGAGTGAATGTGCAGTCACCCATCTATTGATCTAGGTAGGGTATGAAGAGGATCAGGGAGGGTCTCTGTTTCACATGAACTGGAAGCTTGTTCCAGAGAAGAGGCAGTCTCTGGGAGATGTATCTATCTGTCCAGCATAACCTGCTCATGTCAGGGGCTATGTTAAGATCCCTGGAGCAAGTGACCCTCATGTAGTTTGATTTACTAATATTTAGCATTTCCATCAGGGCCAGGTCAGAGACGGGTTCTTATTACCTGATCGAAAGTTTAGGTTAGCGAATACCTAAACGTTGATCTGGTAATAGCAAAAGCAAAAAAATGTGAATGGCCGATTTAATGCAGGGAAATAATTCCCTTGGCCGTTATGTGGATTTTGCCCCTTTTCCCACTGTAGCATGATCGTGGAGTTGGTATAGTTAGTTGGGGGTGTGGGGGGTGAAACCCCTTACTTCATTTTGGTTTTAATTTTTTTTTGTGGCCAAGGGAATTCATTCCCTACATTAAATTGGCTGTTCACTGTTTTAATTTTTTGATATCTGGAGCATTTCTCCCCGGGCCTCCGCTGAAAACAGGCTCTGTGGAACCTAGTCGGACTTTCCCGGTAAACAAATGTTAAATAAATAAAATAAATAAAATATCACCAAATCGACGTTTAGGTATTCACTAACCTAAACATTTGATCAGATAATATAGACGCATCAGAGACTGTCCTGTATGCCAGGCACAGGTCATCTCCTAGCCACCTGTAGGAGACAGGTGGCAGGGCTTTCAGTTTTTCCACATAAGACTTATTTCGTCTACGCTGTAATTTCTTGGTAAGACACCTCTGTAGTCTCTCCAGTTGTTGTAGGTGTCTGGTGAGGTACATGCATAAGGGAACATTGTACTCAATTATTGATCTGATGAGAGCTGAATATAATGGAATTATAACATCCTTAGATCTAGATGCAATGACTTTTCTTATAAGATGTGTCACATAGAATGATTTCCTTATTACTGGGGATTCATGATGGTCAAAGTTCATAGCAGGTTACTAGGCTAATGTCCCTAGAGCCCTTATAAGCCTAACCATGTTATACCTGATTTCCCTTACAGTCATAGTCATATTATACCTGAGTTACCCCAAATAACATTAGATAGATGAGCATTATTTGCACAGCGAGTCTAAGGTCAGCACCAACTACTTATGTCCATAAGGGACATGGGCTCCACCACCAGGGTGAATTTATGGTCTCCCATCCAGTTGTCCAGGTTACACTTGAACATGATCAGTGAGGAGCTCTGCTTGATGTGAAATGGAGTCTATTCCAAAGGAGTAGCAATCTCTGGGAGACATATCTGTCTCTCCAGCATGTTCTGTTGATGTCACAGACTAGATTAGGATCCCTGGACTGAGTGACACTTGTCCCATTTGCTTTACAGATGTGCAGCATTTCCATTAGGGCAGGATCAGAGACTGCCCTGTAAGCTAGCACAAGTCACCTCTCACCAGCCTGTAAGATACAGAATACAGTGACAGGGCTTTCAGTCTTTCCATGTAAGACATGGTTTGGAGGCCCTAAAATTTTCT
This sequence comes from Protopterus annectens, assembly GCF_019279795.1. NCBI lineage: Eukaryota > Metazoa > Chordata > Ceratodontiformes > Protopteridae > Protopterus > Protopterus annectens. Next base: position 1,211,683,195 of record NC_056729.1, read on the forward strand.
TGTGAGAAACCTCTGTGGTCGCTCCTGCTGCTGTAGGTATCTGGTGAGATACATGCAAAAGGGGGCATTGTACTCAATCAGTGGTCTAATGAGGGTCGAGTACAGTGGAGTTATAACATCCTTAGACCTGGATGCAATGCCCTTACTTATGAGATGTGCAATATAGAAGGCTTTTCATACCATTGTGGAGACATAATGATCAAAGTTTAGATTTCTATCAAACTGAGTTCCCAAGTCATGCACCACTGGGTTTGAGCTTAGGGGAGTGCTGTCAATACTGTAGTTAGCAGGGTATTCCTCTTTGCCAAAGGGGATAAAAATGCACTTTTTTGCATTTAGTTTTAGTCTGTGGCTTTGGCACCACTCATTTGTCAGTGTTAGCTCCTTCTATAATATTTTAACATTGTTGGGGGACTCAGTGATTGCGCCCACTTTACAATCATCAACAAACTTGGTAAGCCACAGGCCATCTACTCTGCCCTGAACTTTTGAAAAATAGATTCCAAACAGTAACAGGCCCAGTACATTTGCTTGTGGTATGCCACTGGTGACTGGTCTACTGATAGAGGTGAAGTCCCTGTCTTTAACAATTTGAGTTCTATCTGTGAGACAGTTTGCTACCCAACTAGTGATGTAAGGGTTAATACCCAGCTGGGTGAGTTTCTCAATGATGCCTGAGTGGGGAAATGTGTCAAAAGCCTTGGCTAGGTCAAGATAGGCAGTATGCACCATCTTACCTTTATCCAGGGCTTTGGTGACATTCTCAAAGAAATCCACCCGGTTTAACAAGCATGATCTACCCTTAATGAAGCCAAACTGGGTAGGGTCATGACAATTCTTCCCATGGTCTTGCAAATGAGGTTGGTTAGGCTTATGGGTCTATAGTTCCCAGGGTCAGTTGATGGGCCTCCTTTGTGCAAGGTGATCACTGTTGCTGTTCCACACTCTGTTGGAACATAGCCAGTTATCAAGCTACAGTTAAAGAGAGCACCAAGTGGTTCCACTAGGTCTTGTTTTAGATTGCTAAGTAAGCAGCCTGGGATGTTGTCTGGTCCCATTGAGGCTGTGTTTTTGCCCTTGGAGAGCTCAGATATGATCTGCTCTCTAGAGATACTAGGAAAGGGACTAGTGTCAGGAATGGTTTGGGGCATGGCCGGTGGGGATAGGGGGGTGAGGTTTGTGCCATATCTGTCGGGTGGCAGGTTGGCAATTTCCTCAGATGCCATATGAGTGGTACCATCCACAACTAGTTCAGCACATAGCTGGGCACTCTCTTTTAGATTTCTGACATAGTTAAAGAATGCCTTATGGTTATCCTTAGCTACAGATGCTACTGTAGCTTTGCAATTAGCTTTAAAGGATTTTACAAGATGAATGATTTGCTTGTTCAAGCTGTGGAGGGATTTTTATTTCTGCTGAGTCAGGTTCCCTCTTGTTCTTAGATATCAGTTTATTCCTCTTGTTGTATAACCTATTTGTTCACATTGCTATCAACCTAAGTGCCCAGGTCATCTAGTACTGGGTCTACTCTTAGGGGGGTGCTGTCTGTAATGTAATTAGCAGAGATGTCAGCTTTCCCAAAGGGAATAATAATGGGGTTTTTTTGTTGTTTTTTTTCCATTTAGCTTTAATCCATTACTTTGGCGAAAATCATTTGTCTGTATTAAGCCTGTCTGCAGTATGTTAACATCATTGAGGGACTTAATGAGTCCTCCCAATTTGCAGTCGTCAGTGAACTTGGTCAGCCACAGGCCATCCAAGTTTGCCTGGACTTCTGAGAAATAAATTCCAAACAGTAAGATGTCCAGCACAGAACCCTGTGGTTTGCCTGACTGGTCTTTCGCTAGAGGTGAAGTCACCCACTTTGACAGTATGTGTCCTGTCGGTGAGCCAGTTGACTACCAATCTGGTAATTTAGGGGTTAGTTCACAATTGGGAGAGTTTCTCTATAATACCTAAGTAGGGGATTTTTGTCAAATGCCTTAGCTAGGTCAAGACAGGTGGTATATACTGTCTTTCCCTCATCCAGAGCCTTGGTGACTTTCTCTAAGAGGTTAACCATGTTTAACAGACATGATCTAACTTTAACACATCTGACATGGGTTGGGTCCAGAGATTGGAAATTACCTATGTCCTTGTTAATAGAGTCTGTAATGATTGTTTCCATAGCCTTGCAGATGATGCTAGTCAAGCTTATATGCCTATAATTCCCAGGGTCAGTTGATAGTCCCCCTATGTGCACAGGGATTACTGTTGCTATCCTCCATTCCACTGGAACATAACCAGTTCACAGGCTGTGGTTAAACAAGGATCAAAGTGGGTCTGCTAGGTCATGTTTTAAGTTGTTTAAAAGGCAACCTGGGATGTTGTCTGGTCCCACTAATTCTGGGTTTTAGGCCTTGGAGAGCACTAAGATAACCTGCTCTCTTGAGATAACAGGCTGAGGAATGGTGGCATGTATACTTTGTTGGATGACTGGAGGGGACGGTGGCAAAGTTTACTCTAAATTTGCCAGCTAGTAGGTTAGCTGTTACATACAGTTGAGTATGGGTGGTGCCATCCATAACCAGTTCAGCACATAGATGGGTATTCCCTTTTAGATTTCAAATGCTGTTAAACAATTTCTTGTGATTCTCCTTAGCTAAGGAGATTATTTTTACATTATAATTCACTTTGGACTTGACAAGATCTCTGATTTGTTTGTTTAAGCTGGAGAGGAATTTCTTCCTCTGCTGAGCAAGATCCCTCTTCTTCTTGGACATTAGTTTCTTTCTCTTTTTGTAAAGCCTGTTTATACTAGGGGTCCACCAGGATGGCTTGTGTTTTTGGCAAGACCTGGTTTTAATACGGTCATATTAAGCCAATTCTATACAACTGCTTAAGTGGTTATACAGGGCATTGGTGAACACCTCTGCATAGGAGTTCGTGCCATATGCATTTGGGTAGGTGGTAAAACTTCTAATACCATCACTTAACAGGAAGTAATTTGTCTTTGAAAACTTCTTAAGCATTTTTCAGCTTGATGTGGTATCTGGTCTTATAATTATGTCAAATGAGACTGATTTATGGCCCGCTCTTATCTATTCCTTTGACTCTTTCATGCTCAGTTTGTGGTCTGAACATATGGAAGGCATTGTAGTCCTGAACAGCCAGGGTGCTTTCTGTGTCTTGAACCATGTCTCAGTAACTACACAGATGTCAGGATCTTCCAAAGTCCAGAGTGTTTCAAGGTAGTGCATTTTCTTGTTTAGACTCCTAGCATTAAGCAGCAGTACCTTTAGTTTATCTAGAAAATATTTTGTTATTTTGGGAGGTTGGTTATTTTGACACTGCCTAAAAAAAGGCACAATAGGGGTGGCTAATGCCTTTGTTAGTATCTGAAAGCCTAGAGGAGGCAGGTGCAGACCATCTCTGGCAAAGCAATGTGGCCTGTCGACCATGTCTTCCCAGGCTGACAGATAGTGGATCCCCTTGGACTGATACCAGAAGCTAAGCCAATTGTTAAAGTCAATCATTTTTTGTTTGTATTGTGGCATCATCCTTGGAGAATGTAGAATGCTGCTAAGGTTAGGCTTATACCTGCCTGTGACACATATTCTGAGAGCTCAGTCAGGTCTCTCTTCATATAGTCCAGTGAGGCATGTCTCAACTCATTCACCCCCACATGGACTATAACAGAATCATGCCAGTACTTGTAGTTGCATGACTTGAGTGCTTGTGTGACTTGATGGATCTTGGCACCTGACAAGCAGCTAACTGTAACTTCTTCCTTATCCAGCCTGGTGAGGGGAACATCCATGTGTCTCACAAAGGAGTCACCTATGACCAATTAGGTTTTGCAGTGTTAAGTTTTATGGGCTTATTTGTTGAGACAGTGGTGTGTGTTGTGGTTGTTTTTTTTTGCATTCTATGTGTGTAAGTGGTTTCCATTTTGGCAGCCTTTTTTTTTTGCATTGTCATGTGTGTAAGTGGTTTCCATTTGGGAGGCCTCTGATCTTTTGGTAAGTTACTAGTGAGTACCTCCATATATTTGGATTTGTGTGTCATGTCCTTATTTAGTGTGGGAAGTGTGTGTGTGTGCTGACAAGCTGTTTGGCATTTAATTTGTCTTTATGTGAGAGTTTTGTCTCCAATTTCATAGTGTAATTACATATCTCACATGAAGTATTTGCTTGTTTCAAGAGTAAGTGGTTGTCGGTATACATGAGACAATTCCTACATTGCCTCAGGATGCCCGTGTCTATCAGGCTAGCCAGAGAGATGATGGGAAATTGCCCATCCATGATAGCAGGCTCTTACTGTATGTTTTGTTAGGGAAGAGAATGAGTTAATTTGACAGGAATGTGCTTGTAGCGCCAAGACTACAAGAGGGACCTATACTCTGTGTAGACTAAAGATGATCAAAAAGGCAGCACTGCTCAGTGCGCAATTGAGTTGCTCCTAGCACAGCAGAAAAGCTTGGAAGGGTTTCACTCATAGCTGTGTAGGGAAAACTGACTCTCTAGGCTTTTGCATATGTACAGGTCACTGCTAACCACCTCTACATGAAGAGCAGCATCACACAAATGCGAGGCTGAAATATGAGCAAAGAGAAACAAGTTCTAAGCTAATTACTAATCAGGAAAGAACACAATATGTCTTCCACCAGCAATCCCCAACTCAGACAGGTTATATCAACATACCTCTGCCACAAGGGTGCAGGAAAACACCTTCTTAATGTAGAATAGTTGGCCTGGAGCCCAAGTGTAACAAGACCATACAAACTAACTAAAACAGTCCTACAACTAACAGATACAACATAATACAGTGTAATTAACCACTTAAAGCAGCTGCAGACAGTACATTTTTTAGAAACTGCTAATGTACAGTCACAGTATAAAACAGAAGTGCAAAACAATACTTAGAGCCCTTCTATGTGCTTCCCAGCTCTGATAGACCACGTAAATACCTACTGCCACTAGATGGATAATCCCAGTCCTCTTAATGTAAAAACATGGTAAAGGGGTGTCCAGAGTGAAATGTTACCAGAAACAAATGTAAAAGATATGACATGCTATCACAAATAAATGTAAAATTACAGATACATCAGTGTACTCTAAGCAGTGTATAAAAGTGTGATTATTCAATAAAAGTAAATAAATAAGGCAAGAGCCAGTCAACTATACACAATTTATAAAGGCACTAAAAACAAGATAAGTAGCTTAATAAGCCCTCCAGCCAGTAAAACTATGTGCAGAAATCTCAAGATCTTCTCCAACCTAAACAGACCAGAATACCTCCCAGTGCACTAGATGGAAAATCCACTGATCTCTTGATGAGAGACTACAAAAGATAATTGCTTATTTTCAACTGTTTTCTGTACTTCTGATTAACTAATACAATATTTGCTGCATATCTGTCTGTTTAAACTGTGCAACTGTATTTTACAGCATTTTTTAGATTGTCTGATAACTGAATTCCTCTTGCAACTATAATTACTTGTTCTGTTCATTTTACTTGTTGCTGCATTTGAAAAACACTAGCATAGACTAGGTTCAGGTATTTATGGAATTTAGTACTGTTTGTGACCTTTGTAGCTTGTAAAGCAGTTAATCTTTTGTCTGGAGAGGCCCAGCTGTGCCCCCATGAGAGGAAGGTACAGTTTGGTCTGCTGTAGCTAGAGTTACTGTTGCAGGGCTCTGTTTAGGGTGTTTTGGTTGGATAATTTGAACTTTGGCTGGTTCCTGTTTTACTGCTTTAAATAGCCAGCATTTGAACTAGTTTGTGCTTGTTTGCACCTGTTTGCACATCACACACTACTGTGCAGAGGGATTGCCACTTGCAGAGACCTGCTCTATAACCTCATAAATATTACCTAAACCAGAGCTCTTCATGTCTAAACCTACTAATACCTGCCTCTGCTCTATTCTCTCTTCAGCTGTTATAACCATACCTAGATTATTCCAAGGACCATGAGCTGTCAGTTTCCCTCCTTTTCTCCTACCAGCATGTTGGACATGGGTCTACTGATACAGTGTAGCAACTGCCTCATGGACACTGACAACCCCTACTTCTAAATCATTCCTGTACCATTTGTGAGAGATGCACCTACATTATGAGTCTGGAATTACAAGTCTCTCATACAACAGATAGCAATACACAGTGGGTTGTCAGCTCACCTACCACAACTCCTACTCATGACACACAGCATACACATAGACCAACATATGCAGAGGTGTTCACAAAAAAATCTACCTAAGCACCAGGACCCTCCTAAACACATACATACTAAACCAACCATAACACCCAAAACACACAATACACATAATGACAAAAGCATAAGTGTCTCACCATCAAAGCCCATAAGCCAAAGCCCATCCACTCCAAATATCTTAGCCATAGGAGGCTGTATAGTGAAACACACAGACATCTGCCTCACCAAGCTGAACAAGGAGAAAGTCACAGTCAGCTGTCTTTCTGGTGCCAGGATTCAACAGATCATGCAGGCACTTAAGTCTCTCAACAAGTACCATTATGATTTGGTTATAGTACACATGTTGGTATGAATGACTTGAGACGTACCTCCCTGCACTACATGAAGAGAGACATGACTGAGCTCTCTGATCATGTGTCACAGGTAGGTTTGTAACATCTAAAAGGAACCTCCTGCGCGAGGGCAAATGCACGGCTCAAACCAAAATACCAGAAAAAAACAAAACTATAGAGCCAGCATACTGTGACCTGAAAACCTTTTATTAATAATTACACATAAAAACAACAAATAGTCAGACCGGTTTCGGCCGGATGATATCACAGCCTTCCTCAGTGTTAAACAGATAGATCAATTGTAATTTGAATAGCCCCATCTTAGAGCTCATTGGTTGTCCTTAAAAATGTTCATTAAGACCAGGTGGGAACAATCCCCCTAGTTTTACAATCCACTATTTTTCTTTGGCATTTAAAATAGAATGCCAACCTGTCTTATTGGATCGATTCCCTTTAATAATGTCAATGATCATAAAGGAAAATTTTGCAGTTTTATGTACCAAGTGATGTTTGTAAAGTGCGTTATTAGCCTTTTTGTTCTTAATATTGCTAATGTGTTCAGATATTCTTAGTCTGAATGGACGGGAAGTTTGTCCGATGTAAAATGAGCCACAATAGCATGTGGCCAAATACACAAGCCAATCACTGCTACAGTTAGCAAATAAATTAAGATCATAAACCACTGCACAATTTCTACTAGAAAATTGTTTGGATTTTTGGACATGATCACAATTAGTACAATGTCCGCAAGGAAAACAACCCGTCAATGGTTGCCCAGTCAGTGTGGTTTGTAAATATTGAGACTGGTTGTTCACATTACTGTGTTTATAATGACTGAAGCAGGAACTTAATTTTTTTCCCTTACGAAATGAAAAAAGACATTTGTCTGGTATAATGCTGGCCACTTCATGATCACATTGTAAAATGTTCCAATGTTTATGTACACTTCGAATAAGAGTGTCTGAGTTCCTGGCATAGGTGGTAATGAACCTAATGGGTTGTGGTGCAGTACTTGTATGATCTTTGTAAGTCAGTAGTTCCTGTCTGTCAAGTGTATTGGCATAACTACTGGCCTTCACCACATGTCCCATACTGTAGCCCCTAGATCTAAACTTGTTGGTCAGGTCCTTCCTCTGTTGCTGAAATGAAGAATCCTGAGAGTAAATCCGCTTGATTCTAATAAATTGTGATTTGGGGATGTTACGTGCAATGTGTGGTGGGTGAAAACTGGACGCATGAAGGACAGTATTGTACTGGGGATACTTTCTGAATACTTCTGTACCTAATGTATGATCAAGTAGTCTGTTAATTAATACATCCAAGAAAGTGATAGTATTCAGATCATAATGTACCATAAACTGTAAACCCCATATATTATTATTCAAATAGGATATGAAATTTGTTAGTTGTTGTACCTCCCCCTTCTATACCATCCAACAGTCGTCCAAGTAATGTCTCCAGATATCAATATATTCCAAGTAGATGTTGTTATGGCAATCATAGATAATATGTTTCTCAACGTAGGCCATAAATAAATACGCATATATCGGAGCAAATGAAGCTCCCATCGCTGTGCCTTTTGTTTGCCAATAACAAATGTCTTGATAAAAGAAGACGTTACTGGTGAGAACATATTCTGCCAAACCAACCAGAAAAAAATTAAAGTCTGGTCGATATAAATCCGCCACATCAAGCCAGTAAGCCAATGCCTCCAAACCTCCTTCCTGTGGAATGTTGGTATATAAGGCACTTACATCAAGGGTACACATGAACCAACCAGGTTCGAGCTGAGTGTCAGAAATGATTTGTAAAAAATTGGTGGTGTCCTGCAATCGTGATCGTACCAAATGCAACAAAGGCTTCAGATGTTTGGTGAGGTATAAAGACAATGGTTTGGTGATATACCCTTTCCCTGATACAATAGGTCTACCAGGTGGATTTACAGGGTCCTTATGAATTTTAGGTAAAAAAATAGATATATTGAGCCGTCAGGTCCTGAGTTATAAGTTGATGCATAGTGTCATAGGTAATGATAGCTTCATTATTGGCCCAGGCCAGAAATTCCTCAATCTGTTTTTTAAACCTAAAAGTCGGATTGATGGGCATTACAGAGTAATATCTCTGATCCAAAAGTTGTCTCTTAGCTTCATTATCATAATCACACCAATTCAGTAATACTACAGCCCCACCTTTGTCAGCCGAGATGATAACTAGGTCTCTGTTGTTCTGTAGTTCCAGAATAGCTTGTTTTTCAGCCAAAGTGATGTTATTTGGTTTGAAACGTATATCAGAACTAGAAAAATGAAGATCTTTGAGAATACTATTCTGGAACTGATGTACCATGGGATGCATAGGGGGAACAAAACTCGATTTGTGATATACAAATTTATCGTTGTTGTAATTGCTATCTGTATCACCAAAGTACAATTTGAGATTCAAATTCCTACAAAAGGATATAACATCTTGGGCCAATCTATCTTCAGGAACCATGAAGCCGGGTATAAAAGTGAGACCTTTATTTAGAACTGACAAATGAATGGGTGACAAAGCAAAACCAGACAAATTTAAGACATTTACATTAACATTCAGTTCTTCATTGCCATTTTCAATAGACTTTGTATATCGCTGATGCCTCTTTTGTTTACGCCCCCCATGTTGATATCTGGGCCTAAAGGGATTGGTCCTGGTGTCCTTTTGGGAGACGGTGTGCCTGATACTGCCTGCAATTCATTATCAGTGCAGGATGAAAACTCATCTGTCGATGAACCAGTATCTGCACTACATTTCCTAAGTATGGATCGAGGTCTCTTTCTTTTAGGAGTTCTTGTAGACTGAGATGTAAACCTGACATGTTTACTGGGATTGGAAAAAGGATTTGCACCTTGATAGCCTGCTTGATCTCTTTGGAATTTTTTAATTTTCCTAATCCTTAATTGCTCTTCTAACTTATTGAGGTCTGTAGCAACCTTGTTAAGGTGTATATTGAAAAAAGGTTGAGCTTCAGATTGTTTCACTTCATCAACCAGCTTAGTGACTGCACTTATTTCTCTATCAATCACCATATCATGAAATTTCGATAAAGCTTCAACAAAGGCCATGGTAGCCTGTTGTTGTATACCTGACCACTGGTTATTGAGTTCTGCATCAAATTCCCCAACATGGGGTTGTATACATATTCTCAAACCTCTTGGTGTTATACCTTTGGCAATATATGCCTTGAACAATTTAGAGTGCCAAACATTAGATCTAAGAGATCTAAGATGTCACTAAGTTGGTTGATGAAGTGAAACAATTTGAAGCTCACTTTCACCTGATCATACATTAGGTACAGAAGTATTCAGAAAGTATCCCCAGTACAATACCATCCTTCATGCGTCCAGTTTTCACCCACCACACATTGCACGTAACATCCCCAAATCACAATTTATTAGAATCAAGTGGATTTGCTCTCAGGATTCTTCATTTCAGCAACAGAGGAAGGACCTGACCAACAGGTTTAGATCTAGGGGCTACAGTATGGGACATGTGGTGAAGGCCAGTAGTTATGCTAATACACTTGACAGACAGGAACTACTGACCTACAAAGATCATACAAGTACTGCACCACAACCCATTAGGTTTGTTACCACCTATGCCAGGAACTCAGACACTCTTATTCAAAGTGTACATAAACATTGGAACATTTTACAATGTGATCATGAAGTGGCCAGCATTATACCAGACAAATGTCTTTTCTCATTTCGTAAGGGAAAAAATTTAAGTTCCTGCTTCAGTCATTATAAACACAGTAATATGAACAACCAGTCTCAATATTTACAAACCACACTGACTGGGGAACCATTGACAGGTTGTTTTCCTTGCGGACATTGTACTAATTGTGATCATATCCAAAAATCCAAACAATTTTCTAGTAGAAATTGTGCAGTGGTTTATGATCTTAATTTTTTTGCTAACTGTAGCAGTGATTGGCTTGTGTATTTGGCCACATGCTATTGTGGCTCATTTTACATTGGACAAACTTCCTGTCCATTCAGACTAAGAATATCTGAAAACATTAGCAATATTAAGAACAAAAAGGCTAATAACGCACTTTACAAACATCAATTGGTACATAAAACTGCAAAATATTCCTTTATGATCATTGACATTATTAAAAGGAATCGATCCAATAAGACAGGTTGGCATTCTATTTTAAATGCCAAAGAAAAAAAGTGGATTGTAAAACTAGGGGGATTGTTCCCACCTGGTCTTAATGAACAATTTTAAGGACAACCAATGAGCTCTAAGATGGGGCTATTCAAATTACAACAATTGATCTATCTGTTTAACACTGAGGAAGGCTGTGATATCATCCGGCCGAAACCGGTCTGATTATTTGTTCTTTTTATGTGTAATTATTAATAAAAGGTTTTTAGGTCACAGTATGCTGGCTCTATAGTTTTGGTTTTTTACAGGTAGGTTTGTCCCTAGCCTTGAGCAGCATATTACCCTCACCTAGGATGATACCACAATATAAACAGAATATCATTGACTTCAATAATTGGCTTAGTTTCTGGTGTCAGATCTAGTTTCTGTCAGCCTGGAATGAAACTTGTAGAACTGCCCAAAACACAGGAAAAAAAAAACTGTTGCAAAAACACAGACAGGCCACCAAGGTGTCCAGAAACTCAGTAGTACTTTCGTACCTGTTGTAAATTTGTACTTTCGTACCAAAGAAACGAGCCGATAATCCACTGGTTAAAAAAACAAAATTTATTTCCACAACAGAAAGCTGGTAAGCGCTTTCGTCCTGAATCACAGAACTTCATCAGACAAATGACATCAAATACAATACATCTTTTTATACTCTAATTAATTTAAAAAAGTGTGTGTGTAGTTCTAATTACATCCCCTTAAAGGAATATTCCTATTAGTATAAAAAAATTAATGTAGATATTGTCAACAAATAGTTTCATAGTTTCATGGTATAGTACTAGGCTATCTGCCCTGGGGCATTTGTAAGCCTAGCCATAGTGATGTGGCTTTTGCCACCCCATGAAATGGTACAAAAATGTACAGAATAAATCTAGAATACTGTGCCTCTGTCTAGTAGTGACACAATGAAGGTCCCTTTATATAATTGAATTAGTTTACTGTGCCCCTGTCTAGCAGTGACACAGATATGACCCCTGGGGTAAACTTACGATCTCCCATCCACTCATCAAGATTTCTCTTGAAGAGAGTCAGTGAGGGGCTTTGCCTAATACGAACTGGGATCCTGTTCCAAAGCATGGGAAGCCTCTGGGTTATGAATCTATCCCTCCAGCATGTCCTATTCATACTTGTGCCGAGGTTTAAGTCTTTAGCTCTTGTGGTCCTGATGGATTTGGATTTTTTGAGGTGGAGCATGTCCATCAGATCCTGATTGGACATGGCCTTGTACGTCAGGCAGAGATCACCTCTGAGCAGTCGGTATGCTACTGAATAGAGCTGAAGTTTCTTTAGTCTGGCAGAATAAGACATATGTTTGAGACCCTTGATCCTTTTGGTGAGGTACTTTTGTGGTCTCTCCAGCTGTTGCAAGTGCCGGGTGAGGTACATACCAAATGGGGCATTGTACTCAATCATGGGTCTGATGAGGGAGGAATATAGGGGTACAATGACATCCTTGGATCTGGATGTGAATCCCTTCATGATGAGGTGTGCAAGGTAGAATGTTTTTCTAACCACTTTGGCAACGTGGGTGTCAAATGAGAGGTCGCTGTCTACTTGGGTCCCTAGGTCTCTGATTACTTTTTCTGTACTCAGTGGGTTGCTGTCTATGTGATAATTTGTGGGTACTTTGTTTTTTCCAAAAAGGATGACTATACATTTTTTGGCATTTAGTTTAAGGCCGTGACTACGGCACCAGTTGTCCATTTCAGTGAGGCCTTTTTGTAGGATGTGTGTGTCTGCTGGTGTATCGACTATGGCACCTAGTTTGCAGTCATCTGTGAACTTTGTCAGCCACAGCCCTCCCATGTTTGCTTTAACATCTGAGAAATAAATGCTGAACAAGAGGGGTCCCAGGACAGATCCCTGTGGGACACCACTTGTGACTGGCTTTGAGTCTGACATTGCTCCAGCGATTTTAACTTTATGGGTTCTGTCCTTTAGCCAGTTTGCAACTCATCTAGTGACATAAGGGTTTACTTTTAAGCTGTTTAGCTTATCTATGATGCCTGAGTGGGGTATTGTGTCGAAGGCCTTAGCCAAGTCCAGGTATGCTGTATGGACTGCTTTGCCCTCATCAATGGCTCTAGTGACTGTTTTGAAAAAGTCAATCAGGTTTAAAAGGCAGGATCTGCCCTTTACAAAGCCGAACTGGGTGGGGTCAAGTGTCTGTAGGTCCCCTATGTCTCTGTTTATGAGTTCCATAATGATTCTTTCCATAGCTTTGCAGACCAGGCTAGTTAAGCTTATGGGGCGGTAGTTTCCAGGGTCTGTAGAGGCACCCCCCTTGTGGAGTGGAATCACTGTTGCTGTACGCCAGTGTTCGGGTACATATCCCGAAGTAAGGCTAAGGTTAAATAGCATTTTTATGTGTGGGTTTAGCTCCTCTTGGAGTTCACGTAACATGCACCCCGGGATACCGTCAGGTCCCATTGATGCTGTGTTTTTTGCTTTGTTTAGGGCGGTTCTCACTTGGACATCTGAGATGACAGGGAGATTACATTCAGCTGGGATAAGTATTTCTTCTTTTGGGGGTGAAGGAGGCGAAAAATTTGCACTGAACCTGTCAGCCAGAATGTTAGCAATATCTGTGGGTTCAGTGTATTTTTTGTTGTTGTGAACCAACTCTGAGCATATCTGAGGATTTCCGCCCAGGTTTCTAACATAGCTGAAGAAGGCTTTGTGGTTATCTTTAGTGTCCTTAGCGATTTTTCTCTCAAAGTTTGTCTTGGATGTTTTTATGAGAGAACGTAGTTTTCTGCTAATGTTGATCAGAGATGTCTTCCCTTCATGGGATTTTGCTCTGACGTGCAGTAGCTTCCTTCTTTTGTTATACAATTTGTTTATGGCTGAGGTCCACCAGACAGGACGCTTACATTTGGTGGAGAGGGACTTGGATTTGTTTGGGATTGCATGATCCATGCATTCTTGGAGATGTCCATAGAAAGCATTTGTGAAGGATTCGGCATTGTGGGATGTGGTATCCACTGGCACAGTGGGCTTAAAGGATACCATCTCAGTCTTAAGAAGAGTGAAGTCTGCTTTTGAGAAGTTTTTCACTGTGGTCTTTTGTGCTGGGGTGGAGGTGGGATATGTATATCCAGGGTGATTAGTTTGTGGTCAGATCTCACTAGTGAGGGTATACTTCGGTGTGGAGCATTTTGTCCCCATGTTTGTGATGATCAGGTCTAGTATATTATCTCCCTAGTGGGAGAGGTGACTAGTTGTTCCAGTGCATTTGAATTTATGAATTCCAAGAACCTTTGGGCTAGGGTATTAGGGCTAGAATAATGTACCCAATCTATGTTTGGGTAGTTGAAGTCTCCCAGTATGATGGTATTTTGTGATACATTCATATCCTCCAATGTCTTCAGGAAGGCTGAGTGGGGTTCTTGAGATTGGAAGGGTGGTCTGTAACATGCTACCAGTTGTATAGCAGTTTTGCCTATGGTTAGTTGCACCTGTATGGTCTCTGATGCTTCATGTGTTGCTACTAACCTGGAGGTGTGGGTGTCCTTTATGAATATGGACACTCCCCCTCCCTTTGTGGTTCGGCCCGGGTTTTGGGGCCAAAAAGCATGATACGAGGTATAGCCTGGTAGCACTGGGGTGCTCTCAGGAGCCTTGAACAAGGTTTCAGTTACTGCACAGACGTCGATGTTCTCCATGCTGAGGAGTGCATCAAGTGCCTGCATCTTGAGATTTAGACTTCTGGCATTGAGCAGCATTACCCTTAGATTTTTTTCCATTTTTGTTTTCTAAGGAGGTGGGTTTGTCTTTTGAGCCTTGCCTAAAAAAGGCACTATGGGGGTGGCAAGAGCCTTAGCCAATATCCGAAAGCCCAGTGGTGACAGGTGTAAGCCATCCCTTGCGAAGCAGCGTGGCTTGTCCAACATATCATCCCAGGCAGACAGACATTGGATCCCCTTAGAATGACACCAGTACTTGAGCCAATTGTTAAAGCTGATCATCTTGTCTTTGTATTGTGGTATCATTCTTGGTGAGGGCAAGATGCTGCTCAGGGTCAGGGTCATACCAGCCTGGGCTACATAATCGGAGAGCTCCTCTATGTCTCTTTTCATGTAGTCCAGGGAGGTACATCTCAGGTCATTCACACCAGCATGGACAATGATGGAGTCATATTTGCACTTGCTTTGGAGTGACCTGAGTGCATGTGTTATGTGGCGGATCCTAGCTCCCGATAGACAGCTCACAGACACCTTCTCCTTGTTCAGCCTGGTCAGTGGGACATCAGTGTGTCTGACTATGGAGTCACCTATTACTAGTGTATCAGGCAAGGTGTTTGGCCTTAAGGGCTGCGATTGGTCGACACACTGATTTATTGAAGTATGTGTTGCATGTGTTTTGTTTTGAGGTGGTGGATTTTTGGATGTCTGCTTTGGGAGCCTCTGTTGTTTTGGTAAGTTTTTATTAGAGCCTCGAGTATGTCTTTGTGTTTTTATGTGTTTGGTTTGCAGTTGTGGTAGGTCTATGTGGGACTGGGATTGTTGTGTGTGTGGTTGCCATCTCCTCCTGTCTGGTCATGCCAGCCCTGAGTTGAGAGAGTTCAGCCTCCAGTTTGGCTATATAGTTGCATCTCTCACATGTATTTGTGTTTGTTGGGAGGAGGAGAGGGTTGTCTGTGTACATGAGACAATTGTAGCATTGTCTCAAGATGCCCAGATTGACCAGCTGAACTGGAGACGATGCCAGTAATCTACCACTCGACATGCTAGAACAGTATAAGGGAGTGGTATTCCTTTAAGGGAAGTGGATATTCACAGGGGTGGTAAGTAGATGTAGTGCTTTACTTAGTACGAGAGTGCTTACTTAGTAGAGAAGTATTGAGAACAAGTGCTAGGCTTATAATACAGTGAGTAGTCTGGTTATACTAAGAGTAGAGCTTCCTTAAGGGAAAATTTGAAGAGCAGACTTGGCGGAGCCAGAAAAGTTTAACCTTGTTTAACTGGCGCTATGCTTATCGACCCGCATAAAGCCGTGCAAAAGCGGATTTTAAACAGTGAACTACAAAAGAGCTAGAAATGGTCCCAAACAACCAATTACTACAGCTTCTTGTGCTGAGGTCACTTCCCCCAAGGACAGGTAGGCTGCTCAAGGCTCCTCACTCCCACTGGTGAGCAAAGAAACTTCCTTCTATCCAAGTAAGGTAATGGACAACACAGGAACTACACCACAGCCCAGAATACAGCACTGCCTGTAAACTGGTCTAAACTAGTCGAGGAAGGCGGGAAAACAAGGATTATTTTTTTGTTTTTTTGGTAGAAACACACAGAAAATGCAGAAACAGTGATAAATTAGTTACACAGGCTAGCACACTTTAGTGGGCAGCCTCCACAGTTAAATAAAACAAACAAACAAGCAAACTTTCGATCAAATTCGACTAAATGTAACTTTAAGTGCAGATTTTAAAATAATGCAGCAATCAGATAAAAAACAGTTCAGGCTAGTTCAAGGTAAGCTACAGAAGCTATTTCAAGTGAAAAAAAAAGCAAAGATACTTAAATCCAGAAGGTAGTCGCTTTTCTGAGTTCCCTGCTGCTAGGACCACTCTGTAAACCCACGTGGAGCTTGTCTGAGCAGTATAGTCAGAAAAAAACGCCCAGAGCCGGATTTTAAACAGTGAACTACAAAAGAGCTAGAAATGGTCCCAAACAACCAATTACTACAGCTTCTTGTGCTGAGGTCACTTCCCCCAAGGACAGGTAGGCTGCTCAAGGCTCCCCACTCCCATAACCTAATAGCAGCCACTAAAAATTATGTATTTGTATGAATCCAATGTACTCATATATATATATATATATATATATATATATATATATATATATATGGATCTACTTCTTTTGACCTAACTTTCATTTGCCTGACACTCATTTTCCTGACCCCATTTGACTGAAATTTAATTTGCCTGACACTTCATTTGACTGACAAGTATTATTAGCAAGAAAATGGAATATGCCCCCTTCCCCACTGCAGTGCAACCCTGGAGTTAGAATATATAGTTGGGGGGGGGTGGGGGGCACAGCCCCCCACAAGGGGAGGTGTGGGGGGGCAAAGCCCCCCACTTCATTTCATATGATATTGTTAACTTTTGATGTGATATTGCTTAGTAACAGAAAAGTAAGTGGGGGGCTTCACCCCCCCACACACACCCCTAACTATATATTCTAACTCCAGGGTCGCACTGCAGTGGGGAAGGGGGCATATTCCATTTTCTTGCTAATAATATTTGTCAGGCAAATGAAGTGTCAGGCAAATGAAGTGTCAGGCAAATAAAATTTCAGTCATTTGGTCTCAGGTAAATGAGTGTCAGGCAAATGAAAGTTAGGTCAAAAGAAGTAGACCCATATATATATATATATATACAATTTAAACCTAGAATAATTTATTCCTATACATTAAAATAATAAATATTATAAATACTCTAAATATATAATAAATACAAATATAAAATATGTAATATATAAAAGGCATACATATGCAAGTCTATAACAAAATCAGGTCATATATATATATATATATATATATATATATAGATAAAAAATATATATATTCACAACAATGTGACAGCACTTCTATTAATTTGTATAGGTATGAATCATGTAAAGTGTTATCTCATTAGGGCCCTAATTGTTAAAAGGGAACTAATGGCAATACTTTCATTCAAACCAGGCCAACTAGTGGCATCAAAAAATAATTGCCAATACAGTTCCCTTCTTTCCAAAAGTAATGACCAAGCACCCCCTCTAATATCAGTGCATATACAATCCATCATAAAAAAACTTAAAGAAGTGTCCCTCATTCTCTGTCATATGTTTGCTTAGGGCATTCGTATCCTTCTTTCTACGGATTTCATATAAATGTTCATAAATACGATTTTTTAGTCTTCTATCTGTCTTTCCTATATAATAACAGCAGCATGAATCACATATTGCACAATACACTATTCTTTCTGAATTACAATTAAATTTCTCTTTGATCATCAAATTCCTCTTATTAATTTGGAACACATCACCTTCCTTAATATACTTGCAAAATGTCACATGCCACATTTACTCATATAACCACTCCTTTTCATTATTCCAGTATTAACCCTTTCAAAAGAGTTTTTTAGACTCATTCCTGTCCTGAATACCATTATTGGGCTCACATCTATAACTTGTCTCATATTCTTCTCTTGTTTCAGAATAATCCAGTTCTTTTCTAGAATGTTTTTTATATCCATGCTATCTATAGTAAAACTGGGTATAAAGGACACGTTATAGTTTCTTTCATTACTCTCTTCTAACCTCATGGGTACATCTATTGATGTTTGATCCTGTACATAGTCATCAGTTAACAAGGGTAAATAAAAATTCCTTTCTCTCTTGTTCACTACTTCTATGATGATATCGTTCACCAACTTAAAGGGATAACCTCTTTTTAAAAACATATTTTTCAAACAATCACATTCATCTAAGAAGTCATCCATATTTGATACCATCCGAGCTGCTCGAACTAATTGCCCCTTGACTATGGCTTTCTTCTGTTTATATAGATGAATACTACTGTAATGTAGTAATGAATTGAAATATGTAATTTTTCTATAAATCTTAGATAAAATTCTCTTATTTACATAATCTTTACATAATAAGACATCTAAGTAAGAAATTTCATGTAAATTAGCATTCCAAGTAAATTTCAAAAACTGTGTAGTGGACCCTATATAATCCATGAATTCCTTAATTATTTCAAAATGTCCATCCCAAATCACAAAAATATCATCCAAAAAGCGGCAATAATATTTGATGTGAGTGAAGAAATTACTAGGAAATACATACTTCTTCTCCCATTGCATTACTACAATATTGGCATACAAGCCCCCACATGCTGAGCCCATGGCAACCCCTTCTTGCTGCAAAAAAATCTCATTATTAAATAAGATAAAATTATTCTTCAATACCATTTCCATAAGTTGACTGTATAATAAAACATCAAAATGTTCAATTTTCTTATCATACAGAAACTCTGTAAACCATTCAAGACCTGTATTATGAGCAATAATAGAATAAATCAATGGTAAGAAATATGTAAGACTCCTTAAATGGAATATTACTAATTGATCTTAAAAAACTCCACAAGTCCTTACATATATGTGTCTCGCTACTTATCAAGTGTTTAAGCTTTGAGTCCAAATATTTTGCTAGGGATTGTGTAATGGACCCTTTCGAATCAACTATTGGGCGCATGGGGGGCTGTGCCAAGTCTTTATGTAGTTCCGATAATCCGAACATAATAGGGATTCTTGGGTGTGTAACCACAAGATAATTTAATGTATCAATTGATATTGCGCCCTCTATAAATAAATCCTGTAATTCACTATTAATCTTGTGGTATGCTCCATTTAATTCATTAAGGGATGATTTCAAGTACCCTCCACCATTCAATATAAATAACATTTTACTATTACAATCATCTTGATTCATTAAAAAATTCCACTCCCTTTATCAGGTTTCAAGATTCTTATTTTGTCTAAAAACATCTTAATCTCTTTAATAGTATCTACTTCCCTTTTTGTAATCTCATCAATACTTCTGTGTTGAGACAATATATTCCTTATATCAATTTCACACATCCTTTCAAATAATAATACCATAGGGTGTAATGGCAGATTATAGGTACTGCAAATTGCTAAGGGGTTTATTGCCTGATTAGATACAGAATTTTGAAACAATATTCTAAAATTCAACTTGCGGGTGAATAGTTTCAAATCCATTAGGATATTACCTATGTCACTACGTTGCCAGGGTACAAAACCCAAACCCTTTGAAAACACATCACAATGACGAGTACTTATATTAATCTGTGAAAAGTTATAAACCTTAAAGTCTCCAGCAGTATTAAATAAAATAGAACATTCAGGTAGTAAATGGTCCTGACATCCTGTTTGGATCTCTCTTTCTACAAAAACATCTTCACCCTGTAATAGTTCTACTAATAATAGTAATATTTCTTATTCCTACAAGAGGGTCTTACGTAAGCAAATGACTGGTGCCAAAGTCACGACCTTAAATTCAATTCAAAAAATGTATTATTATGCCTTTCACTAAGGGCAATGTTTCTGCCAACTACCACATCAATAACAACACCCTAAGTACCCACTCAGTGGTGAAAGACCTGGGCACACAGGTTGACAGCAACCTTACCTTGAGCACCATGTTTCCACAGTGGTAAGAAGGGCATTTTATATTGCTCATCTCATAAGTAAGGGCATTGCCTCCAGAAAGAAGGAAGTTATAACCTCCCTGTACTCTTCCCTTATCAGGCCAATAATTAAGTACAATGTATAAAAGACTACTTGAAATTGATTTGATTTACACTGAGGAAGGTTGTGTTGTGTACCAGCCAAAACCGGTTTGTTTGTGCTTTGCGTTATTGAATAAATATATAATTTCAGTCTCACAGTTTGCTGGCTTACTCTTTGGATTAGGATTTTAAGGGTCCTACACCTATGACCTATTTATATAAAATATTAAATCTAATTAGACTTATCTACCATGACTTTCATGTTGTAAATTCATACCTCCCTTGTTCTTGTACCCCACTGGCTTCTATACATTCTAAAATTCTTTCTTTCAGTGGTGATTTAAAGGGTTCCACTGTGTCTTGCAGAGATGAACTCAGTATAGTCTTCCTATGGATGAATCAGATGAGATGAAGCTTCAATTGGTTGAAAGATAATTCTTGTAAGAGTAAAGGCTTGCTGTATCCCACGTCATGCTTGGGGTTTCATCCCCCGCACCAATCTTTATTTATATAAATACATAGATAGACAGCTAGAAGGATAGTAACTCCTCTGTCATATAACCATGGAGAAAAATGAAAAGCTAAAAAAGTTAGAATCACTGTTGAAGTACAACTGCAAAATTCTTCAGCAGTGATTCCCTGTGGAGAATAGAGAGTTATGAGTTTGCATGTCAGCGAAGTGTACTTCACAAGTTGAAAAACTATCCAGTTTATACTGGATCAAGTAGGGAAGCAATATTCAGAATCTTTACTACTGAGGTCAAACTGGTTGGCTGTTAGCTTGTAGTTTATGTCTTGCTTCTAGTTTTGTGACAGAGAATCATAACTATGC
This sequence comes from Protopterus annectens, assembly GCF_019279795.1. Taxonomy (NCBI): domain Eukaryota; kingdom Metazoa; phylum Chordata; order Ceratodontiformes; family Protopteridae; genus Protopterus; species Protopterus annectens. Next base: position 1,211,704,046 of record NC_056729.1, read on the forward strand.
TTTTTCCATTCTCAGAAACATTATTTTTCTACTATGAGTTAGGTTTGTCAGTGGTATTAACATTTCTTTCTTCAGTTCTCTGAGAATTCTGTGATAACATCAGGATCCCATTGCTTTATGTACTTTTCTCCCCCAAGACCATTTATTTTGTGAAAAAAATGGAATAAATCCCAAAACAATGATTTTTTTCTACAGACCAGATCTGGAGACATTCCCTTCTCCACTTTTATGAATACTGAGGAGAAGAAAGTAGATGTAATAATTTTGGAAACCTATATGTTAACTTTCATTTTCTGACTACATCCTTTGATTTTATTTAATTTCACTATCTCTCCCTTTGTCTTGCTTAGATTCCATGTACATCGATAAAAATGTTTATGTATCTTCTTTACTCAGATGGTTGTTCTTTGCTTAGTCTGAGTCTATGCTTTTCTAGTTGTCTTTCAAGGTAAACTATTGCAGTCTATGTGAAACACCTGTTTGAAGCACAGAATGTCTTCTGTGTGAAAGAAGGCAGCTACAGATTCGTTTATCAATTTACTAGAACCATGAAGTATGAGATGATGTTTATGTTTAATTTGACTGCAATGACATCAAAGGAGGAGCAAAATTAAGAGGCAATGAACTATTATTATGCTAAGGCACTTAAAAGAAACCTCTCCAAACTGCAAAGACCTTCTAAGCCATCAAACTTCAACACCTACCCTCAGCAATCACTAAAGCAAACACCAAAAACAACACTAAATACCACACATAAGTCAATGGTTATGGTCCCCATACAACAAAGCCAATATGGCAAGCAAACACTTTACTAAGTAGTCTTATCATAGGAGATTTTATCATATGACACACAGGCACTGCTCTCATCAGGGTGGACAAGGAGAAGATAACAGTTAGTTGCCTACATGAAGCTAGAATCTGCAATATCATGCATGCACTCGACTCACTGGACCCCAGGTAAAGATATGATTCTATCATAGTCAATGTCAAAATGATAAAACTGCCAACACATCAATAAATAAATAAAATAAAAGCAAACTTAAGGTGTTACTGCTCAGCACTAGGAGTCTAAACAAGAAACTCAACACTCTTCAAGCACTCCTCACTCTGGAGAATGTAGACATCTGTGCTGTTACCGAGACTTGTTTTAAAGCAGCAGAAAACTGTCTCCCTCGACATTCATCGGTTCTTTGTTAATTAATTATTGTATAAATAAGCAATTATTAGCACAAGTTTTTATTTCTGATGAAGTCTTCAGATGAATAGCAGAATAATAAAGAAGTGGTACGCTAAAACTCATTTTGGTTTCTTTGAGTGCTTGTCATTTTAACAAGTGTTTTTCTGAGTTTGGTTTTTATTCCACTGGTTAGTAGCATCTTGTTTTTTCTGTTGGGGTTGGTCTTTTTGATGAGTTACGCCATGGCAAGCACTCCTAACAATGAGTTATTGGATGTTACAGTACATCCAACACCTAATTCCTATGAAGGTGTTCTTAACAGTTTAATGTCTGCCATTGGGGAGATGCAGAAAACACTATCAAGTATCATAGTCAGACTGAATGACTCTGGAATGAGCCATCACTCAAGTAGTGAGGTGGCCAAGGAATCCTTTGACAGTGATGAGACAGTTGTTCCAACATTAGTCAATCAGGACCTGCAACTAGTAATGTTTTTACTGATGTCAATTCAATATTTAATTTGAACTTTTTTTAATTTGAATTTTTTTTATTGTTTCACTGCATTTATGTACTGTTTTAAACTGTTTTAACATTACTTAACTGTAAACTGCTTTTTCATACTGAGAGTTGTATTGTCTGTTTGTGAGTGCTCTATCCGAACTTTTCTGTGCATTTTTGTCTGTTAAAAGCATTCTCGAGTCTGCTCCTTGATCTGTTTAAAACTTTCATTTAGTGGCTACAGCTAGGAACTGCAATAGTGTGCATTACTATAATTGCTCTTTTTATTTAAATTACTAAATTGTAAACTGCTTTTTCCTACTGAGACTTGGATTTTCTCTTTGTGGGCGTTCTTTCTATGCTTTTAAAGTGAATTTTCTGTGTTCTGCTCAGGTGGCATAATCTTGATAGAGGCCTGTTGTGTAGGTTGGAAGTTTTGTTTGTGTTTCTGGCAGCCATTTTCTGTTGATTGTCTTCATTATTATTGAGACTAACAAGGCCTCCTGACCTTCTGTAGTACGAGTGATCGGGTAATAGCAGGTTCTGAGTAGTAATCTGATCTTCCAACTCTTCCATTCTTACTGCTATATAAACCCTGTGTCTTATAAAGGTTCTGCTTGTATTGTCAGGCTCTGGATTGCATTGCATAAGTGGAAATTCCTTAAGATTCCAAGAGCAGGCTAAGTTATTTCTTAAACTTATTTCACTGAATTGCACTTCTGAAATGCTTATAATTGTGCTATACAGTTGAGCTACTATATTTTTGCACTGTTATAAAGCTTTTTTATTGTTTCACTGCATTTATGTACTGTTTTAAACTGTTTTAACATTACTTAACTGTAAACTGCTTTTTCATACTGAGAGTTGTATTGTCTGTTTGTGAGTGCTCTATCCGAACTTTTCTGTGCATTTTTGTCTGCTATCCGAACTTTTCTTTGCATTTTTGTCTGTTAAAAGCATTCTCGAGTCTGCTGCTTGATCTGTTTAAAACTTTCATTTAGTGGCTACAGCTAGGAACTGTAATTTTTTCCCACCCACTCACCCTAGTGTTGTGTGTTCTTATACTTGGTGATCTTGCAGTTGCCCGCCCATACTATATATTTGATCTGTGACACTCCTCCCAGTCTAGTGTCATTAGTTCACTCAATCTAATAGAGAACATTTGTGAAGGCCAACCCACTCAGATTCTTAACGTTGAATTAACTTCTGTTCCAGTTTTCTCCATTTCCACTTTACTAGAAAAAGAAATTCTAAGCTTGCTTCCCCCCTTTCCTGTGATAGGTCAGATATGGATTTGCTGTGTCCAGGACTGTTTGTGAGCTCCTAAGCCCCCCCCCCCACTTAACAGGGTTAAACTATTCCTGGCACCATAAAGTCTGTTTTTCAAAATTTCACTTGCAACTAGCCAACTTTTTAGTTTTAGCACTCATCTGTTTCTTTGATCTCAGCACGTGTTCAGAACTCATTGTAAGCACTAAATAAGTTACAAATTACTGCAGCACTCAACTTTTCTCACTTGTCTAGAGGAAAACAGTTTTTAGTACTTAATAAATAAGCACCTATTCAGGCATGTCTAAAGGTCAGCTCCCAGTGTTTTTTCCTGTCTACCTGATGAATCTGGGCATCTTGGGACAATGCAGCAATTGCCTCATGTACACAGACAACCCTCTCCTCCTACCACCCAACACTATGACCTGTGAGAGATGCACTTATATAGCCAAACCTGGAAGTAAAGCTCTCTTTACCAAAGACTGGCCTAGACAGTCAAAAGGAGAAGGTAAACACTTGCACCGCACCACACTCATCACATAGTCCCTCAAAACCTACACCACCAAAACACACACACAGAACCACAAAACACACACCTACATTTGCGGAGGCTCTCAGTACTGATCTACCCATACAAGAGAGACCTCCAAAGCAGAAATGCAAGCAACCTCCACCCCCCAACACAACCCAAATGATACATAGCCCACATACTCAGTGTGACACTCAACTACAGCCCATAAGGCATAATGTACCCAACACTCTAGTCATAGGTGTCTCTATAGTCAGGCACACTGATGTTCCACTCACCAGGCTAAACAAGGGAAAAGTTACTGTCAGCTGCTTGTCAGGTGCCAGGATCCGCCACATAACGTACGCACTCAGGTCACTCCACAACAAGTACAAATATGACTCTGTCATTGTCCATGTTGGTGTGAATGACCTGAGACGTACCTCCCTGGACTACATGAAAAGAGACATGGAGGAGCTCTCTGATCTTGTAGCCCAGCCCGGTATGACCCTAGCCCTGAGTAGCATTCTGCCATCACCCAGAATGACACCACAGTACAAGGACAAAATGATTGACTTTGACAATTGGCTAAGCTTATGGTGTCATTCTAAGGGAATCCAGTATCTGTCTGCCTGGGATGACATGATCGACAGACCACGCTGCTTTGCCAGAGATGGTCTGCATCTGTCACCCTTGGGATTCCGGATACTGGCAAAGGCTCTTGCCACCCCTATAGTGCCTTTTTTAGACAAGGTTCAAATGACAAATTCAGCACTGTAACAGGTACAAGCAAGCAAAATCTGAGGGTAATGCTACTCAATGCTAGAAGTCTAAACTTCAAAATGCACTCACTCGAGGCACTCCTTAAAACGGAGAACATTGACATCTGTGCAGTGACAGAGACCTGGTTCAAAGCTCCAGAGAGCACCCCTGCATTACCAGGCTATAATTCATACCACACCTTTCGGCCACCAAACGCGGACCGAAACACTAAAGGTGGAGGCGTGTCCATATTCATTAAGAATATCCACACCTCCAAGCTAGTTGCTCAGCATAATGCATCCGAGATTATCCCAGTTCAACTAACTCTGGGCAAAACCACAATCCAGATTGTAGCTTGCTACAGACACCCCCACCATGCCCCAGGATTCCCACTCCTCTTTTCTTGATACACTGGAAAATATTAAGGTACAACCCAACACTCTAATAATGGGTAATTTCAACTACCCTACCATTAAATGGGAAAACTACTCATGTACCAACTCTTTTGCTCAATGTTTTCTGGAAATCATCAATTCCAACACTTTGGATCAACTTATCCACACCCCCACCAGAGGTAGCAATGTCCTAGACCTGGTCATCACCAACATGGGTGACCGGTGTTCCACACCAGAGGTCAGCTCCTCGTTGGTCAGAAACGACCACAAGCTAATCACCCTAGACATCCACATCCCGCTCCCACCCCCATTAGGAAAACAACCGTAAAAAATTTCTCCAAAGCCAACTTCACGCTTCTTAAGACAGAAGTGGCAAACTTCATGACACCCATGCAGATGGACAATAGAGGTATGACTGCTGAATCCTACACAAATGCACTTTATAAGCACTTACACGAGTGCATGGATCGTGCTATCCCTAACAGAACCAAGATGCTATCCTCCAAAAAAGGAAGCCAATCTGGTGGTCTTCTGCCATAAACAAACTCTACAACAGAAGAAAGAAACTGTTGCAAAAAAGAGTAAAATCCCACGATTGGAGGAACTCCCTGGTCAGCCTCAGTAAGAAGCTGAGATCCCTCATAAAATCCTCCAAAGCTAGTTATGAAAACAAAATTGCCACTGATTCTAAAGACAACCACAAAGCATTCTATAGCTATGTCAAAAATCTCACTGGCAACACTCAGATCTGCTATGAGTTACAGCACAATGACACTAAATATACAGAACCAACTGATATTGCCAACATCCCGGCAGATAGGTTCAGTGCTAACTTTACCCCCCCCCTCACCCCCTAGAGGGCCCATCTTTATACCAGAAGAATGCAAAGTTCCTGTAATCACGGCTGCACAGGTAAAAACTTCACTCGCCAAAGCCAAGAACACAGCATCCATGGGACCTGACACATCCCAGGCTGCCTTCTACATGAACTACAGAATGAACTGGCACCCCATCTAAGTACCATGTTCGATCATAGCCTCACCTCAGGCTTTGTGCCCATTGAATGGCACACCACGACAGTTATCCCACTCCACAAAGGGGGGGGGGCACAACAGACCCCGGGAACTACCGCCCCATTAGCCTGACGAGCCTCGTCTGCAAGGCCATGGAATGTATCATCATGGAACTCATAAACAAAGACATTGGAGATCTCCAAACCCTGGACCCCACACAGTTTGGGTTTGTAAAAGGCAGATCATGTCTCCTAAACCTGATAGACTTCTTTGAAGTAGTCACTAAAGCCATAGATGAGGGTAAGGTGGTTCACACAGTCTATCTAGATCTCGCCAAGGTGTTCGACACCATCCCCCACTCTGGAATTATAGATAAACTCACTAAACTAGGTATAAATCCCTATGTCACAAGATGAGTTGCCACCTGGCTTACTGAAAGAACCCACACTGTGAAAGTAGCAGACTCCAAATCAGACTTCAGACCAGTGACAAGTGGAGTACTACAGGGTTCAGTCCTGGGTCCTCTCCTGTTTGGTATCTACTTCTCTGAAGTACAGGCTAACACAGACGGTCTTTGGCTAACAGATGACTGCAAACTAGGAGCCATAATTGAAACTCCTAATGATGTGTACATCCTACAAAAGGGCCTCACAGAGACAGATGCCTGGTGTCAAAGACATGGTCTCAAGCTCAATGCCAAAAAGTGCATTGTCATCCCCTTTGGTAAAAATTCTGTACCCATGAACTACCACATAGGCGGTAGTCTACTTAACACTGAAAGTGTGATAAGAGACCTTGGGACATAGGTGGACAGTAGTCTCTCCTTTGATAATCACATCGCCAAAGTGGTCAGGAAATCCTTCTACGTGGCACACCTCATTAGTAACTTTTTTACTAATATAAGACAAATGCAGAAAAAAAAGGTCATTGTTCCCCTCTACTCATCACTCATTAGACCCATTATAGAGTACAACGCCCCTTTTGGTATGTACCTCACAAGACATCTACAACAACTGGAAAGGCCGCAAAAATACCTCACAAAGAGGATTACTGGCCTCAAACAGATGCCTTATGCAGACCGTCTCAAAAAACTCCAGCTTTACTCCCTCGCATATCGCCTACTCAGAGGCGATCTCTGCCTAACATACAAAGCTATGTCAAACCCAGAGCTGTTGGACATGCTCCACTTAAAGAAATCCCAATCCTTCCGAGCTACACGCTCTAGGGACCTAAACCTTGTCACCACAATAAACAGAACATGCTGGAGGGATAGATTCCTGTCCCAGAGACTTCCCATACTCTGGAACAGACTACCTATCTATGTCAAACAGAGCTCCTCATTAGCACTCTTCAAGAAAAATCTTGATGATTGGATGAGTAATAGGAAATTCACCCCAGGGATCACTTCTGTGGTTCTGCTTGACAGGGGCACAGGAAAATAATTTTCTTGGATAGCAAAAGCCAGGGTACATTTTTGGCTAGGCTTATATAGGCCCTAGGGCCAATAGCCTAGTACCTAGCTATGAACCTATGAACCTATGAACTATGATCCTTTTCAAACTACAAGAAATAGACAGGAGATTTTCATATCTAGAAGTAATCTTCTGGATTCCTTTGATGAGATGGAAAGGCATTTGAAACAATTCCGTGATCTGATTATCGAGAACAAGTATTTTGAACAGTGTTTAAAGCTTAACATTATACCTGAAGGACTGAGATTTTATAAATTTCCAAATGGTGTAAACAAGAATACTCCATTTTATCATAAACTTGTGACTTTTTTCAAAAAAGCTGGAAGGGACTTTTTAATGTTGCTTATTAAAAATAACATCATGACTTTGAAAAACAAGACTGGTTTAAATGAGCTGAATACTACAATTAGGAGCCAATTAAACCAATGTGTAGACTTGAAGCAAGACTATGAGACTGTTTTTGCCAATGTCTTTAAGTTTGAGAAGTCCACTGTTTTTAGTAAGCAGAAAAAGATTATGAGAGATGTGGCTGCTTACGAATCAGGTAATGCTTTTCCATTAGATACCGAAGAGAGAATGGGCAATAAATACAGTAATCACAGCCATAATGATGCTTTTTACAACAACAAGAAGCCTAGTAATAGTGTTTCTAATGGATTGTCCATGAACTGATGATACTAATCAGCAGAATATCACTTTAAATGGAACAGGTGCTGAGGTTACTAAAGGAGTTCCCCCCATCATGTGACAAGGGAAGCTGAGTAGTAATGGAGATGCAGGAACATCTACACGAGTTTCAAATCAAGATTTTTCTGAGTTACCATGTTTACCTAATAATGTGACTACTTTAAAAGAAATGGGTAATAAATCTACTTGATCTACCAATTTTTTAAGGCAGCGGAATCAAAGCTACAATACGAGTAGCAGGGGAAGAAGCCACAACAAGAAGCATTAAATTTTAATGCAAATGGACATATTGAAAACATTTTTGATAATGTGTATAATTCATCTGATGTTAACTTAAATGATGCTCATTTTAAAATTTTGAACTTAGGATTACATTTTATACCTAGTCATCATACTAATATGTCAAGGACTGTAATTGATTTTAAATTATACACCAGGAAATTGAATTTGCAATTTATTTTGAATGTTATGACTATCAAGAAACATTTGTGTAAACCGTTGAGTTTTAATCCTATATTGCATCACACTATAAACATTTTTGAAAGTTGCTGTGAAGATGAAATAAGACAATGGTTTACTAAAAATGTTAAGAATACATTTTTCAATTTAAATTGTTCTGAGATTAATGCTTTAAATAAGTTACGAAAGTTTAAGCATTTACGCTAAATGAAGGCAGACAAAGTGGGTGGGATTGTGATAATGAAGCAGGAATGTTACAATCAGGCTATTGAAATCATATTTAATAATACAGATCAATATCTTGAAGAAAGAAACTATGATGTATTAAAAAGTCATAAGAACGTGTCTGATAAATTATATGAATTACTTATGAATGGTGACATAGATTTTGAATTGTATAATTTTTGTGCTTTGAGGAACCTAAAACTGGGGTACTATTTGGTATCCCCAAATTGCACAAAAATATTCAAAACCCACCCTTTAGACCTATAGTTTCTGCATCTGGTAGCGTTACAGGAAATATTTCTTTATATTTGGATTTTATTTGTAACCCATTAATGAAGAAATTGGATTCCTATATTACTGATTCTTGGGATTTTTTAAATAATATTAAAATTTTTTTACTAATATAAGACAAATGCAGTCAGTTCCCTCATTTATTACAGTCACAGTGGCTATATCTTCATTATATACCTCTATCCCAATAGAAGAAGGTAGTGATTATTTATGTTATTTTTTGCATAATTATGGTCATTGTGACACAAATCAAGTTTTTCTTTACAGATATTTGATGGACATTATATTGTCCAACAATTATTTCATATTTTAATAAGTTTTATAAACAAAAGAAAGGAGTAGCTATGGGGGCTAATGTTAACTTAGTATTAGGTTGGTGGGAAAAAGAAAAGTTGGTTCACATTCCTACATATGAAAAAAAAATATTTTATTGTAGGTTTGTAGACAATTTATTTTTTGTGATTTTAAACAAGGGTTTGAACTTTGTACATTTATAAGTGAGATGAATAATAGTTCCACATTTTTGGAATTTGTTGTAGGAAATTTTGGTTGTAAAGTAAATTTTTTTAGATATTGATTTAGAATGGAATGATGTTAATGTCATTTCTAATATTCATAGAAAAATACTTTTAGTAACAGCTATGTCCATTTTAAAAGTGGACACCAGGTGTACATTAAGAGGAATATTCCTCCCAGCCAGTTTGTTGGCACCTCAAACATGGTTAATGAAGATGTAGATTTTTTGATAGAAGTAGAATTTATCAAGAGATTATTTTTGGATAGAGGCTACTTATCAAAGCTTCTGGAAGATACAGCCAATGAGATTATAGGCAGAAGACAAAATGACTTTCCACCTATATTAACATATGGATTTGTTAGTAAAAAAACTAACAATGACAAAATAGAAGTGAATTGTGTATCAGGGTCTGAATCTAAATTTTGTCTTGATATGAGTGTTGACACTGTCACTATAAAAATATTGTTAAAAGTAATTGGAAGATTTTAATGGGGAATGAAGAAATTGCAAAAATAGTAGGGGACAGACCATATTTTGTAGAAAAGAAGAATGGAAATATAAGAGAGTTGTTAGAGAAGTCAGAGACAAAAAGATACCTCTAAACTTTGTAGCAAAAGAACTCTGTACAATGCCAAAATTAATGGGGGGACAAAGGACCAAAAATAAGAACATTTTTTTAAATCTTGCTTGTATAAACTTAGCAAGTTGTTAGAATAAAACATTTTGTGTTACCATACATTTTCTGAAGGATATGAAGCCTGAAACTTAAATGGTTATCATTATTTAGTGAATTCAGTCCTCAATGATTTTCAAGAAAACCACAAGGTTTAAGAGGAGCACACTAAAATTATGAGGCAAAAATCTGGACATTCTGCGAAAATCAGGACAGTTGTGAGGTATGACCATAAGTAGGCCCAGATTTAACACCAAAAAATAAACCACATTGGTGGAATCCTCACCTTAACAGGCTATATAACAAAAGAAAAAGAAGTCATGGCCAAAATCAGAAAGAGCAACTCTCATAGAAAAAAATCAGAGAGCTCTCTCTGATTCAAATAAACAAGAAACTAAGAGGTCTAATAAGGTCCAACAAGGCCAGTTACGGGGTCAGGATAGCTTCCTAGGCTAAGGACAACCACAAGGCCTTCTTCAGCTATGTTAGGAACCTTAAAGGTTAACATCCAGCAGTTTGCAGAACTGGTGGTAAATGGCACAACCTTCACTGACTAGGGTGATAAAGCAAATCTTCTGGCTGATAAATTTAACTTCAACCACGTATGCAGGAAGTTGCTGAAGGCTGCAGGGGAGAAGGCAAAAGAGGTACTTATCAGTCTACTGTAATGGAAGCATATCTATGACAGAAGATGCATTTAGTGTAAGGATAAACTACATTTGGAATGACTACATAGAAATTTCATAGAAACGTACAAATGAAGCTAATGTTGTACTTACATGGTATGTAACTCAGTAGCCATATATTCAAAAACTAGAGAAAAAAAGTGCTGTAGTACTGTAACACACTTGGTGTTGTCGAGAGCGACAACCACAGAGGTGTGGTAAGAAGCTGTTAAACACTTGATTCAGACTGTTAAATACTTCAGATGGACTTCAGAAAAAAGTCTAATTGAAGTGTTGATCCTGGCAGCAGAAGTTGCAAAAGTGGTTTGACACAGGCTTATTAAGGGCTTCATCCCTGGACTATAACTGGCCCTGCTCAGAAGTGTTCAAATAAGATTGCTATAGCTTGTGTTTGTGGTTGGTGGGGGCTGGCAACAGTGAGATTATTATTTCTTAAATTCTCCTTGCAATCAAACTTCAGAGGTAAACACAGAAGTTTACTACATCTTGTTTGGGACTGGGGAAAGTAAGGTCATTATTTCTTGAATTTTCTTCACGAGTAAACCTTAGGTCACTGGGCTTTTGTGGGTCTGTGACAGTGCGATCATTATTTCTTTAGCTTTTTACACAATCATTCCTCACAGGTATGCACACAACATCGCTATAGCTTATGTAGGGGCAGTGTACTGTCTAGGAGCTACAGGTTGGAATAGGTGACTGTGATAATTTTTTTCTCTTTTCATTTCACACATGAGGCTTGTAAGGCTGATAGGACTTCAACTACCCAGGTTTGTTGTAGGCCACCTTTACAGAGGAGCACTAGAAATGTATACAGATGCTAACTTTGGGAGGTAGGGGTAAGTTGGCATATTGTAAACATACATTTGTTAGGAACTTAAACTATGTTATTATATTTTGCTTGTCAGATGGATACGCAGATGGTAGCTGTCTTTTTTTTTTGGGGGGGGGTAAACAGGCAAGCTGTATGATGTGTGACAACAGCAACTTGAAATATATGACTGAGACCATGTATTCATTTAGTTTCATCCCAATCTAACATCAGAAAGATATAGAGAAGGTGACTATCTTTTTTTTTTCCTTTTGATAGGGAGATAAACACTTTTCTAAGATATGACTCACATATTTTTACAAGCATTTATATTCTCAGATTATTATTAATAACTTTTTTGTCAATAATGATCATTAAACCTTGGGTACAACTTATTTCTTCCGTGAAAGAAAAAAATAATATTTTTATCCCATGCATGGGTCACCTCAAAATATCTATGGTATGATCACAGTTATTCCTTTTAGGGGTAATATATAATTATCAACCATGAGATAGGTAAGGCCAATCTATAGCCAAATAGCATAGGTTATTTTGAACATAAAAGGGAAATTAGGTAGGCTTAAAATGGCCCACAAGAGCAGCTAGCCTAGTACTTACCTATGAACCTATAAGACTGAACTTTTTAGTTAGTTATGATTTTTGTCCAGGCCATAATTGTAACAAAGGGATGGGAGAAAATGTCTAAAATGTACCTCACAGCATCTAGAATTCCAAAGCTTCTGGCCCAAACAGCCTCCAGACTATCAGCTTAATTATATTATTTCCCCACAATTGTTACACTGCAGTGCTGACCATTTAGTGAGTTATGAAAGGATGCAGGATGAAAATAAAAGAGTAAGAATGAATTTCTTTCTTTCTTTAGCTGCAATTTTAGTTCGGCCATCTTTGTCTCAAAAGGTTTTTAAAAAAATCTCTGAAATGTAGCTTAGATCATCAAGAGCCCAATGGCTTCGAGGGGGGGGGGGGCTCTGGCTTAATTTGATGATTTCCTCCTCCTTTATTATGGTTTAATCATTGATAGTTATGATATATTGAAGCAATGCAGGAACAATCTAATGTGTACAACACAGTAAGGAAAAACAAGGAAAAAGTCATCTAAATGGTCTAAGACCAGGACACCCATGAAATCCTTTCCCAAGGGTTTCATTTCACCAAAGACCAGAGTCAAAATATTCAGTACTGCCAAGGACTGCCCAATTTAAGGGCATCACACAGCTTATGTTACTCTCCATAAAACATTTTATAACAGTATAATGCCTGGATATGAATAAAAGCATGCACAAATGATGAAAAGTGGAGATATTAAAGTTAGAGTACTTAAAACAAGCACTTTCTTTTTGGATAGTCCAGTATGTTTTTTATCATTTGGGTTAGATTTTTTTCCATACATCAGTGTTCTTTTTTGTTTGAACCTATAAAAATCTTGAAGCTACAGAAACTATGGGTCAGCACCTTGCAAACTATATTTTCACACAACAAAGAACAGCACAACTTCTAAAATACAAAAGCTTGACCTTTGTGATTTTTTTTCTGTATTCAGACCAAGTACATTTTCCACTGCTTATGAACTATTGATTGCTTTTCAGTAAACCACCGATACCAAAACTTGTTGAAGAACAAAAGGAAGGGTCAGAACAAATTGAAAGGATCAGCACATGACTAGATGTGAGCTTAAGAATCACAAGAAGTGAACAGATAAAGAAGACAGCAGAAGAAAGATAAACTGAACAAAGAAGAAACAAGGCACCAAACTAGAGTAAATCACAAGTGTTGCTAGAAGCAAAATAATCATATAAAACAGAGAACAGAAGCAGAACCAAATAACACACTGTGTAAAATTTGAGGAGTCACAGCCCACGCAGAAAACAGAATAGACAAAGACTGCAGAGAAATGATGGACAGAATGGGAAAAAGGGGAGAAGGAGAAGGAGAGACAGTACCTAGAAAGAAACAAGAACAAATTCAGGAACATTGGAGCTAAGATCCCATAGAGGAAAACAGTAGGTCATATGGTCACATCTCCAATAAGAAGTAATAAAGGCAAAGCAATGCACACCAAAGAAACAATAAAAAGCTAGAAGACATCACTTTTTTCTCTTTTTTTATTACTATTTGTCTTGAATTTAGTTAACTAAACCAAATAAGAGTGAAACTATGCCAGGGGACAAACGGAACAGTAATAATGTTAACTAAGCTCATCAGAGTAGAACAAAACAAGGAAATTCAATGAAAAACAAAAGAGGTGATGCTTTACCTTGAATTAAAATTAAACAAAATGCCACACTGTGTTTTACAAAAAAGTTAGGTATGGAGAATGATGGGGGGGGGGGTTAGAGAAGCTGATATATGCCTTTTTTTACATTTCTTGATGTTTTGTGAATCAGTTTATCTAACAAGACTGAGGTCCATTTTCGGTGAAAGCCCTGAAACAAATTCACATGCAGTACAATGATTAGCAATCACACAGAATGAAATAAAATATATAAAATTGCAATATTTACAAGAAAATGCATACAAGAATAAACAGTTCTCACATATGAATTAAACATTCATATTAAGTTGCATGACAATTACACCAATTACAATATAGTAAAAGGGTGCACTGACCATGCTCAGAAACTGGCAAAAAGATAAGCTTGTTACATATGTTCAGAGGTGTTATGCTGCATTAGGGAATTGAGACCTGTACATCGTCAGTCTGTTTGGAGAACAAACATTCTCCAGCAGTGTGTAATGTACAGGTAATGCTCACTCAAAAATAAATCTGCTGCTTCATGGAAGTATATAAAGATGCTGAGAAGCTTGGACAGTAGAAAGATAATCAAATGGCTGCCATTTTTAAACTCTTTAAACAATGCTTTGTTGTTTAGGAAGTGTAAAGTACAAATAAAAAGTAAATTAAATAAAAAGTGTATGTGGTTTGTGTGTGTGTGTGTGTGTGTGTGTGTGTGTGTGTGTGTGTGTGTGTCTGTGTGTATTTGTTTGTGTGTGTGTGTGTGTGTGTGTGTGTGTGTGTGTGTGTGTGTGTGTGTGTGTGTGTGTGTGTGTGTTGTGTATGTGTGCATGTGTTTCTGCCTGTGTGTGTCAGTGCGCGCATGCTTTCATATGTAAAAGTGTATGCAAGAGAGTAAGAGATTTACAAGAGAGACAGAACACTGACTGCAACGGGCAGTCAATCAACGTAGAGGTATAACTCTTAAATTCTGGCAGTATTGATTGTTTTAATTCTCAGCAAATTACCAAGAATTAAGTACACAGCACGGCAATATAGACAAAATCAGGGAACAGTAGAGTGGGAGAGGAAAGTGGAAGGGGATAGGGAAGTAGAAATAGAGCCACAATGCATTGTCTTTTTTAAATAATAGGCATTGTGGATGGATGATTCTGAGGGTGAAAGTGGTTGTAGTGTGTGTGTGTGTGTGTGTGTGTGTGTGTGTGTGTGTGTGTGTGTGTGTGTGTGTGTGTGTGCATGTGCGTGTGTGTCTCAGAGACAGAAAGAGAGAGAATGTGTTTGTTTCTATATACATGTGTGTGTATATGTCTGCCTGTATTTCTAAATGTGTGTATATATGTGTATAGACATGAAATAATTACATAACGTATATTTTGGTTGTGAAATACTTCCTCCAACAACAATTACATATACTAGAGCAAGTCTGAAACCATAGGTGGAGGAACTATTTTACATCAAAAATATAAAGAAATAATAATATAGTAATAATAAATAAATAAAACAAAACAATTTAATGGATAGCCCCTTATCTAGTTGCAGTTATACCCCCAAGGATGTATGTTACTGTGTAAATAATGCCTTTCCAGGGGGTGTGGAGGTGCTCTGCCTGTGGCATCAGGCCACAAAACATCCCTAGACGTGAGTTATTTACACAGTAACACACACCCTATTGGAATTATTGCTTGCAAGTCACATGGAAAATCACAGCATAAAACAATGTCAAAAAATTGTAATGGCTTCAAATGCCACAATATACTTCACACTGCCACATATAAAAAGTGTAACAGAGAGGTGTCTAACAGTTCATTAAGCTGTTGATCCCTCAGAGGCATAGTTAGCTTCCCTCTGTCTGTGTACAACATTAAGTGTATTACAGCATTTAAAGCTTTAAAACACTTCACACTCATACATTTATTTTTACTTTGTAACTCATAATATATCAGAGTATCTAAAGCTGCATGTGCTACGAATAATTATACCTTTTTCAGTCAACCCCACTGGTTATGTGTTCTCAACATAATTGTTAAGATTCACCTCTCAAGATTCATTCTCAAGGTGATTTTCTCCACATCCATTTGTCAAGAACATAACAAGTGGGCGATGATGCTATGATCCGAAACCCAATCATGATCCTTCATAATATGCATAAATGCGTAAATAATGCTCACATATGAACTAAACAACCTAAGACAGCAATGTATTGAACAGTAGTGATGCCACCAAATGTTTCTCTGGGATCAGTTTAGTGATGGTGCTAGGCATCTAATTTTTCCTGCTCAGACTGGTAAGTTGAAAACCATGCTACATACAAGATACTGATAGATTTAATCTTAAAGTATTATTATGATAGCAATACACCTGCACTGATACTTCACCCTTGTCTAGTGTTGCCAAAGAGATATTGAATAATACCCATATGTTGTTTATATTGTCATAATGTTCATAATTCTCTATACATAACTCAAGAACCAAACTCCGCAGGCAGAACTGATTAGCTTGATATGAAAACACACAACTAGATGAAAAATGTTGAAATATTGCTGAAAATATTTGTGCAGGTTGAATGATTACTTGGGTATTTTAAGGTATTGAGAAAACATTATGAACATTGATATTTACTATGTTGAATAGAGGATTATAAAATACAATTTAAGACCTTAATTGCTACCACTGTAAAGGTTAGTCTGTGTGTATTAGTTTCCCATTTTGAACTTCTCTAGTAATACTTATGGTTCTAAATATATGAAAATTTTCTGAACTGTGAGGCTGTAACTTGATTTTGTCAAAAGACTGAAGACGCAGCATTGGAAGTTATGAGTACAAACAGAATGAAGGATAAACACATGAATTACCTAAGAAAGCAATGCATAAAGATAATCACAGGTCTGAACAGTGTGTGCATGTTTGCATATATAAAAGGGCTGAACAATTTAGCATGAATAAGTAACCAGATCAGTGAAGAAATGAAATGCCATATACACAAAGCACAATAAGCAAAATCTTGACTGCATAGCATATATAGTGACAATGATGATTTAGAATGAGAGCTCATGCATTCAGCGGAATGGTAATGAAAAAGGCAGTTTCACATCAGTGATAGAAAATAACATTCATTATGTGCAGAAGCAGACATAGTCTATTTATGACTGAAACAATGACCTTATAATGAAGGCAACAGAGTGACAATGAGGGAGAAGCTAACAAAGGAAGTGTGTTAATGTTGGGGAAATTTTGGCAATAGACAATGGACACTTTCTGAGAAAGGAGAGGAAGATAGCATGAAGCCTAAGCACTGGCTTCATCCCAGTGGAATAGAAAACAGTTACTGTCATCCCATAGCACAAAGGGGGTACATTCATGGACCCTGGGAACTGTAGACCCATTAGCCTGACCTGCCTTATCTGCAAGGTCATGAAACAAATCACCATGGACCTTATTGACAAAGATATAAGAAATCTCCAAACACTCAACCCCACCCAGTTTGGCTTTGTCAAGGGGAGATCATAGGTTCATAGGTTCATAGGTCGGTACTAGGCTATTGGCCCTAGGGCCTATATAAGCCTAGCCAAATGGTACCCTGGCTTTTGCCACCCAAGAAAATTATTTGCCTGTGCCCCTGTCAAGCAGAGCCACAAAAGTGATCCCCAGGGTGAATTTCCTATCTCCCATCCAATCATCAAGATTTTTCTTGAAGAGTGCTAATGAGGAGCTTTGTTTGATATAGATAGGTAGTTTGTTCCAGAGTATGGGAAGTCTCTGAGATAGGAATCTATCCCTCCAGCATGTTCTGTTTATTGTGGTGACAAGGTTTAGGTCCCTAGAGCGTGTAGCTCAGAGGGACTGGGATTTCTTTATGTGAAGTATGTCCAACAGCTCTGGGTTTGACATAGCTTTGTATGCTAGGCAGAGATTGCCTCTGAGTAGGCGATATGCAACAGAGTAAAGCTGGAGTTTTTTGAGATGGTCTGCATAGGGCATCTGTTTGAGGCTGGTAATCCTTTTTGTGAGGTATTTCTGTGGCCTTTCCAGTTGTAGATATCTTGTGAGGTACATATCAAAAGGGGCATTGTACTCTATAATGGGTCTAATGAGTGATGAGTAGAGGGGAACAATGACCTCTTTTTTCCTGGATGAGAAACCTTTTGTGATGAGGTGTGCCACGTAGAAGGATTTCCTGACTACTGTGGCGATGTGATTATCAAAGGAGAGACTACTGTCCAGGGTGGGAGGATAGCATAATGGTTACGGTGTTTACCTGGCAAACACAAGGTGCAGGGTTTGATTCTCACATGGGGTAATTGGCTAGGCTTAAAATGGCCCACAAGGGGCAATTAGCCTAGTACTAACCTATGAACCTATGTGTCCTAAGGTCTCTTATCACACTTTCGGTGTTAGGTAGACTACCGCCTATGTGGTAGTTCATGGGTACAGAGTTTTTACCAAAAGGGATGACAATGATCTTTTTGGCATTGAGCTTGAGGACATGGCTTTGACACCAGGCATCTAAATCAGTGAGGCCCTTTTGTAGGACGTCCACATCATTAGATTTGATTATGGCTCCTAGTTTGCAGTCATCTGCGAACTTTGCTAGCCAAAGACCTTCTGTGTTAGCCTGTACTTCAGAGAAGTAGATACCAAACAGGAGAGGACCTAGGACTGAACCCTGTGGTACTCCACTTGTCACTGGTCTGAAGTTGGATTTAGAGTCTGCTACTTTCACAGTATGGGTTCGGTCAGTGAGCCAGTTGGCAACCCATCTTGTGACATAGGGATTTATACCTAGTTTAGTGAGTTTGTCTATAATTCCAGAGATCATGCCTGTTAAACTTGGTGGATGTCTTCAAGACAATCACCAAAGCCCTAGATGAGGGCAAACCTGTGCATAAGGCCTACCTAGACTTAGCCGAGGCCTTTGACACACTCCCCCACTCATGTATCATTGATAAACTCACACAGCTGGATATCAATCCATATATTGTGAGGTGGGTTGCAAAACTGGCTCACTGACAGAACTCATACAGTCAAAATATGGGACTCTACCTCCTCCAGTAGACCCATAACCAGTGGTGTTCCACAGGGATTGGTTCTGAGACCCCTACTGTTTGGAATCTACTTCTCCAAAATACAGGCTAAAACTAAAGGACTGTGTTTGACAATGTTTGCTGATGACTGCAAACTGGTAGTGATCATTGAAACCCCTAGTGATGTTAACATCCTACAACAAAGCCTTACACAAACTAATGACTGGTGCCAAAGTCATGGTCTAAAACTTAATGCAAAAAAATGTATTATCATCCACTTTGGCAAGGGTGATGTTCCTGCAAACTACAACATCAATAGCAATATCCTGAACACATAGTCAGTGGTGAGGGATCTGGGCGCATAGGTCGACAGCAACCTTAACTTCCATCACCATGTGTCCACAGTGGTACGGAGGGCATTTTATATTGCTCATCTCATTAGCAAGGGCATTGCCTCCAGGAAAAAAGAGGTTATAACCCTCCTGTACTCTTCCCTCATCTAGCTAATAATAGAATACAATGCTCCCTTTGGTATGTTCCTTTCCAAACACCTGCAGCAATTGGAGAGATCACAAAGGTTCCTTACAAAGAAAATTCAGGGTCTTTAAGATCTGTCTTATGCAGACAGAATGAAACTATTGTCACTTTACACTGTGTCGTACAGACTGCTCAGAGGTGACCTGTGGCTTGTATATAGAGCAATCTCTGATCCACCTTTAATGGAGATGCTGCACATTTGCAAGTCAAATGGCACACAGGTCATTCTCTCAAAGGATCTTAACCTGGTATATGACATCAACAGAACTTGCTGGAGAAACAGATTTGTCTCACAGAGGTTGACCTAACTTTGGAACAAGCTTCCTATTCATGTTAAACAAAGCCCCTCATTTACCCT
The DNA here is from genome assembly GCF_019279795.1 of Protopterus annectens. Classification (NCBI taxonomy): domain Eukaryota; kingdom Metazoa; phylum Chordata; order Ceratodontiformes; family Protopteridae; genus Protopterus; species Protopterus annectens. The sequence goes on from NC_056729.1 coordinate 1,211,723,656, forward strand.
ATTTAAGCATAATTTGATGACTGGCTGGGTAACCAGAAATTCACCCCTAGGGTTCCACTTGTGTCCCTCTTGGACAGGGGCAATAGGTTCGGATTTTAGTGTCTGCTTGAACCAGACACCCTTGGGAACATAGGTTGAACTTGGCTAGGCTTGTAAGGGCCCTGGGGTTGTTAGCCTAGTAACCTCCCATGATCCTATGATCCTAGGATCCTGTGTGTTATGATGGATAATTAAAGCACATACAGTTGGTGTTCAATTTTATTTTGAATTTGGAGAGTAAACTACAACAGCAAATGCCCAATGAGAGCTTACTCTAGAAGCTGGTAAGGTGGTTAGAAAAGAGTACATCACCATGGGGGTTGTTACTTCTTGTTTTCTGTATAAGATAGGATAGATAGAGCATATATTTCTATGGAGCTGAAAGTAAGTGGTACAGGGGTTTTGTAATGGCAGCAGAAGTCAAACTGGAGCAAAAAGAAGTTAAGTTTATTTGTGTAAGAACTGACAGGACTTTAGAATACTGGAATGAACTAGAAATAAGGGACAAAAACTGGAATAAGGCTGGGATGAATGTCTTCATCTATTAATTGCCCAAAACTGTGCTGAACAAGTGCCAGTCTCTCCTTTATGTGCTAAATCTTCTTGTACCTTTCAGAATAAAAGTCTGCATACACTGTAGTTCAGTTAAGAATGCTTTATTATGTACAGTGGAAGAAGATGTCGGTAATATCCATATCAAATCTTACCGCCTCCAATAACAGTGTTGATAAACTGAAATAGTCTGCATCTTCTGCACTCATGATACTGTCTGTAAATTCTGTACTCAGACTGTTATTTTGTCCATAATTTCTGCACTCATATTCTTTTCTTTCTGAATAATATAATTAATATTCTGGAATTCTGGGTATCTGACCTGACCTCTGCACTCAATCTCGAGTGTCTGTACCAAACGCCATAGTACTGCAGTGCAATGACTTTCTGCTTATCAGTCAGAACGAGCTAACTAAACTGTGTCTGAAGTAGCTGCTAATAATCCCAAAATGCTGTAGATTTCTACATGACTCTTTAACCTTGGTTCCCAAGCCTAGTTCCATCTAACAAGATCTGTCTGTACTCAGTGTACTGCACATTCTGTTAGCACATTTTATTCTTCTCAGTATTCTTGACTTGAAGACTATGGAAAAAATCTTTTCTATTGAATCTGCATATAAAATGAAAGATATATGTCTGCTTTAATATGGCTGCATTTCTAGGTCTATGCAAAGAGAATACTATATTTATGTCTAACAAAATAATTTTAAATGAAATCTTATTTTACAATTTCTCCTGAGATACCTGAACACATGTATCTATTTATGTAGTTACTTTAAAATATGAAATATAATATGAAGAAACAGGCCTAACCTTATATTTTCAGGCCTATGCAAGGTCTGTTCTACTAATTGTATTTATGTAGGGTTTATTCTGTAAAAATTATCTCTGAAATTACTGAAATGGGATTTACTTCTATAATTACTTTATAAATCTAATAATATAGTCTGCAAAGGATACTATAATGATCACTAGAACTAATACAACAGTTATAATTTTTTATCTGGTAAATAAACTTGCAATTTTAATTTTGACCACTATGTGTCACTTGAACATCTATGGTCTGTTAATTATTTAAAAATCTTTGGATTGAAGTTATAATTTAATTATAACTGGACAATTATTTAACATGTTATAACTGGTAAACTCTCTTTTTTACACCTATAATATATACATCTTGAAGCATAGTTACGTATTAACTTGTTTCTGTAAATCTTCAGCTAGATTTGTTACAAATAATTATATTTGCCTTTTTAATTTCTATGTGCTGTAATAGATGTCTGCCTTTTGAATTTGTGTCTTAAATGTCCTGTAAATATTGATGTGCTGTAATAGCAGAAGTACCTTTACTAAAAAACTGTTGCTGTCTGTATTTCAGATCTATACCTTTGCATACCCTGTCAGTGTCTTTTTAAGTTTCTGTCTAATGTACAATAATTATTAGGTAATGTGCTCTGTATTCTGTAAGTTAATTAACAAATTAAGCCTGCCCTGTTATGCCTTGAGTATATTAAATAACTACGACTACTTATTCTTTAGATAACTTATCTTAATAAGTCTTCCACAAATAATTCTGTCACATTACCCTTAAAACTAAAGACAAGTATGATATAATTGCATGTAACTGAGTATGAATGTTATTTATTTATTTTTATTTATTACCGGGAAAGTCTGACTGGACACAGGTCCTTTTTCAGCGGAGGCTGACTGAAATCTGACTGAAATGTACTAAACTGAGCTCATAACTGAGTATAAATGTTATATTCTGAAACGTGACTGAAATTTACATTAAAGTGATACATATTTATATACAACATCTCAAATAGCTGTGTATAAATGTCACATTCTGGAAATTAACTAAATCAATACTAATGGAATACCTTTTCTGCCAGAACTAATACTAAAGGAATACCTTTTCTGCCACTATTATTTGAACACAGATAAAAGCATAAACTGAAATTTGGTAAATGTTATATTCTCGAACATGCCTACCTCACCCCACCCCTCAAGAAAAAAAAGTTAAACACCACTCACTGAACCAAAAAAACACTAAAGTGAATGAAAATGCACAGTGGATACCATAGACCTGATTTAGGTTTTGACCACAGCAGATAAAAGAAATGTATGGCACTAATTTACACAGCGTAATGATCTATTAATGAACATGCCCAACAGCAGCAATGCTCATAATCAGATTATAATGAAAACAGTACATTGTAAGTTTATTGAAGACATCACTAAAACACAAAATACAAACTTTGCTACTTATAAATGCAAACTACCCTGTAACAATGACATGGTTTAGCACAATCTCAAATACACTGCTTTAACTTCTGAGCATGCATCCGCAAAAAAAAAATAAACAGGAAAAAAGTCCGTAAACATTTTAACTTTTAAAAATACTTTTTGCAAGAGAAGTAAAATAAAATACAATGTACAGCAGACTCCATGGGCTCCTTTTACCTCAAAACATAGCAATTGAGTAATTTACCCAGCACAGTGATGCAATAAACAGGCCCAAGTAAAGGCAGCACACCCATATTCACATTACAAGCAAAGCAGGACATTTTAACCTTATTAAAAATGCATAAAAAAACAAATGCACACATTTACAAGTATAAATTAAAACAATCTTGAAACAGCTTCAGCTAGTTGGCAACATGTACCTACTAGAATAATAAATATACTACATTAAAGTTAAGATTCCCCCTCAAAAGGTAATCTTGTACCCACATACACATTGACTTGCAAGAACTAACAGGAAAAATTACCCAAACAATATATCCTAACTTCCTGAAAACAGCATTAAATTGCACACATTTCCACACAAAAAAGTGCAAACTATGCTCGAACATTTTCTATCTGCAAACAGAAAATACACAGAAAAAGCTACGACAATAGAAATACATCACACTAAATTTATATTTCACTGCCCCCCACCAGAAATAAACAACTTCTATACACACAGTTCAGCCTTTTGAAAGTAATGCTTCCAAATCATACCCCCAAGAACAATAACAATTACATATACATACAGGTTATATACCTTTAAAAACTACTACTCAGAAATCTCAAAATAACCACTGCACAGATTTAAATACTGCATACTGCACCCCCATCTATCTCTAAACATTAAAAAGTTAAACCACAATATATTCCCATTTTAAACTACTACTCAAAAATCTCAAAATAACCACTGCATAGATTTAAATACTGCATACTACATCCCCATCTACCTCTAAACATTAAAAACTTAAATAAAGCACAATATTCCCATTTTAAATAACTAAAGCCACAAAGTACTATGTTATGTACTTACCACTATCACAGTTTTTGCTGGGCTAGCTTGCTTCCTTCCTGCTGGAATGGCTAGTTGGATGACTGGCTCTGTCTGCTCAAGTGGCTGGGCTGGCTGGCAGGCTCCCTTGCTGGCTAGCAGGCTCCCTTGCAGGCTGGCTTCTTTGCTGGCTGGCTGGCTTCTTTGCTGGTGGGCTGGCTGGCTTCTTTACTGGCTGGCTGGCTGGCTTCTTTACTGGCTGGCTTCTTTGCTGGCTGGCTGGCTGGCTTCTTTGCTGGCTGGCTTCTTTTGCTGGCTGGCTAGCTTCTTTGCTGGCTGGCTGGCAGAACTTTCAGATATTTTTTCCTTCGCAGCTGTAGAGCACTAAAGCAAACTGCTCTACAGCTGCAACCTTTATTGGGCTCTTCTAGGTAAATCCCCGCCCCCTCCAATCCCTGCAGCCAATTACTGTTTAAATGACACCACCCGGACCTAGCAGGGAATCCCTCTAACTGCAGGTCCGGGTTGGTGATGTAGCCACATTGCTGTGGAAAAACTGGAAGTATTTTCGGCTTTTCCACGGCAACAGCAATTCCCACTGTTGGTGAATGCGGGAAGCGGGATGAGAAAGCTCAACCCGTGAGTGTCCCGCTGACAACGGGATGGGTGGCAACCATATAACAATGTCTGCTAAACAAAGCAATAACATAAAAAATCACTTGTCAGATCTGCAACTGTAATTTTTTTTCTGCGAATTAACTTGACTGTCATTTCTGGTATACTATACACAACATGTGCTTCCACAATGGTAAATACGTACACCAATTTTAAATCTAGTACTAGCCTGAAACTGTTACCTTTTTTCTTGCTGGCCATAAAATTGAATTGCAATTTCCTTTCCAACCTGCCTTTGCTTTTCTGAGAATAAGATACTGTTTCTGAAAATGTGGTAACTTGAATGCCTGAACTTCAGCTGTGACAACTGAACTGGAATTTATTTTATCTTTAACCCATGAATCTGCATGTTCCTGTTGTAACAATTTTTTTCAAATTCTGTACATCATTTGCACAATCTACTGCACACAAATTCTTACAAGTGTTGTCTGTGTGCACTACTGTACATTCTGTAGCATTTTCCATAAAATCTTGTTACTGGAGTCTGAAACAACATGAAACTCTGAAGTCATGCTTATACCTAGTACAGTACTATTACACTCAAAACTGCTCACTGCAGTAACCTTTGACCCTTCAAATCCTGACATAGCTGCACTAGTGTCTCTAGTACAGATCTGTTTGAAACTGAAATCAGTACGTCTGTATTAATCAGTAAATTATTCCATAATTTCTTTTCTGTAAAAAATGAAGTATTGTCATTTCTCTCACCCTTAAACAATGACAGATGAATAATCTGGTTTAGTGCTGGACTGCCACCACATCTTTTATAGATAAGCTGAAAATCCTTTTATTAAAATTAGCAACAAACAGTGACAAGAGCTATGGTATGCATTTGTTCTTTATTTTTCCCTGAAACACTAGTAACAACTATGATGAAAGGAGGTACTGCCAGCATAGCTAGCTGGAATTTTGTAAATAATTATATGTTATTTGTGAATATCAAATTGATCCATGCAAGATGCTGCTGTTAAATATATTAGAACTGTATGTCATGTGTATATGATTTGTACAGACATTTGTGCTGAAAAGGTATTTGTAAAGTGCTTGTGTTTGAAATGTATGCACAAATCATATACACATAAATGTATATGTTTTAATGGGGAAACTGAAGGGTTAACCTCAGTCCAGCAAACTTTAGAAAAATATCTGAAATTAAATCATTGTATAGGCTAGGCCATAATGATGCTATCTCACAGGTTTCAATGCAGCCAGACAAACGTAAAAATGGCCAGCACCAAAATGGAGAAATAACATCTTTAATATCAGACAGACCATTTTCAACCCCAAAGAGCCTTTTTTCAATGTCAAACACACATGTAAAGAGTACAACCCACTTATAAAGCATGTAGGCACCACCAAATAACCAATGAAAAACAACAAAACATAAATAATTAATTATATAAATAAAGTCAAATTTAAAAAGCATACCCTCCACCAATTTCAGTAAAGCATGTCACAACCCATATAAATACGGAAACAGAATTATTACATATAGTGTAAATAATATATAGCAAATGGCATGTGAACATATATAAGTAAAGTAAATACAAAATAACAAATTTTCAGGTATACGTATGGAGGAAAAATCCACCAAGCCTAGTTATTACATATTATTACTATGTTATTTGATTATGATAGGTCAAAAACCAATCACATACAAAAGTAAAATAGATGCATAAAATATAAAAAGAAAAACAGCATATGTATATACATATGCAAAACTGATGTATGAAATCAAACGTGTATTTTATAAATATTCATTTAGACCTGGGGGAAAAAGTCCACCAAGCCTAATTATCCAACCTTTTTCTTTTCTGGTTAGAATCTCGTGCCATTTAGTTTTGATGAATTTATGTCCACTCACTTTATCAATAATGGTAATTGGGGCTACCGAGCAGATATGGAGAAAATGCCAAAAAGTGCAGCTTATGCCCACCAAAAGAGACCAGATGGCTCCCAAATCTCAAGCACAGCTTTGTCAAAAACAAAACACCATTCATAGATGAAACTTGAACACATGAATAGTAGTCACCTCACGGCACACCACTTGTTTAAACTTGCACTTGGAAAAATTAACCAATTAAATAATCGGATCCAAAGAAGGTCAAACAGTTCCATATGCTTCATGCCATGAATATCCAACATTTACCCGACTGGTAAAAGATCCAACATTGATGAAAAGGTCAACAAACATGAAATCCATCCAGTAGGTGCACCAATAATGCCTAAAAGCATGGAGCAATCCACACGAAATGCACACTCTCCAAACGCCACCAGCAAAGTGAACAGATCCAAGTCAGCAACACAAAACCTTCACCCGGATGGCAGGTGCAGAGGCCCAAACAAGCAAGCTCACTCAAACGAAAAAATTGCCAGCACCAAAATGGAGAAATAAAATTTAAGTTTGACTTTATTGATATAATGAATTATTTATGTTTGTTGTTTTTAATTGGATATTTGGTGGTGCCTACATGCTTTATAAGTGGGTTGTACTCTTTACATGTGTGTTTGACATTGAAAAAGGCTCTTTGGGGTGAAACCAGTCTGTCTGATATTAAAGATGTTTTTTCTCCATTTTGGTGATGGACGTTTTTTCATTTGAGTGAGCTTACTTGTTTGGGCCTCTGCACCTGCCGTCCGGGTGAAGGTTTTGTGTTGCTGACTTCAATGCAGCCAGAGGCACAAACAGACTACCATTTGCATTACTAATAATTTCACTCAGTATATTGGGTACACTTAGAAGACCCTTAAGGTAGCTGGCTAGGGTTTCTGGTGGCAGTGATAACTGCCTCATAGTCTGGGCAGAAGGGGACACAGCTAGTAAACCTGTTCCATCCTTTCTCTGGTGTATGTGTGTGTGTGTGTGTGTGTGTGTGTGTGTGTGTGTGTGTGTGTGTGTGTGTGTGTGTGTGTGTGTGTGTGTGTGTGTGTGTGTGTGTGTGTGTGTGTGTGTGTGTGTGTGTGTGTGTGTGTGTGTGAGTGTGTGCAAAACAAATCTCCAAGAGTGTGTGTATTAGCTACTTGGGCAGGGACACAAAGCATTGGTTGGACACAGACAGTGTTGGGGGACTTGGCTTGGAACCCTGGCTAAAACTCAACTCTATAGCTGTGCCAGTGGGGAGTCTTATTGGGGATCTGGAGAAAGAGGGAGAAACCAGCCCTGGACTGACTGTGGTCTCTGTGTGCTCTTAAGGGTAAATGCATTGATGCAAAGAGCTGCATTTGGAAATACTGTGTGTGTACCTGTTATCCTCCCAGTGAATGTCCCCCACAGGTGCCAGTGTTGAGGATTGAGGCTGCTTGATTACTGGTCCACTGGTGGGTAATCAGATATTTACTGGTTGGCAGTGGTGGGATATCCACATCACATATTGGTTGGCAGTGGTGGGGTATCCACATCACATACTGATAATAGTGGTGTGGTTGTTGAACTCATGTAGCCTTTAAACAGTCATCACTAAAGAAGGTGTCTGTGCTTTCAAGCAGCCACATGGTAGACATTCAGAGTTTCATACCACAATAGTTTTATTATTTTTGTTAGCCTAGTTAGTCATGAAGAGCAGGCAAGGATGTCAGAGGAGGATTATGGCAGGCTGGCAAGGTGCCAGTTGGCTGAGATGTGCCAAGAACTGGTGCATGCCAACCTAACTAAAGGGGAAATGATTGCAGCCTTAGTCACAGCTGCATCACAGACCAGCAAACAGGAAGACAACCAGACTGACCTTGGGGATGTACAACTCTCAGAAAATGGACAGCTCAACTTTTTCTCAGATGACTTAAAAATCCATGTGGAGTTAAAGAGACTCAAACTGGAGGCCAAACGTTTGGAACTAGAATCAGCAGAGAGACTGTGACATTTGGAGGCTGAAGAAAAGGAGAGACAGATGGAATTAGAATCAGCAGAGAGACTGAGACTTCTGGAAGCTGAAGAAAATGAGAGGTAGAGGCTCTTCACCAGGGTCATGGAGGTAATGGGGAAGGGAACAATCGTACTCCAGAAGCAATAAAGGTCAGTAAAATTTTTCTTTAATACCAGAATGGTGATAATTTTGATAGTTTTATTCATATGTTTGAAAGAGTATGCAAACAGTATAATGTTGACCAATATCTCTGGGTACAGTTCCTCATCCCATTACTCCATGGTAAAGCTGTAACTGCTGTTTCTAAATTGTCTAGTACTGATTACTTAAATTATAATAAAGTTAAAAATTGTTTATTGGACTGCTTTAACACCCAAAGCTTATAGAAAAAAGTTTTGTAAATATAGATGCAAGGCAGATGAAAGTGTGTGTGACATTGCTGAGTTAAGCACTTATTTTCATAGGTGGGTGAGTGGGTGTCAGGTCACCACTTTTGAAGGGCTGGCAGACTGTTTGGTGAGGGAACAAGCCCTTAGCATTTGCCTGAGGACATGAGAATCTGGTTGGCAGATAAGGAATACACCACCACAGATGAGTTGGGTAAAAAAGAAGACCTATACCTAGCAAGCAGGCATTACTGCACAGGAAAGAGATACCCAGTGCTGCACATGGATACAAGGGGACCCATTGTGGGCAACCTAAATCTCACCAACAGAGTCCACCAGTAACAGGGGAAGCCATTAGTTCAGGTACATGGCCAGGATCAAGGGTTAAATGTTTTAAATGTAACCATGGGGACATGTCGCATATAGACATCCATGGAGGCAAGGTGGGGAACAAAAGGTAGGGGAGCCAGCAAGTGGAAATAACAGAATGCCAGTGGTAAGTTGTCTGGAGACAATAAGGGTACCAACCTACCACAAGAGGTTATATCCTATCTTGGTAGATGAGAATCAGGCCACTGCTAAGAGAGACACAGCCTCTGACCTAACCAGTGAGAAACCTGCAATGGTTAAAGAGGAGCACTACTTGCTTGAGCAGTCTACTCCAGCAAGATCTTTCGGAGGGACCACATTCCAAATACCTTTGGCTAGGGTTCCCCTTAACTGGGAGGGTGGGAAAGGAAGCAATCAGGTAGGTGTGTTTAAGGATATCCCTGCAGATGTCTTGACAGGGAATAATTTTGATAATGCAGTACCTTGTGTGCATGCAGTTACACACAGTCAGGCTTGCAAATAGGCATGTGAGCCTGGTAGCCTGGATGGACCCAGACAGACTGCACACTTGAAGCCAGGACTGGTGAGGTGGCTAATTCAGGGAGGGAGCAACCCTGTTGCAGTGAGACTGAAGGTGAGCCACAGTTGCTGGTGGGTAATGATGTTCCCTTGGACAGAGTGACTGCAAGGGCAGAGGTGAGTAGTAGTACCCAGGCTGACACTGAGGCTCTGCTCTCAGAGAATACCAAGCTTCCTGTGGAAGGGGAGCTGGGAAGGATTACAAAGAGAGAGAGTTGAGAAAGGCTCAGCTCTCAGACCCTATATTACAAGGCTTGAGGGAGGTAGTTAGGGAGGTGCCTGATTCTCAAGGAAAAGTGGATTATGTATACTGGAACAAATGGCTACTGTATAGAGAATGGACCCCTGAGGGAGGGCTAGAGGGTGAGAGAATTCAGCAGTCGGTAGTGTCCAAAGCCTACAATCTGGTACTTCTAACCGTAGCCCATGATAGTCCCTTTGCAGGTCATATGGGCATAAAGCATCCCAAGAGACTTATTATGCAGAGCTTTTATTGGCCTGGGATTGCAAGGGATGTAACAGGGTACTGCCGGACCTGTGAGCAGTGCCAAAAAGCAGGCAAGGCAGGATACAAGGTCAAAGCTCCTTTGATGCCTTTGCCTGTGATTGAGGAGAAATTTCAGAGGGTAACTATGGCTATTGTGGGGCCTCAGAGTACACCAGGTTCCAAAAAGAAGAAGTATACCCTATTGGTAGTAAATTATGCTACCAGACACTCTGAAGTGGTGGCCCTGTCCTCCATTGAGGCAGAAGAGGTGGCAAATGCTTTGTTAAAGATTTTCAGAAGGGTAGGTTTCCCAAAAGAAATACTGACTGACAGAGGTGCCAATTTCATGTCAGGCCTGCTGGCTGGTCTGTGGAAGCACTGTGGGGTGAAGCTCCTAAAGACTACCCCCTACCACCCCCAGACTAATGGTGTGGTGGAGAGATTAAACTCTACACTAAAGACCATGCTATGGGCATTTGCAGACCAGTTTAAGAGGGAGTGGGACACATATTTACCCAATCAGTTGTTTGCTTACAGAGATGTACCCCAGGAATCCAGAGGTTTCTCTCCTTTTGAGTTACTGTATGGGCATAGAGTGAGAGGGCCTCTAGATTTGACTGCAATGAGTGGGAGGGTGAGTGTGAATCTCACAAAGAGTCTGTTGTGGCATATGTCCTAAATCTCAGGACAAGGCTCAGGGAACTCATGGTCTTGGTCCAGAAAAACCTGGCAGAAGCCCAACAGCAGAAAAATTTCTGGTATGACAGGAACACTCCAGCCAGAAGTATGCTGTGGGGCAGCAGGTGATGGTTCGCATTCTTGTCAGACACAATAAGCTGCAGGCAGCTTGGGGGGGACCCTTCAAAGTGGTAAGGAAGGTCAGTGATGTTAACTACATGGAAGAACTGCTAGACAGGAGGGAGGGGCACAAACTGTACCATCTTAATATGATGAAACCTTACAAGGACAGAAAAGACCTTGTGCTAGGTATTTGCAGTAGAAGGCAGGAGGAGTCTGACGGGGGATCCATACTACAGGGAGCCAGCCAGCAAAATCCCAAGTTACTATGCTGGAACCCACGGTTGCAGGCATATGATATGACAGTGCAACACTGAGTGGGGTTAACAATGTCAAGGCAGATGGAATCTCAAGACAGGGTATGGGGTAATGTATTTCCAGATAGGCTCACCCCTCTCAAGCAACTTTTATCAAGGGGCACTTGAAAAACTAGTTTGAGTCTTTGAATGGGGGGAGAGGAGTGATGAAAGAAGGTACTGCCAGCACAGCTAGCTGGAATTTTGTAAATCATTTTATGTCATTTGTGAATATCAAAGTGATTCATACAAGATGCTGGTGTTACAAATGTATTAGAACTGTATGTCATGTGTATATCAAACTGATTTGTACAGATGTTTGTGTTAAAAATGTATTTGTAAAGTGCTTGTGTTTGAAATGTATGTACAGTGTGTCTTGCTGGAGAGAACAGAAATGTACATGCACTATTGTAACTGTTTAAATATATATCTTTTAACAGGGGAAACTGGAAGGTTAGCCTCAGTCCAGCAAACTTTAGACAAATGTCTGAAATTAAATCACTTTATAGGCTAGGCTATAAAGACGCTATCTCACAGGTTTCAGTGCAGTCAGAGACACAAAGTCTGTGCTAGGAAGCTTTCTGTATTGTCTTTGGGGTGAACTAATTACATTCTGGAAGCATGGATATATGCAATTGTTTTATGACTTCCAGCACCTACCAAAGCTCTGAGCAAAAGCCCATGTGTGTGTATTTTTACAGGTAGGTGCTAAATCCTGCCACATTCCAGCAATGGGGGTTTTGCATGGGAACTAGAAGTCAGATGACCAGAAATTATGTCATTTTCAAGCTATCCCAGCAGTAATATTTTAGATATTATTTTGAGAATTCTCTTAATGAGACAGAGCATCCTGTATACTGTCTTGGACCTGACAACAAGAAGAACCATTCACCACATCATCTGTCTTGCTCGAATCAAGTAAGTTATTATGGAATAGTAACTCTCTTAGATACAGTCAGGAATATAGTGAAGCTTAGTTTAGATATTGTTTTTCATTGTTTGAGACTGTCCTTCAATGTAGCTTTAAATATTTCCTGTGATTTTGAATTATGATGTCACTGCGAATATAAACTTAGTATTTTCTTGTTCTTTTATTTATTATTAAATATATTTAAACATTTCATTGTGGCTGATCTTTGCAGAGGCATTTAAGTTTTGAGAGTACTTGCATATTTATTTGGTGACACTGTGTGAGCCACTACTAATAGCCTTGCTCTTGGTCAAACTACCATTTGTATTAGTATTAATTTCACTCAGTATATTGGGTACCCTTGGAAGAGCCTTAAGGTAGCTGGCAAGGGGTTCTGGTGGCAGTGATACCTACCTTATAGTCTGAGCAGAAGGGAGCATAGCTAGTAAAATTGTGCCAGCATTTCCCAGGTGTGTGTGTTTGTGTGTAAAACAAATCTCCAAGAATGTGTGTGTCAGCTACTTGGGCAGGGGCACAAAGCACTGGTTAGACATAGAGAGTGTTGGAGGACTTGGCTTGGAACCCTGGCTAAGGACTCAACTCTATAGCTGTGCCAATAGGGAGTCTTATTGGGAATCTGGAGAAAGAGGAAAAAACAGCCCTGGACTGACTGTGGACTCTGTGTGCTCTTAAGTGAAATTGCACTTGGTGCAGAGAGCTGCATCTGGAAATACTGTGTGTATCTGTTATCCTTCCAGTGAACATCCCCCACAGGTGCCAGTGGTGAGGATTGAGGCTTCTTGATTACTGGTCCAGTGGTGGGTTATCATAATAACATTGACTTGAGCTATGGTATGCATTTCTTCTTTATGTTTCCCTGAAGTCTGTGTATCATTTATGCTGGTGTTTACTTATCAAACTGATCAAAATCTACACTCTGATCCGTCTTATCTCCCAAAATGCAAACTTTGCTCTGGCTTCAGAAAACAATGAACTAGAATTTACTATATTCTGAATATCTGTATTTGAAATAATATGATCTTGAGACATTGCAAATGTTTGCTTTATGTTTTTTTCTGGAAATCTGCATGTTACATACACTGACTGTGTTTATGTCTGTATTTGCAATACTGCAACCTAACTCTGTATTTTGAATTACATGTGCAATAGCATTTAAACTGATTTCTGAAGACTGTATAGAATTTGTGTTGTGAGAAAGTGTGTCTGTTACCATGCTCATTAAAGTGTACTTCTGTGTTTTAACCCTTTTGTGTCTAGAAAGATTTAACATTCCTTAGCAAATAATGTGGAAATTTAAATGAACATTTCTGGTACACAGTTTTTTAGATTGTCTTACCCAGTTTTTAACTTTAAACCACACATTTACTGGTGCCCTTACTACAGAAGCACTGTTTGACATATTTATACAATTTACATTTACTGATGTATTTAAACCTTTCTGAGATTAACTGTCTGCAGAAATTTCATTGTAACAAAAATGAATGCCCACATAAGGAAAGTTGAATTTGCTTTATGAAGGCTGCCAGATGTCTCACAGCTTTTTCAAACTCTCTCTTGCAAGGATTTTCTTGGCTCTGTGACATCCCACTGGAAGTCTGTCATCCACTTGGGAGATCGTGAAGTTTGGATACTCATTTGAGTTCTCTGTAGAGGTCACAGTAGTGTATCTCAGAATGAGCTAGAAAAATGAATTGACATTTTATGTTGTAAAATGTTTCCACTTTTTATTTTTATTGCTAGTGGACAGGTCTATGAGGATAATATTCCTATTGACAAGGTTGAGGAACTGTGTCTTATATTAGGGTGTAGGTAGCCTTTGACACACTATAGAAAGACAAGTATCTGACTGCATTTTTAATGATGGAATCTACTCAGGAGTCCAGTGACAGGTGTCTATCTACAGTCACTCTAAAATAGGTAGTTGGTTGAGTCAACTTTTTCAATAGGAATCCCATTGCTTCTACTAAGTGAGAAATCTCTGTAGTTGTTGTGGGAATAGCAGTTACTATGGAACAGTACTGATTTGACATTAATGGAGTTATGAATAACATGGAAGTTTCTTAGCCATTGTTTCAGCTGCAGAAATCTTTCTAGAACTTGGATTAGACATGCAGCAGAGATTTATGTCCGTAGAGAGTAGTCTCATCAGAATACTTCACCATCAGTAGTTCAGGGAAGTGGGACAGGAAAGAATTAATAGATAGACTGAGTAAGGTTGAACCCATCATTTAGCTCGGAGTGACTGTTTTGTCTGCATTAATCGGGATCAGCATGCTGAAGTCACTTGATGTTGTATGAACAGCTATAAATCAAACTAAGAGTGATACTGTTGAAACCAATTGCACAAAGGTATGCATTAGCATCAAATGCCTTGGACAAATAAGGGAACACTTCTGAAGGAGCCTTCTAGTTCTGAAGTTCTTCATTATTGTAATCTGTGACTAATAGAACTACAATGCTGTTAAAGCAATCTTTGCAAAACTCTTCTTGAACATTATTATGTAAAGTTATAAGATTCAGTCAGCTCTGTGAACTGCTGGTATACTATGCATTCAAGAGTCTTTGACAGGATGTTAGGAATAGCCATGGTTCTGTAGCTGACAGTTTCAACTGATGGTCCATCTTTATTGAATTGCTACAAGAAAAGCTTTTTTTTCCCCAAAGTTTGGTTACCTTACCTTCTCTACAGCTTTTGTTTATTAAGAGTTTTAGAGAGATAGCAAGTGAGTGGGCTGCAAATCTAATGACTTTTTAGTGACTACATCTAGCTCTGGGGATCTTGATTATTTGACTTTTGGCAGTAGTTTTGTGATAGGTGGGATGCTGATGTACTGTTTTAAAGCATGTACTGTAAGTACGTAAAGTGTCTGTAGTGGTATGTTAGGACTGTACACAGGCTGCGGTATTATTATTTGGGTTGGGCTTAGACAATGGAAGGGATAATTTGAAGTAAATTCAAAGTTTCAGTGATAACAAAGTTAGATTCATCAGGGAAGTAGAGGGGGTATTGATTTATTGCTAGGCTGAAGCCACTGATTTATATCTTCCCAAAGGTTTTTACAGCCAACTACCTGGCTTGCAGAAGTAAAGTAATTGGGTTCTTGGAGTCCGATGGACTTTCTAAAGTATTTCTTAATCTTCTATATTGTTGACTTTGGGTAAGAGAGTTCAATTGCCTATGGTGTACCCAAATTTCATCTCTGAAGATCATAAGGGATTTAAGAAGTCCATCAGCTATGGATGTTCTGTATGTTTTGTCCTGAACTTCAAGAGAATAGGTACTAGGCAATCCAGGATCTCATATATATTTTTAACAACATAAGTCAGTGCATGATCTTCTGTGTTTAGAAGGTCTAAGATATGTCAGTTAATAGGTTATATAACTGGGTCACACTTTTCATTGTTTATTTATTTATTTTATTTTTTTAACTCCTTTTTCAGATGAAGCTATGAAGCAGAGCAACCTTGGCAAATGAGACCGAAAGGCAAGGGATGATTGTATTTTACTGGTGGAGTCTGACAGCACTGTAGCTTGAATTTTAGAGGGGTAAGAGAAGAAGATACAATCCTAGACACTGTCCTTACTGGTCCTCTTATCAGTGTGGGTGGGGATACCAATTAATTGACTGAAGATACAGAGGTCTAAAGGCCTCACTCTGAGATTGGACATTTCATAATCAGAATTCCCAAAGCGCAGTAGCTTGGCGTTGATAGATTCAACAACCAACAATGCTAAGATATCCTTCATGCAACTCAGTGTTTTATTGGGCAGAATGTAGATCATTGTGAGTTTGCAAGATTTGTAAGGATCTAGCAGGATATATGTAACAAATGTATCAATATTGTACCACAACAAAATGATACAAAACTGAAAAACTGAAAAGTACCAGTGCTACCAAAAGATGCAGCTGACATTGTCGGCTGCATCTTTTGGTAGCACTGGTACTTTTCAGTTTTTCACAAATGTATCAATATCTTTATTAAAACAATATTGTTTAGCAAATAAGGAACAGTTAAAACAGTGAATTGTAGGAATAGAAAATCCCCATTGGTTCACTTGTGGGATCTGTCTTCCTTATAGAGCATGTAACAAGCCATTTATAAGTGGTTAATTTTCCCTAGGGGGCAGGCTTAGGGTTTAGGAGGAAGATCATATTCCTTAAATACACAAGATTATTTCATGAGATAGAGGTATTTGGATAGATAAGACTTGGAATCTTGGGGGCTCAATTACCCAGTGAGAAAGGATGGTTGTAGGTTGTATAATGCCAACTGGGTTACAAGTGGCTTAAGCAATCTGGATTGTTTGCCTGACAGAGTCATGGTAGAAGTAATAGTTTCTTTATTTATTTAATAATTTGTTAACAGGGTAATTGAGGTAGTCCACAGAAACTTTTCAGCCATTACTTAGACCACAAGTTCAAGGGTAAAGCCAACATATTAATATATATTTACAATTTGTATAGACAGTCATTCATCATGTTTTTTGGGAGGTAAGAAGAAACTGGAGTACTCTGGAAAAACACACAGGTAATGTGGGTGTACCATGTGTGTGTTGTGTTAAACTGGTAGCATGACAGGAGAAAGGACACAGCAGTTGTGATACAAAGAAATATTGACATAGAAGACGATGTGATGAGGAATGTCATTGTGGAATTGCATGGTTTTGGCGTGGTAGTAGTTATCAAGTACACTGCATTAATACTGCGAAAATATATGGAGGCTAAAGGAGAGGTTTTCTATTTAATTACTGCAGTGATGTTTTACTGATACTACAGAAATGGAGTGGAGGTTGTATGGTGGCATCTATTATATAATTAACACAACAATTCTGTGAAAGGCATGGATCTGAGAGGCTGGTCTAGAGATTGCCTTAGAGTATGTTCCTGTTAAGAAAAACTGAAGAGCAGAAGGGGATAGAGGAGGGGAGAACTGACTGAGATTAGGTCACAAATGTTTGAGGGTAGGGTGAGGGTTAAGCAGATCAGGAATAAAGCACTACAAATATAACTGGCACAGAGCTAACTACAGAAAGTTTGTTACTGTTTACAGCCACCCTACAGTTCCTGTACCACAGGCAAAGTAAACTTAGACAGTCCTGGAGACTATTTCCTTCCAAGCTCAGACATGAAGAAAGAGAACCATGTGGTTATCAGTCACTCAAAAGAAAAAAAAAACAGATAAAAATAAACCTTTTTGAAGGCGGAAGAAAAAGAAGGAGAAAGGGATATAATGAAACAAGGACATAGATAAAGGCTGGGGTGAGGAAAATTGTTAATCAAGAATCCCAACAGCATGAAAGAAGAAGTGACGTAAGACGAGTGTTCAATATACCATTGTGCAAAAAGTAGACTGAAGGTTCTATGACTCAAGGAAGAGGACAAAGAAAAGAGTAATGGTACACACCAGTAAGAAAATGAAATGAAATAAGAGGCATAGGAGGAAGAACTAAGTGGGGGGATTAGAAGAAGATCCATTCACAAACTAATGCAAATGTATCAGGGAGGAGACTAAAGAAATGAAGGGAGAGAGAAACAATGTATGAATGGCAAAAGAGGATCAGAAAAAGAAAGATAGCAATCAAACAGTTAAAACAAGGAAGGAGGGAAAGCTACAAGGAGTAAAGGAGCAGATAAAAAGAGGAAAATGTTGCAGAGGACTGGGAAAAGAAGACTCAATAAAGAGAGCAATGAAATATATGAGAAAAAACATGAGAATAAAGGTGATCCTAGGAAAAAGGACAAGGAAATAAGTGGTACAGATGGGAATAACAGAAAGGAATGGGATACAAAATGTGAAGGATGAAGAAAGGAGGAAGAGAAAGGGATAAGAGGAAGTAGAGAAGAAGGGATGGAAGGAAAGCGAGAGACAAAGGAAGAAAGGAAAAATAGGAAGAATATATATATAGAAAACATAAACAGAAGGTCTCTAAAAGAAAAGGTAGTGGCAGCCAGGGTGGTGGTAGGATTTAGTGGGATGGTTCATTAGAGAAGAAGCATAAACACAGAAATGGCAGGTGCACAAGAGTGGAAGGAAGGAGTGTTGTCTGTTTATTGTGTATTCTGCAATTGGATATGGGGAGGGGCAAATATGAGGTGGAGAGAGTCAGGATTAAGAATTATGACACAGAATATGGGAGTAGAAAATGCTGTTAATAAGTCTAGGATAGCAAAAAGGTACATGAAATAAAAGACAAAATAGGGCTACTGCAATAAATTAAACTGAAAATTAAAGGTGGCAGGAATGGTACATGGCACAATAAAATAAACATGTGAGGGCAGAGAAAAGAGATGCGTAGCAGTAACACTCAGAAAGTGGTTACATAAAGAGAACAAAGAGTGGCTAAAATTACTAAGACGTGGTTAAGTTGACAAGGAAGAATAAATAAGAAAAATGAAAGATAGAAGCCATACATACCAAGATAATGATTGGCAAGGTTTCTACAACAGTTTGTATGAAAGTTAGAAAAAATTGGAGGGGAACAGAGACAAAATTTATAGCAGGAAACATTAATGTAACAGTGCAAGAGAAGCTAGGGAAAAAGACAAAAGGGAAATGAAATATGCAACAGGACAGGAATTAAAACCAGAAGCTGAAAAGAAGGATGGTTAGATGTATAGAAAGAACAAAACACAGAGGAAACAATAGACATACTCCAGGCAAGCAGAAGATTAGATCATTCTTTGGTGAGAGGAAAACTAAAGAGTAGACAAGGGAAATTAATCCAGTTATACTACAGTCACAATATTATTTTCAAGTCAGTAGGGAGATTCAGAAATGCTAAGTGGAAGTGTGAGATTCAGATGTAGTCAGTAGAACTGTGACAAGGTCAAGTGGATGATGTAAATGAGCAAAATACAACTAAGGGAATGGATCAAAAGATACTAATAAAAATATATGGGAAATAGGATATGAATGTATTTCTAGGACAGGATGAAAGCAACAATAATAGAATGGATATTACAAGAAGCAGGAAAGTTCTGTAGACTAGTGGACAATGAGGTAGGGCAGTTAGAGAAATAGTTGTAACTATTACAAAGACAATTTGATAAAGGAAGGGAAGAGAAACTGTACATAGTGTAAGAATTAAGATTTGAGATTAAGCTCAGGCACAGAAGTTATCCCACCAGAGATGCAGGAAAGGAAAGGGTTCTGTGGGAAAAGGATAAGAACACTGAAAGTATTAGCATGGAAATTAAAGGAAGAGAGGGAACAGCTACAGGTCAGATACCCAAAGAAAGAGGAGGATGCAATGGATAGCCATGAGATACAGAACAAGTTGACAAAATTCTACAAATAACTGTGTAAGATCATGCAGGAGGGAGAAGAAAAACAAAGTATTGATGGGTGTGGAAGAGCACAGCTGAGAAAGAAAGAAAGAAAGGACCTAAAATGAGGAATTAATAAAGCAAGGAGTTGCAAAGCCAGAAAAAAAAACAGACAAAGTAGTAGGTCTAAACAATGAAATTTTATAAAATGCTGCAAAGGAAAAATTAAGTAAGAATTAAGACAAATGTAGGAGTTGTCATTTGAAAGACAGAATTTTGAGCGCTATGAGAAAAACACAAGTAGTGATACAGCTAAAAGAAATAACAAAGCTAATGGACACAGGACAATCATAGCAATATCATTAATATATGTAGGCTAAAATATTAGCAATGATTTGAACTATAAGGCTAAAGAAACTATTGCAAGTAAATCTACAAGTGCTACCACCAAAATACGAAAAATAACAATAGCAACTGAAGAAACAGTCATCGGTTCTCAGTCCACAGATTTATTTATTAAAAGACAATAAACATGACGCACTTTTCATTTGGTATAGTAATTCAAACTTATTCAGATAAAAAACTTTGACCATTACATTGTTTAAATACAACAAGGTCATGTATTCCAAAAAATTACCATACTTAATTAAAACTGTTATCCCTATCCTACCTTTTGTGACTTTTGAAATAGTAAAACCATAAAGACTTTAGAATTACTATTGTTTTGGCAGCACAGGTTTTTACTCTAAACACTTAACAGCACATACTAACTTACTTCAAAATAATACAGTCAATATAAAATTAAAAACTAATTAATTGACAGAGTAAACAAAACCATAAATATTAGGTATGTACTGTATCTTGTTTTTAAACAATAAACTGATACATTCCTCTACATTTTACTTATCTAGTGAGGCTTTTCATTTTCAAATAACATAATATTGAACATGTTTCATTTAAGCCTAGATGTTGACCATTGATGTTTTTGAAAAGGGGTTGTCCAAACCAACTAATGCTAGAACTGACTATGGAAGTTCAAAGTAAAAGAAGTAATGTGATATACAAACCAATCCTTAATTTAAGAGCTAGGCAAGAAAGACTATTAATAGTGTCAACTCTAACCTAATCGAATTGAATAATATAAACCAACCTAATACACCTAACATAACAAATAATCAAAGATTTAGGTTGAGTTTTATAACTACATTTAGTACTGATGCTTTGGAGGTCAAAAAAAGTTATTCTTGAAAATTGGAACCTCCTAAGTACTGACAGGGAAATAGTGAATAAGTTACATGATTTTCCTACAGTAATATTCAGAAGAGGGAAGAACTTAAAAAAATCAATTAGAGAGACCAACACTTTGCCTAACACGAAACCCTGGAATACATAAGTGTGAAACATTTAACTATTGTAAATTTATGAAAACGGCACAAATTTTGTATTAGAAGCATTAGCTATCACACACAATGGAAGTTTAATTTTAATTCAAAGATGATTGTTTACATGGCTTTATGCTCTGTCTTCTACATCAGAAAAACCAACTGGAGGTTCAGGGAACATGTGTACGAGCATATTTACTGCATCAGCAATAAAAATAATGTATTAGCTGGACTCATAAACTTTCCTATGCATCAGTTTAAATTCAGAGTTATAGACCAAGTGTCTTTCAACACTAGAGGGGGCCCAAGTTCAATTCTTTTGGAGAAACTAGAATTAATGTGACAACTTTAAGTTAATGCCTGTCAACATCCAGGCTTAAATGAAACATGTTCAATATTATGTTATTTGAAACTGAAAAGCCTCACTAGATAAGTAGAATGTAGAGGAATGTATCAGTTTGTTGTTTAAAAACAAGATACACTACATACATAATATTTATGGTTTTGTTTACTCTGTCAATTAATTAGTTTTTAATTTTATATTGACTATTATTTTGAAGTCAGTTAGTATGTGCTGCTAAGTGTTTAGAGTAAAAACCTGTGCTGCCAAAACAATAGTAATTCTAAAGTCTTTATAGTTTTACTATTTTAAAAGTCACAAAAGGTATGATAGGGTTAACAGTTTTAATTAAGTATGGTAATTTTTTGGAACACACGACCTTGTTGTATTTAAACAGCGTAATGGTCAAAGTTTTTTTATCTGAAGAAGTTTGAGTTACTATACCAAACGAAAAATGCTTCATGTTTGTCTTTTAACAGATAAATCCGAGGACTGTTTTTTCAGTTGCTGTTGTTATTTTTTGTATTTTGGTGGTAGTACTTGTGGATTTACTTGCATTTGCTTGTGTTTGTTCAATGGCATCTGAAAGTTTTAACAGTCCTAGTCAACCCTTGCCACAATCGACACAAGAAGAAGGTGTTAATCTGACTACATTAATTGGTCTTATGACTAAACGTATAGAAGATTTGGTAGCCAGAGTGGAATTTTTTATCACAAACCACCTTGCTGAAGTTGCAACACAACTTCACAGCACCAGTAGTGAGAACTGAAAATAGTTCACTTGAAAATGTAAGTAATGATATGACTATTTCTTGTAACAATCAGCAAGTCAGTGTTACTGCTGAAAAAGTTACTAGTAACCAATGTTTAATTAGTACATTGGAACATGTGATCAATCAAAATACAACTACTTCGCCAGGGCTTATGGGAGTCCATGATTAGAACATTTGGCTTAATGAACTACTCCAACTATTAGGACAACCAACTTATCTTAATTAGGGTCAGCCGGCTGGAGGAAGTACTAACAACATTGTTAACAACTTAAAAATGTTAGACCACAGACTGCTAAAATGTAAGAAACTGCAACTAGCGAGCGCATATTTTTCAGAATGTACTAAACAGAACATTGTTCCAAAGGAGTTACGATCATGGCAGTACCCCACAGGACTGGAAAGTGGTTCTACATTTCACTATGAGTTAATAGAATTATTTAATAAGCAAGGTCTGGAGTTACTGGACCTTATGTCAAAACATTATAAAATAAGAGTGAACAATCTGGTAAAGGACATCATGGACCTTGACAATATCACTAAGTCCGATCATGACTTCTTATATTACCAGTATGACTACAACAGAATATTTACCAGTATAAATCAATAAATCGATAAATTAAAGGGAATTAAACTCAAAAAGTTACAACGTGACTAGGTGGACTATCACAATAGAACAGCATATCCAAATCCAGCACCTTTACAGTCCTGGAACTCCAACAGCCAATCAGAAACATTTTCTTCTATCCAATGAGAGAACAATAGCCCACCCCAAGTGGAAATTACATCACCAATACCATCAACAAGTAACCAAAGGGGAACGGAGCAACTATCAGGGCAAATGAACTCAAACAGGTTCCAAAATAATAAAGAGACATATGCCCAAGCAGTTCAGTCAACTCGTCAAAATTTTCACAGTCCCAGAAGACAGAGTTACAACTCGACTCGAGTGAACAACCAGCATCCATACAACACCCAAGGCAAAGCCAAATGGAAAGACGTAACATCAGCTATTATTAGTGACCAGCTGACAAGGAACAGTAACTGTGAAATCATTTTAAACAAAGATGGGGACTGTAAAATTTATAATTACACATATATTAATATTGACCAGGAATTGGTAGCACTTCTGGCGAAGGGCTTAACATTTGTATCTACATATTCATCTGATATAGCTACTACTTTACTTGATTTCAAATATTATGTGAGGAAGCAAAATTTAGCTATCCTACTGGACAATCAATTTTATTTAACATTTGTTAACCGGGAAAGTCCGACTTGGAACAAAGCCAATTTTCAGCGGAGGCCCGGGGAGAAAGGCTCTAGATGCATGTCTTTGTAATGTGGGAGGAAACCGGAGCACACATGAATGCAGGGAGAACATGCAGACTCCACACAGAAGGCACCCCAGCCGAGAATTGAACCGGAGAACCTCTTGCTGTGAGGCGACAATGCTACCGCTGCACCACTGCACCGTCCGAATCAAGAAATTTCTTGTGCTGAATTCAGGAATCCCATCATGTATAATCACCCAATTCATCTTGCATTGGCTTTATTTTATAGAATGTGCAAACTTGATATTAGAACATTGATGCACAGTAGAAATGTAAAAAAACAAGTTTAGAAATGTGACTAGAAATGAAATTGCACCTTTAAATGATTTTAGACACTTACCAGTGAGAGTAATGAAGCCGGACAAAGGGGGAGGTTTAGTAGTAATGAGTATTGATGAATACATATATAAGATGAAACAACTATTAGTAAGTCCTACTTACGAGAAAGTCAGTATTAATGAACTTAATATGACATATGGTCACATTAATTCATACTTTGACATGTTCATTCAAGAGACCATAGACACCAATACATTTAACTACATAACTACATTATTCCCTAGAATTCCTACGTTATTTGGTGTACTGAAAATACACAAAGCCACAGAAAACCCCCAGATGCGGGCTTTAGTT
Source organism: Protopterus annectens (assembly GCF_019279795.1). Classification (NCBI taxonomy): domain Eukaryota; kingdom Metazoa; phylum Chordata; order Ceratodontiformes; family Protopteridae; genus Protopterus; species Protopterus annectens. Next base: position 1,211,747,593 of record NC_056729.1, read on the forward strand.
GATGCAAGACACTCAATTACATACAAAAGTGCAAAATAAGTAGATTCCATCTTAAAGAAATTTATTAGTATGGAAACTCATATTTGTCAGGATTCTTGGTCCTTCTTGGAAGATATTAACAAAATTGACTTTAAGGAAGAATATAACTTCCTGACAACTGATGTCAGGGATCTTTATACCTCAATACCCCATGTAGAAGGGATTGAATGGGTTTCAGACAAAATGAGAAAAAATGGAGCCCTCTTGGATGAGATTAATCTTATAGAAGAACTATAAGATATCATCCTTGCATGTAATTTTATTTCCTTTGATAAGGAGATTTATCTACAAAAAATAGGGGTGGCAATGGGCTCACCATATGGCACGAGTTTTGTGAACCTGGTGATGGCCCATTAGGAAAGTGAATTTATATTTAAGAACAGTAACATTAAAACCCAGTTACATTATTACACCCAATTTCTTGATGATATTTTTATCATCCTGAGGGGTAACAAAAATGCAGCTACATAATTTTTGCACTCTTAAATAACACAACATACTTTTTACATTTTACAGGTAACTTTGACACAGAAACCATAACATACTTAGATGTCGAACTCAAGAAAGACATAAGTCAGTTGAGATATACAGCAAAGATCCATAGAAAAAAAATACTCTAACACATTTTTGCACTTTACCAGCTAAAAAAAGTCTGTTATATTAGGACAGTTGGTCAGGGCAGCAAGAATGGTAACACTAGAAGATGACTTCTTAGAAAAATGTGAGAATTTAAGATATATGTTCTTGAAAAGGGGTTATCCAAACCAACTAATCCTAGAACTGACTATGGAAGTTCAAAGTAAAAGAAATAATGGGACATACAAACCAATCCTTAATGAAAAAACTAGGCAAGAAAGACTAGTCAATAGTGTCAAATCGAACCTAATCAAATTGAATAATATGAATCAACTTAATGCACCTAACATAACAAATAATCAAGGATTTAGGTTGAGTTTCATAATTACATTTAGTATTGATGCTTTGGAGGTCAAAAATGTTATTATTAAAAATTGGAACCTCCTAAGTACTGGCAGAGAAATAGTGAATAAGTTAGGTGATTTTCCTACAGTAATATTTAGAAGAAGGATGAACTTAAAAAATCGATTAGAGAGACCTTGATTAACACAAAACCCTGGAATGTACAAGTGTGAAACATGCAACTATTGTAAATTTATGAAAACAGGGCACAGATGTTGTATTAGAAACATTAGTTATCACATACAAAGAAAGTTTAATTGTAATTCAAAGATGATTGTTTACGTGGCTTTATGCCAATTGTGCCCTGCCTTCTACATCAGAAAGACCAACTGGAGGTTCAGGGAACATGTGTATGAGCATATTTACTGCATCAACAATAAAAAGATAGAAAATGTATTAGCTAGACTCATTATGAACTTTCCTATGCATCAGTTTAAATTCAGAGTTATAGACAAAGTGTATTCCAACACTAGAGGGGGCCCAAGTTCAATTCTTTTGGAGAAACTAGAATTAATGTGGCAACTTTGAGTTAATGCCTATCAACATCCAGGCTTAAATGAAACATGTTCACTATTATGTTATTTGAAATTGAAAAGCCTTGCTAGATAAGTAGAACATAGAGGAATATATCCGTTTGTTTAAAAACAAGATACAGTACATACCTAATATTTATGGTTTTGTTTACTCAGTCAATTAATTAGTTTTTAATTGTATATTGACTGTATTATTTTTAAGTCAGTATGTGCTGTTAAGTGTCTACAGTAAAAACTTGTGCTGCCAAAACAATAGTAATTCTAAAGTCTTTATGGTTTTACTATTTTAAAAGTCACAAAAGGTAGGATAGGGTTAACAGTTTTAATTATGGTAATTTTTTTGAAACACATGACCTTGTTGTATTTAAACAGTGAAATGGTCAAAGTTTTTTATCTCTAGACATTTGAGTTACTATACCAATCGAAAAGCGCTTCATGTTTATTGTCTTTTAACAAATAAATCTGTGGACCAAGAACAGAGGACTGTTTCTTCAGTTGCTGTTGATATTTTTCATACTAAAGAAACTATTGCCAAAGTGCATGATTTGTCTGAGAGAGGGAGAATGTACTGGTAGTTACCTAGTGCCAAATGCTAATGTTTTTGGAAAATTGTGAAAGAACAGACCAAAAAAGCAGTTAGAAATGGCACTATTAAGCATTAGAAATATTTGCTTCAGTGGAATGGAAGTATCTAATACAGACCCCAGGAGAAAAAGGTCTTGAGAAATGTTTATTTATAGGACGGCTTGAACCAATGTACAGGGAACCAAGGGCAATATCAATGGTGTATGGGCAGCTGAAAAGGGAAGTGCGAGTAGACAGGTTGACAAAGCAAAGGTAACCATTATCACAGCATTATTCAATGAAAATGCTTCTAAGAAGAAGGAGGAAAGAACTGAAGAAGACTATAATGGACTGAGAAAGGCCTAATTTGATTTACTTGCTGATAACTCTTGTTAAGTCATACATTACTTTAAGAATGAAGACAGATACAGTTCTTTCTCTCTTTCAGTGGCTTTTATTAACTAACAGTACACACGTGCGAGAGCCTCATGGAAAGCACCAGGGAGACTCCCAGAACAAAGGAATAAACAAGCTTATATACTGGTGATATTGCTGACAGTACAAAAATATAAAACTGAACCAATTAGATCATCATAAAGGGCAATTAACAAGTCAAAGGTTTACCCGTAAGCATAAGACAATTTACATCATCATATTTCCAGGCAGAAGAGAGAATCGGATAAAATCCATAAAAGGCATATTTCCTGCTTTCAGGCAGACTCTAGTTTGTTCAGTATTTTTCCATTATTCACAGTTCAGAGTTCACAGTACTTAGTACATCTCAGTTTATACAAACTGTCACATACTCAATTCCCTTGAAACAAATGCTTTGGCTGTTCATATTCTACAATCCCCCATTTGATGCTGTGTAAGCATCAACCTGTCATACATTTGCCACAAATCTAGCATAACCATGCTACTAGTCTTTTCATCATTGAGAGACATTTTCATTACATTATCTACAGTCATAGTTGCAGGCATATAAAATTTAGGCACTTTTTTCACAGCTTTTGAAGACATTAATTTCAAGATCAGTGCTTTGATTAGAAATAAGACAATGAAAGCAACAATTGCTAATACTGCAATTAAAAAAATCATCTTCAACAGTCCGCCTCCCCAACCTGAGAACATGTTGGTCAACCAAGCCCATGTTGAGCTATCAGACTCTTTGGCCTCTGAGAGTTTGGAAATTCTCTGAATCAGTTCAAGGTGACTTTCAATTTTGTGCTGATTGTCAGGAATAAATGTACAGCACTCCTCCTGGATTAAAGTGCAAGTTCCTCCTTTCACCGCTAGGGTGAAATCGAGGGCCATAAAGTTTTGGAGTACTACAGCCCTCATAGCAGTCAGTTCATCAGTTACTAGTTCTAAGGCAGAAAATGTAGCATTGCTCAAAATTTCGAGCAGTTTAGATAACTTTCTCAGTTCCCATATTGATTTTACTGCTCCGTATGACGGAATTATACCAGCCCATGATATTACATCATCACCCAAGTCCATATGGGACAGTCCTTTGGTACTAGCATGAGCCAAGTCATGATGATAGATCCATGAAGCATCAACTTTGCCTACCGGATTGGCAGGCTTCTTGACCTCTCAAACATTCCAAATTTTTCCCTTAGGTAATGTAGATACATGTCGGATAGCTGGAACCAGGTAACCCAGGAAACAGCTGCCAGACCATTTTCCTGGTAGCCATTTATATGCTTTCCTTCTGCACACAAAATAACAGTTCTCTACTTTAATGGTGATATTGATAGACTTAAAGTGATTCCCAGTATTCTGCTGCCCTTCAAACATTTTCTAGTAGACAGTTTCTATTTTCTGGGAAAAGTTAGCTATAGAGTTTTTAACAATTCTTAATATAGGTGAGAAATCTGTTACACAACCCCATGCAGTGCAGTTATATACCACTGTTTTGTTGCAATGGCTCCACCCTACTCTGGTTTTATCAAGTTTTTGAAAACACACAGTTCCATTTTGATGGACAGACAACTGTAGTGCTACTTTGTGTTTTGAAATAACTTTTGATGTGTCGTAGATCAGTTTTATCCAAGTCTCTTCAATCCCAAAAGGAACTATATTTAGCATCAATCCCCCATGAACCGTAGAAATGGCAGTGCAGATCCAGCAATTGGAGACATTAAGGGATGATGCATAAGTATATTTTGTAGCTTGGTAGGTATTGAATGGTGGATGCCATACAGTTCTTTTGGCATGAGGTGTTACTGTAGCGGAAAATAGAAATGGCCACAGCAGAAATATGAGAACAACAAAAATAACCACCAAGATAGTTTTACAGTACTTTAGTGGAAATGGTGGTTTCGGTGGAATTGTATTGGAATGGAGAAATGTTCCGACTGGAAAAATGTCAGACATTATCAGGTGTAGGGACAGTATGGCTTAGAGTACGGGAAGCGATAGGTGGTGAATCTGGAGCTGTGAAAGGTAGAGATGTTTGATCTTCGGAATGGACGACTTTCTTAACGTGTGATATATGAATCCAGGTCGGTGAGCCTTGTAATCGTACTGCTGAAGAGGTTGTCAAAAGAACCAGGTAAGGCCCCTTCCAACGAGGTTGCAGTGCTGTTTTTCTGGAGAAAGACTTGACGTACACCCAGTTGTAGTTGTAGTTCAGAAGACGTGAAAGGATCAGGGTTATGTTGTGCCGCTGCTACTTGGCAGTGATAACACTGTAAGAAAGAAACAAGAGAAGTGCAGTATACAATAACATCATGATCAAAGGCATCGTACTCAGAAAAGGGTGGTGGTGGAGTCATGGGCATGTGCATAGGATGGCCCATTAGAATTTCATGAGGAGAAAGACCTTTAGTAGGATGTACTTGTGCTCTCATAGAGAGCAAAGCTAGTGATAAGGCCTGTACCCAAGTGAGGCCTGTTTCAGTAGTAATTTTTGCTAGTCTAGTTTTCAGTGTTTGATTCATGCGTTCTATGATTCCAGATGCCTGTGGTTATATGGACAATGAAATTTTAGAGTGATGCCCAACATAGTACACAGTGAGTCAATTAATTGAGCTGTAAAATGTGTTCCACGATCTGAATATATATAACAAGGAACACCAAATTGAGGTATAAAGTCATAACAAAATTTCTTAGCAACTGAGATAGCATCATTTTTCACACAAGGGTATGCTTCTAACCATCCAGAAAAAACATCAACAACAGTTAAAACATATTTAAAATGTGCACAAAGTGGTAGTTCAATAAAATCCCATTGCAAAGCACAAAATGGTCCCAATGGTTTTGGTAAGGGTTATGCAGGAGCCATTGTGCCTTTGGAAATATTTTACTGTAAACAAATGGAGCATGTGCTCACAAAGTGCTGTACAGAAGCAGAAAGCTTTGGGGCAAACCAATCCTTTTGGATTTGTTTTATTAAAGCTTGTACCCCAACATGGGCTGACAAATGATAAGCTTTAATGAGGGAATTTAGCATGGATAGGGCGCAGACCAATCTGCCATCTGGATGTTGCCAAATTAAATCAGAGCATTTAAAACAATTTTGAGCCAGCCATGTTTTTCTTTCTGATTCTGAAACCTCATTCTGTAAAGCTTTTAGCACTGTTTCATCAAAAGTTTTCATAGATTGTAATAGCTGCAGAAAGTGACCCTGAACAGTTTGTGAGAAAGCAGCCTGTTTAGCAGCCCAGTCAGCAAAATTATTGCCCTTACTTTTGAAAGTGTCATTGGATTGATGGGCTGCACATTTAACAACAGCAATTTCAGAAGGTAACAATAAGTCTTGTAATAAATTATTGATATAAAAATGTTTTTTAATGGGTGTTCCGGAGGATGTTAAGAACCCTCGTTCTTTCCATAATATGCCAAAATCATGAACAACACCATGGGCATAACGGGAATCAGTATAAATAGTAACAGACTTGTCTTTAGCTAGTTTACATGCATGTGATAATGCCACTAATTCCACGGCCTGCATGGAGGTGCCTGTAGGTAATCGTGCTGATTGCAATACTTCAGTCGGTGTGCGGACTGACCAAGCAGCTTGGAATTTTCCAGAGTTTGTTCTTAAACAGGATCCATCAATGAAAAGAACTAAATCAGGATTTTGTAAAGGAGTATCAAATAAATTCAACCTTGGAGAAAGAACAGAGTTAACTACTAGCACACAATCATGTGGTTTGCCCTCATCTGAGGTTGGTATTAAAGAGGCAGGGTTTAGTGGTGGGCAGCGTTTAATTTGTAAAGCAGGATTTCCCATTAAACTTATTTCATACTTAGTAAGGCATGCATTTGAAAGATATTGTGTTTTAGTTTTCAGAAGTAAGGCTTGAACAGCATGTGGGACTGCTAGTACAGTGTCATGTCCCAGGGTTAGTGGAGCTGCCATATCTACCAAGACGGCAGCAGCTGCCACAGCCCGTAAGCAAGCTGGGTAACCAGAAGCAACCAGATCCAATCGAGTGCTATAGTAAGCAATTGGTCGGTATCCTCCAGTGCGTTGCTGGGTTAAGAGACCCAGAGCAGTCTTATTTCGTTCACAACAAAAGAAAACGAAAGGTTTAGAATAGTCTGGTAACCCTAAGGCAGGAGGATTTACCAGGGCTGTTTTGATTGCCTGAAAAGCCTCATCATGCTGTGACGTCCAGGGTAGAGAGTCTGTAATGTCCTTTTTCAAGAGTTGCAACAGAGGGGTGGTAATTTCTGAAAAATTAGACACCCACTGTCTGCAGTATCCTGCTAGACCAAGGAACCCTCTAAGTTGCCTCTGGGTTACAGGACGAGGTGCAGTTTGAATAGAACTGATACGGTTTGGGAGTATCCGGCGAGAACCCATTTCAATAATCTGTCCCAAATACTGTACTTTATCTTGACGGTATTGTAATTTTGATTTATTTACTTTAAATCCTCGTGTGGCTAAAAATTTTAACACTAAAAGAGAATCTTCCTTACAGGCGTTACTGTCTGGGGAGGCTATAAATATATTGTCCACATACTGGACTAGAACTGAACGTGACAGTAGTTGTAAATCTTGTAATTGTCTATGTATTTCCCTTGAAAATAAAGTTGGGGATTCTACATACCCCTGGGGCAATTGGGTCCAAGTATACTGTTGCCCTTTGTAGGTAAAAGCAAACAAATATTGACTATCAGAATGTACTGGGATTGAGAAAAAAGCTGGTGAAATATCTATTACTGTAAAACATTTAGCTGTAGGTGGGATACAGCTTAAAATAGTAGCGGGGTTTGGCACAATTGGGAAGACAGGCATAACTGCTTTGTTAACTTCCCGTAAATCCTGTACAAATCTGTAAGCTTGTTTACCAGGTTTCTTTACTGGTAATATTGGAGTATTACACGGGCTTGTGGTGGGTACTATTATCCCTTGCTGCGCTAGTGCAGAAATAACAGGGGCTGTACTAGAAATAGCCTCAGCCATCAGAGAGTACTGTGGTACTCGCGGCAACTTTGCTCCAGGTTTTAGAGCTATTTTTACAGGGATAGCTGAAGTCAAAAATCCTACATAATTATCATGAGTTGTCCACAAGTAAGAGGGTAGGGAGTGTAAATCTTCATTTCTGTTAGAATCTGACTGAATGCACATCGGTTGCAATGTGATGGTATCATCCAAGGCTGCTAAACTAGTGTCCTGTTGGTCTGTAGGTACTTGGAGATAAACTCCATCAGCTGTGCAAAAAATGGTGGCCCCCATTTTGCACAACAAGTCTCTTCCTAATAAATTTAAAGGCGCTGAGGGTCCTACTAAAAAGGCATGATTATCCTGCAACCGTCCCAAAGTTATTGGGACTGGGACGGTTTCAGAATACTCGATAGGTATACCGAAGACACCTACTCCTTTAGTTACTTTATTAGAAAGTGGAATATTCATGGCTGTTCTGCTAGTTAGCATAGATTTAGTTGCTCCAGTATCAATCAAAAATGGATATGGTGTATTTTTAACCAGTAACATAACATGTGGCCCGTCCTGATCCACAGGAACGAAGGAGTACAACTGCTGTTGTTTCTGTTCAGAGAACCTTCACTGTGGTTGCTGTCGGGGGTCTGGCATCCAGTTAGAATTCCATTGTTGTGGCGCTTCAGTGTATGGTGCAGTTTGTTCAGCCAACTATGGACACTCATTTTTCCAATGGCCTATTTGGCCACAATTGAAACATTCATTCTGATTACTTGGATTCTGGGGTTGGGTCGGTTGCGTACCTTGATAGTTTTGTTTATTCTGAGTAGCTGGACTGTGACCTCTGCCCCTCCCCCTTCCCTGCCATCGTCCTTTACCTCGGTGACCAGGTTGGCCCAAAGCGTTACACATTTGAATTTGTGCTTGTACTAATTTTTCCTGTAAATCCTTTTTTTCTTTAGCCAAATGGTCAGATAGGTATTGTACTTGCTGAACTAACTGATGCAGGCCCAAACTAGGCCAATTCAAACATACTTCTTTTAATTTATCTCTCACTTGAGGGCGTAACTCATCCACAAAAGCAGCTGACAGCCCGCTCTGTGCTGGCCCTTCGGTGGGCTCTGGGTATCCTGAATATACCTCAAAGGCATCAGAAAGTCATTGTAAGTATTCATCTATAGGTTTGTCTTCTCTCTGTATGACTGACTTAATCTAAGACCAATTTGGGGTAGGTGTCACTATGATGATGATAGCATCAACTATTCGCTGTCTGACTGCTTCAAAACCATTTTCCCCTTGTGTGTTATGCCTTGGTATTGGGGTGGGGACATTAGCATGATCCCAGATATGTTTCATCAGATCAGCTGGAACAGCGTATTGGAGGACAGCTTTAACTTCTTCTATAGTAGGATTTTGTAAACATATGTGTCCTGCTAATACGCGTTGAAACTTTGCTGGGTTATTACGAATGGGCGGAAGTGATTTAGTAATGGCTTGAAAATCAACTGCCGACCACACCCTAGGTACGACTACAGTAGCCGGTTGTTCCGCATCTCTAGCATGTGCTGGATTTGGAACCTCCCTCAGTGGAAATACTCCTGCTTCATCTGATGAGCTCATGCTCGAATCAGAAGTAAAGCTTTGATGAGATTTATCTGGACTAATGTAACCATCCTTGTCCTTAATCACAATTGGGCATTGCTTATAATATTTACCCTTGTGCGAATATACAGTTTTCCTGTTTTGAGGTATTTTCGGCTGACTGGACCTAGGGTCAAAAAGCATTTGCACTTTTCTTTTGTGCTGTTTCTTTATCTTAGAGCGGGTTACTCTAGGGGATGATTTACCTGTATCTATTTGGTCAGGTTGTTCTATAGCTAGGCAGCTAGAATGGCCTCCTACCTGATCTCCCCATATGGGGTCCGGAATGATTTGCTCTTCCCTCTGCCGGCCTTCACTCTGTATTGTAGAACTAACAGTTCCATCCTGTAGTTGTGAAGGTTGATATTGCGGTGGAGAAGCCGTAGGGGGTGGGGGGAACCATGGATTATCATCTTCAGATGATTTAGGTATATGTAGTTTATTTAATTCTTGTACCGGATATAATCCCTTAAAGGGTGGTTCTTCTAAACGTTTACCATTAGCTATATCTAGATTCTTAGTAGTTTGTCGCAGTTCCTTTATCTGCTCTTTTAACTTTTGTTGACTATCCTTAAGACTACTAACGACCAAATCTTTTTCTCGTTCTTTTGCCTCACACATCCAATCATTAAAAGCTGCCCAGCACAACCCTGGTATTTTTCCTTTCTTTTTTAATTTTTTTCATAAATTAGTCAGAACATCTTTATTAAAACTACCATTCTCCGGAAAAGCAAGATCGCCGTCATCCTTAGTAAGGGCGATCCACTGATCTAAAAACATATAACTGTCCTGGGACACCCGATAAAACATATAACCAGCTGGTGTACCTTTTTCTGGCTCATTTATTTTTCCCGCTCTCGTTCCCATTTTCACTCAGTACCCCACTATCACTCGATAAGCTATACCTGTTTACCACAGGTTTAGCTAAGGCGTTATGAAAATGTCTTGTTACCTCACTCTCATACAAGAAGCTATACCTGTTTAACACAGGTTTAGCTATGGTGTTATAAAAACATCTTATTACCCCACTCTCATACAAGAAGCTATACCTGTTTAACACAGGTTTAGCTAAGGCATTATAAAAACATCTTATTACCCCACTCTCATTCCTCCTTTCATACGTATGACGCCAGGATTTTTCGTATTAACCCCACTCTCATACTGCGTATTCAAAGCAGAAAAGAAATGCATGTCACTTACCTTAAAACGACTGAAGGAGAGAAATCATAACTTTGTCAGATAAAAAAATAAATAAATAAATTTTGTTCATAAAACTTTAAAAGGCAGACAGGGACAGAAAAATGAAAGAAATACTACAGAAACAGAAAAATCTGTTGTGGGCCCTTTTAGCAGTATTTCATTCAGTTCTCGAAGCTGCAGCTTGCTCTTAATTCAGATCTGAGTAAACGACACCAATTGTTAAGTCGTACATTACTTTAAGAATGAAGACAGATACAGTTTTTCTCTCTTTCAGTGGCTTTTATTAACTAACAGTACACACGTGCGGGAGCCTCATGGAAAGCACCAGGGAGACTCTCAGAACAAAGGAATAAACAAGCTTATATACTGGTGATATTGCTGACAGTACAAAAATATAAAACTGAACCAATTAGATCATCATAAAGGGCAATTAAACAATCAATGGTTTACCCGTAAGCATAAGACTATTTACATCATCATATTTCCAGGCAGAAGAGAGAACTGGATACACTTCCATAAAAGGCACATTTCCTGCTTTCAGGCAGACTCTAGTTTGTTCAGTATTTTTCCATTATTCACAGTTCAGAGTTCACAGTACTCAGTACATCTCAGTTTATACAAACTGTCACATACTCAATTCCCTTGAAACACATGCTTTGGCTGTTCATATTCTACACTTCTTGCAGAAAATATACACAGAGCTCAAGAGTTGATGCTTATACAGCTTAAAGTATTTATGGAGGAGCAGACCAGAATATAACCTAAAAATAGTAAAGATATGAATGGGGGAAATTAAGAAACCTAAGCAGTATGAGGCTAAGGCCATGAAAAGAGTATTTAGCATTAGATGTATGGGAAATAGCAGAAAGGAGAAGAAGAAATATATATAAATATATATAAGAGGTAAAGAAAAACAAGGAATGAGAAGAAAAAGGCCAACATGTTAAAACGTGTACTGATAAGGTAAGGAGTATGCAGAGAAGATGTGACAATTTTATGTGGCAAGGAGACCAGGCAAGAATGACAGCTAAAAGGTTAGAGACAGGAACAGAGGAAGGGGAATAGAGGGTCCCATATCTGGAAAGACAGGCAATAGCATATGACAGCCAGCAGGGGCTGAAAGGGAAGAAACCTAAAACAGAAAAGAGCAATAAAAGAGGGAATAAGGAAGAGAAAGGGAAATAAGAACGTCAAAGTAGACATGTAAGTTGTGACATGTACTGGAAGAAGATAAGAGAATGAAAAAAATGAAAGGCAAAGTAAAAGAAATTTGAGAGGAATAAGTATATAATGGGTAACTGGACCATTTTCAGGCTCAGCCCAAAGCATGTAAAATTTAACTAAAATGAAAAAATAAACATTGATTTTTAAAATCACATATGAGTAAGCTATTTTGCAATATAAAGTTAAAATACAGAAATATGTCTGTATCAGTTTCCTCTGAATTGTGATGTACCCAGGTATTTGCCTCTTTTTACTAGTAGAAGTAAGAAAGGGATAGGTAGGTGGAGAAGTTGATAAATGTTTAACAGGAAGAAGGGGACATGAGAGGGAAACGGAAATGGGGTACAGGAAGGTAGGTAATAGAAGCATGACAAAGAGGCCTCACAGCATCAGATCTATACAGAGACTATAAACTGGAGGTTATTCAAAGGGTAAGATATTTTTTCTATGTGCATTTTCCTTCTATGCCCGACAGCTATCAAACCTTCTCCCATCAGCCATACCTATTCATTCTCTCGTCCTGGGTATTCCCCAGTGAGGGCAAGAGCTAGGCTGGGGAAGCCTGACAGACAGAAACAGCTTTGTGCCCTCACTGGCATCCTTGACAGTGTATTTATTTTGGCCTGACCTTTCCTGGGGGGGGGGGGTACAAATGACTTGCATCACTGCAAGAACTGAAATGTCCTCCCTGCTGGAGTTACATGTTTCCATTTACTTGCAATGAGAGCTGGCACCAAAGCAGCTTGTTGGCTGAATGCCCACCCCAAGAACTGCGTATTGAAGTGATGCTTCTCCTCCAAGGGACTGTGGTATTGGATGATCCCAGATATCCTCCCTTCCACCCAGGATGGACATGCCCATCTTCCTCTGCCACCTCCATCAAACACCTGAGCTGCCAACCAATCTTGGATTGCCTGAGCTGTATTCTGAACTTTATTCCTCTGCTTCACCTCAGCTGGCTATGGATAGATAAAATATTAGGTGACTGCAGATAATTTGAAGTGATTTCTGTGTTTAAAAACAGATATGTTGCCTCTTTTTATAGCTATTTTATGAATTAAGAATGACATTTTGGATAAGAGTTGATTTCTTTTAGGTTGTTAGGAAGGGGCATCTATACCTATAGTGCTAGCACTGTTAAACAAGAAAGGTATAATGGAAGTCATTAAAGAGACAGAGAGAAATATTGGTAGGTCAAATAAGAAGGAAGAAGAAAAAGAAAAAGTGCCGACAAAAAATAGGAAGAGTTTGCAGAGAAAATCTATGTGGACTTAGTGAGAGCACATCAAATCATCACAAAAAGTAACCTGAAGTCATACAACCAGAGAACACTGAAGCAAAAACCTTAACCACTGAGTCATAATGTTGTGATCTTTAGTCATTTATTAGCTCATTCATTTATTTTCAGATTACCCATCCATCCATCCATTCATCCATTTCATAGGTTCATAGGTTCATAGGTTCATACTAGGCTATCTGCCCAAGGGCATTTATAAGCCTAGCCCAGAATTTTGTGGCTTTCGCCAGCCCTTAGTTTGAAGGAAACTATGCCCATTATTTTGCTGTGCCTCTGTCAAGCAGTGACACTGAGGTAATCCCTGGGGTATATCTGCAATCTCCCATCCATTGGTCAAGATTTCTTTTGAACAAGGCCAGCGAGGTGCTCTGCCTCACATGTACCGGGATTTTGTTCCACAGCATAGGGAGTCTCTGGGTGATGAATCTGTCCCTCCAGCACGTCCTATTAATAACTGTGTCAAGGTTTAAGTCTCCCGCCCTTGTAGTTCTGAGGGATCTAGATTTTTTGAGGTGAAGCATGTTCATCAAATCTGGGTTTGACATGGCCTTGTATGTCAGGCACAGGTCACCTCTGAGCAAGCGGTGGCGACTGAATAGAGCTGGAGTTCTTTCAGTCGGGCAGCATAAGACATATTTTGAGACCCTTTATCCTTTTGGTGAGAAACTTTTGGGGCCTTTCCAGCTGCTGCAGGTGTCGGGTCAGATACATTCGAATGGGGCATTGTACTCAATCATTGGTCTGATGAGTGATGAGTACAGGGGGACGATGACCTCCCTTGATCTAGATGTGAATCCCTTCATGATCAGGTGGGCAATGTAGAAGGTCTTCCTAACTACTTTAGCAACGTGAGTGTCAAATGAAAGGTTACTGTCAACCTGGGTCCCCAGATCCCTGATAACCTCTTCTGTGCTCAGTGGATTGCCACCTATATGGTAGCTAGGGGTAACCTTGTTTTTCCCGAAGGGTATGACTATGCATTTCTTGGCATTTAACTTTAGGCCATGGCTCTGGCACCAGTTATCCGTTTCTGTGAGACCCTTCTGAAGGATATCTGTGTCAGATGTGTTCTCGACTATGGCGCCCAGTTTTCAGTCATCTGCAAACTTTGTCAGCCATAACCCTCCTGTGTTTGCTTGTACTTCTGAAAAGTAGATGCCGAACAAGAGTGGGCCCAGGACTGAGCCCTGTGGGACACCACTTGTGACAGGCTTTGAGTCTGACATGGCGCCAGCAACTCTGACCCTGTGGGTTCTGTCACTTAGCCAGTTTGCAACCCATCTTGTGATGTATGGGTTTACATTTAAGCTGATGAGTTTTTCAATGATACCTGAGTGGGGTATTGTGTCGAAAGCCTTTGCCAGGTCGAGGTAGGCTGTATGGACTGCCTTTCCCTCATCAATGGCCTTGGTGACTGTTTTGAAAAAGCCAACCAAGTTTAAAAGGCATGATCTGCCTTTGACAAAGCCAAACTGGGTTGGATCCAAAGTCTGCAAGTTCCCTATGTCTTTATTTATGAGTTCCATTATGATCCTCTCCATAGCTTTGCAGATCAGGCTTGTCAAGCTGATGGGACGGTAATTTCCAGGGTCGGTGGAGGCACCGCCTTTGCAGATTGATGACACCACAGCCACCAATGTGAAGAATGGGTGACACAGACTGGGTTTAAATTCCAACACTGCCAACTAGTTGTGTAGAAAGTTTCTAGCTGGCACCTGACATATCATCTTTCAAGTCATACCCAGCAGGTTCAAATAAAAGAAAGTGCACTTAATTCTGAATCAATAATCAGTTCTCAAAATGCAATCTGATCCCAAGAATGTAACTGGAATATGCACTGCTGTCCTCGGTATGGGCTTCCAACACCCACACAAAGATTAGAATGCACACAGACCACCTACAGAGCTAAGTATTTGGCCTAGCATAGTCCCTTTCTCACCCCTCCCTGTGAACCACAGTGTTTTCCAGTGTCCATATCCATAGTAACTTCCTTTGATATAATTTATGATTTTCACACATATACACATGCACACAATTCCCTGAAAAGGTTGGCAAGAGTCATAGGATCATAGGAAGTTACTAGGCTAATCACCCTGGGGCCTTTACAAGCCTAGCCAAGAGTTGTATTTATTTATTTATTTATTTATTTATTTATTTATTTCACTTTGATTACTGGGGAAGTCCACTGGGCCAGAATGTGCCCATTTTCAGTGGAGGCCCGGGGAGAAAAGCTCCATAAGAAACACAATTACAGGTTACAAAAAATGTCAATGCAAAGATAAAATACATATATGAATTCATACAAAACAGGTATAGTAAGAGAATAAATTGTCATTATACATGCAATGAGACAAAGGTAGCAGGTATTTACATTCAGAGCAATAATAATCAATTGTCAAGAAATAGGCATCAGTGATTACTTGATAATTGTGTTTTATACATGCTAGGAGTCAAGAGAGAGAAACTGAATGATCTGAAGGTGATGGATTAGGTTTGTGTTAGGTAAATAGAAAAGGAGAAGATGTAGTGAAGTGTGGAGCAGGAGTTTAGTAGGCTCTATGGGGAAATTTATATGTATTTATGTAGGGTGAAAGCAGGAGCATTTACGTTTGGAAGATAGAAATGAGAAAAGTTGCGTCTTGAAGGATTCGGGGTCAGGTATCGTCCTAAGTGAGGGAGGAAGAGAGTTCCATTTTTTGCCTACAGTGAAAGAGAGAAGGAGTTGGCCTGCAGGGCATTTGGGTTTATGAATAGAGATTAAATTTTAGTGTTCAGATCTCAGAGACCTAGTTGGGATGTAAGGGGGAAGTTTGTTTGTTAGTGCTGGGCACTTATTTGGAAAGAATATTAATTTGTGAGCGGTGGTAAGTTGGAGGTAGTCTAGGTAGTTAGGGAGTTCCAGCCAGTTCAATGATTGTAGGATGAGGCAGTGGTGAGTAGAGGTTTTGGATTTGGTTGCGAATTTGGAGATTTTATTATAGCAAGTTTCAAGTTTAGAGGTGATGGAAGAAGATAGGTTAGTTAGAAGAGGGGCTCCATATAGTAAGGAAGGAAGGAGGTAGGTAGTTGCTATAGTATGCCTGGAGGAGTTGGAGAGAAAGTGGTTATTCCTGGAGAGCATACCAAGTTTTTGGTGGGTTTTCTTGATGTTTTGTTGTACGTGGATATCAAATTTAAGGTATTCATCTATGGTGATACCAAGGAGTTTTGCAGAAGGAACCACTTCTATGGCAGTGTTGCTTTGGCTAAGGACTTTGAAAGCATTTTTGTCGAATGAGTAGGCTTTGATGAAGCCAAATTTTATCCCCAAAAAAGAAAAGTCTCAGATTTCTCACAGTTTTATCCATGGTATAGTATTAGTGCCACCACTGTAGATATAACTAGAGGCTCCCATCTATCAGGTGCTCCTGAATAGCCAAATATAAAATTATACACACTAATATTTTAATTGGTAGTAGGCCAAAGCAATCTAAATAATTGGAGATGGGAGGTATAGCTTGTTAACCTACAGTGGTAAATGATAATCCTCTTCACAAGTAATAAACAGCAATAATAAAGATATAAAAACAGATCAGCCACAAGACTTTAAAAGTGAATAATTAAACTTTTCATAAATAGTAAGGCAAGCAGTATAGTTATGGATTAAATATACAGAAAAATACAAAGATGCACAAGGAATATCCCTTACCCAGTCTTAGATGATTTCCTTTTGCACAGAAAAGCATTACATCTGTCTATTTTAGTTGTTTGCTTTCCCACAGGAGAAGTAATTATAACAGTTCTTCCAAACATAAAGGACAAGTGTTAACTATATAATCTCAGAAACAATAGATAATACCAGTACGCAGGCTCTCACATGCTTCTCTTAAATGTCTACATTTTAATGTCTGCTATCTTTTCATAATTGTAGTCAGCTACTTCTTTGAAGTAGACTGATTGCATTTTATGACCCTTACTAACACAGGAGAAGCAAGAGATTACATTTTACATTTCATACCCTATATTCATGTTGATCACATATTAACAGCTTTCTTCTGTGGAAGATGATGTTATAGTGGTGAATTTGTCCTTTCCCCACTTTGATGAGATCTAGGAGTTGATATATATAATTAGCAGGGGCTACAGACATAAAGTGAGCTTGCTCTCCTGCAAAAAAAAAAAAGTAGTCATAGGTTTTCTATATTATTTCTGTTTTGAACAGTTTTATTCAACGTTTTAAAGTTCATTTTCTTGGGTATTAAACCAATTGCCATGTACTCTTTGTTGGATACTGTCTGAAATTTTAGAGGTAGCCTGTGACAAAATGTACAAAGCAACTTGGGATAATTTTCAGGTTATATATAGCCTCCTTGTGTAAGTACCAGAACAGCTGTCTCCATGGTGTGTATATGTGTGTGTGGCTTTATGAAGAGGCATGCTTACATGTTAGAGAACAGGAGCTGTAGAATGGATTATAACCAATCCATCAATATCTCTATGGCTATAGATCCCCTTGTCTCTGCATTTTAGAAGGCAGTAATTGATCATTTAGAGAATTAGGATTAGGGCTTTAGATCTAGTACTAAGTCACTTTAGCAAGTTTGATTCACCCTAGGCCAAGTCCTAATTGGATCAACTAGGCATAGGAGTTCCTTTATAGGGACCTTAGCAGTATAATTATTTGAGTATCAGTCTAAAGTGTTTCGTCTATATTTTCTTAATATGTCACCGTTAATAGTGTTATTTATCATGCCACTGGTTACCCAACATTGTGTTTAATGTTATTAATTTGTTGTTAACTGCACTGCTGATATGGTTGATCATTATATGAGAATGATTTCTGTGTGTTTCAGTTGTTGACTGAACATGTGAAACCCTGTAATACTTGATTGTATCTGTGATGTTTGCAATAAAAAGATCCCTTGCTCCTTAACATGATTTCCCCATGCTGTGGATCCCAGAATCCTCTTGGCTTTAAAAAAATCTCTTTTTCACTTTGCTTCTAATTGAATTCTGCAATGATGATTAACCTAGGTTCTTTTGCTTGTCTATTTTCAGACGTTTCAACCCTCCACTTTCATAACATATCTCAGAACTATTGTGTCATAGGTGCAGCACTTTGTATTTATCTTTCTAAAATCCAAACAATCCAAGAAACTCCATAAATTTCCTTTAAATCTGCTCTGTAAATTCCAAACCCTACTTACTGATTTGAATTCTGTTAAGGGTTACAGGAGAGCCTGAACTTAGCACAGCTTTCAATGGTTATAAAAGAACTGATATCAGTATACTACAGGATGCATACACACACACACACACACACACACACACACACACACACACACACACACACACACACACACACACGCGCGCGCACACACACACACACACACACACACATGCACACATGCGATGCACGCACACAAACCTACCAGGCAATCTTTAGGATCACCAGTTTGCATACAGAATGTCTTTGGGATGCAGGAAAAAACTGGAACACCTTGTAGAGATCTATGCAGGGACTGGAGTCTGCACAGAAGATATCCGAAATAAGACTCAAACCAAAGAACCAAGCCTTGTGAAGCAGCAATGTTAACTACAAAACCAGTGTTTTTTCCTTCAGATCTAGTGACACGTTGAAGGCAGGTTTATTGTATTCTTACCCCTCTGTTTGAGCACACATAAGCACACAAAATGTCAGGCTCCAGGACCTGAGCTTCTGGTGCATCATTATAACATCTCCTATTCTATATTCAGTGTCTTTCTTCAAACTGACATAAATGCTGGATGGATGCTCTTCACTTACTCTGGGACTAGCTGTACTACCCCTACTACAGATAGGTGATAAAGCCTAATAGTATGCCTTTGAGTAGGTGTACAATTGCATTAGACTAAAATAGCCTTGAAATTCCTATGAATCTTAAAAATCCTATGACAACATATCTTCTTACTACCATCCTGTTTTATAGCTTCATAGATCTTGAATAGGCACACAGTCCAGGATACTATTGAGGAGCCCTTCCTAATTTCCCAACTACCCATGAGCACAGTCTGATTAAGTAGCTTACTCAGGGTCACATGACACATAGAGGTAAAGGGAAATAAACCATGGACTACAGGAAGAAGATCATTAGGAGCTCAAAGCCATACTTCTATGTGCTTATTGCAAGATATTTTTTTCATTTCCCAACCACTTTTCTGAATATTTTACCATCTTTTATCCATCTGTTCCCGCAAAGCTTTCTCAGCGATTTCCTATATAGGATAGCTTATAGTTCCCTGAGCTATCTGTTGTCTCTCTTTTATGCAGTGGTGCTGCTGTAGCCATTCTAAAGTTTAATGATACTCCCCTTCCTCTGGGGTTCTACTGAATGGACACATGAGGGGACAAACCATTACTTCTACTGGATGCCTCCATATCCTTCCAGATAGCGCATCCTGTATCTGTGTCTTGCCTTGCCTCCTCTCATTCCTTAAAGGTCTTTTTTTCAGCCTTTCCTGATTTAATTTCCATGCCTGTCCACTTTTTGCCCTGTTTTCCTTTCCCGTGTTACTTACCTTTTTTTTCTTGTAAATTCTAATGCAGAAGATTATAAATTTCTTCTTGATGCTCTGCCTGTTATGTCATCTATCTTCCTTCTTCATTTTATTTATTTCTGTCCTAAGTATTCTCTTCCTCTCTAAAAAGTTGAAGAATGACATTTTTGTCATATGTGTTTCCTTTGCCAGCCTTTTTTGGAGTAAAACTTTGGGATTCTGTTGCTACTAGATCACTTACTTTCTGATTTGTTCAGATGGCTCCCTTTAGCAGTCTTCCTTTTCCATTGTAAAGTGCCTGTATTTAGTACTTTCTCAAGTATTTCTGCATGTTCCCTGTCCTTTATAATGTAGTTAGTATTACAACCATACCACTTTATTGAAATTCAGTTCCTTAGAAAGGGCTCTGACTAAATGCACATTGAGAAATGAACAAACTCCAAATGCAACAAACGTGCTCAATGAATGAGAATGTCAGTCAAGCTGTATTAGTGAAACATTTGGTCTTCTTACATAGGATCATAGGAAGTTACTAGGCTATTGTCCCTGAAGTCCTTACAAGCCTAGCCAAGAATTTAGTCCATGTTCCAACAAGTCAGCACCTGATGCCCCTGTCCAGCAGGGACACAGATGGAATCCCAGGGGTGTATTTTTTGTTCCCATTCAGTTATCCAGGTTGTGCTTATAAAAGGTTAATGAAGTACTCTGCTAGACATGGAAAGGCAGTCTATTCCACAGAAGGTGGAGTCACTGGGTCACAAACTGTACTGTCAACAAGTCCTATTGATGTCACAGACCAGGTTGAGGTCATGAGTGTGGGTTACTCAAGTGGAGCTTGACTTGTGGATATGCAGCATTCCCATCAAGGCGGGGTCTGAGATTGCTTTATATGCCAGACAGAGATCACCTCTGACTAGTCTGTATGAGACTGAGTAGAGAGACAGGGCTTTTAGCCTATCTGTGTAGGGTAAATGGTTGAGGCCCTGGATTCTCCTGGCGAGGAATCTCTGTGGTCTCTCCAGCTGCTACATGTGCTTTGTGAGGTACATGCCGAAAGGGGCACTGTACTCAATAATGGGTCTTATAAGGGAAGAATACAGTGATGTTATGATCTCCTTGTCCCTGGATGAGATACCCTTACTAATGAGGTGGGCTATGTAGAAAGCTTTTCGTACAATGGAGGCAATATGGTAGTCAAAAGTCAGTTTCATATCAGCCTGGGTGCCCAAGTCCATCATGACTGATTGTGTGCTTAGGACCGTGTTATTAATCTGATAATTTGTGGGGACATCACTCTCTCCAAAGGGGATGATGATGCATTTTTTGGCATCCAACTTGAGGCTATGTTTCTGGTACCAGTCATTTGTTTGGGTGAGACCCTCTTGGAGGATGCCCACATCACTAGGGGGAATTGATGACAGCACCCAGCTTGCATTCCTCTGCAAACTTGGTCAGCCATAGCCCACTGGTTTTGGCCTGTACCTCAGAAAAGTATATCCAAAACAACAGAGGCCCCAAGACCGATCCCTGGGGTACACCACTGGTTACCGATCTACTGCCTGAGGTGGCTTTGCCTATTTTTACTAGGTGGGTTCTATCCATGAGCCAGTTTGCTACCCATCTGGTAACATATGGATTGATGCCTAGTTGAAAGAGTTTATCTACTATACCCGAGTGGGGAATAATATCGAAGGCTTTGACCAGGTCAAATTATGCAGTGTGCACCATCTTCCCCTCATCCATGGCTTTGGTGACTATCTCAAAGAAGTCGACCAAATTTAATAGGTATGACCTCCCCTTGACAAAACCAAATGGTGTTGGATCAAGTGTTGGGAGGTTGCCAATGTCCTTGTTAATGAAGACCATGATAATCTGTTCCCTGGCCTTGCAGATGAGGCTAGTTAGGCTGATGGGTCTTTAATTTTCTGGACTGGTGGACGCTGCAAAGGGATGACAGTGGTTGTCCTCCACTCGGACAAAGCTGGTACTAAGGCTTTGGTTGAATAGGATGCCTAATAGTACTGCAAGTTTCTGCCTGAGTTCATGTAGGATGCAGCCTGGGATGTTATCAGGTCCCATGGAGGCTGTATTTTTTGCCTCTGACAGGGCACTGATGACTTGGTCCCAAGAAATAAGGGGAGGGGGTAGGTCCTGGGGATGTCCTGATTTACTGATGGGGGGACAGAGGGGTGAAGTTTTCACTGAACCTGTCTGCCAGCAGGTTGACTATATCTACGTCATTTGTGTATGTGGTGTCCTTGACCATCAGTTCTAAGCAGACCTGAGTGCTTCCTTTGAGACTGCAGGCATATATGAAGAAGGCCTTATGATTATCTTTAGTAGATGTGGCCAGTTTGGACTCAAAGTTTGCTTTGGAGGATTTCACTAGTGCTGTTATTTGTTTGTTCAGGCTAAGGAAAGATTGCTTCCAATTAGGCACCCGCTGCTTCTTGGTCCTGAACAGCAATTTGTTCCTTTTATTATAGAGTTTATTTATTGCAGATGTCCACCAGACAGGTTTACTCTTCCTTGAGAAGGAGGATTTTGTCCTGTCGGGTATTCCTGACAGTTGGTATG
The DNA here is from genome assembly GCF_019279795.1 of Protopterus annectens. Lineage (NCBI taxonomy): Eukaryota > Metazoa > Chordata > Ceratodontiformes > Protopteridae > Protopterus > Protopterus annectens. The sequence continues at coordinate 1,211,769,557 of NC_056729.1, forward strand.
ACACATTTTTTCTCCCTCAAATCCTTATTTACCACATGCTTCCTTATCTAATCCCTCAGGTTATTGAGTTCTAACCTACCAACATGTCTTCAATGTCCCTCTCCCCCTGACTAAATGAATATTCCCTCCTTCTATGCTCATCACCTGCCCAGCATTCATTTTCCTACTGCTATACTACAAAGCATTTTCACATAATATATATATATATATATATATATATATATATATATATATATATATATATATATATATATATATATATAGTTCCACTTGAAACCATCGAATGTTCAGAACATTGAAGTTCTGATCATCGAGACCAGAACATCGATGTTCAGAACATCGAAGGTTCAAAGTGGAAGTGCCAGGTAAGTAAAAATTTAAACTTTTGGGTGTATATGCATAGCAGCAAGGTGACCTGCATGTTGTGTGTGCCATCTGAGTGTTGGCATTGCAGGTAGGGTACAGGAAATCTCCCGTTTACCACTACTGCATATAGCGGTAAACGGGAGATTTCCCTTAACCCACTGTAGTGCGATCTCGGAGTTGGAATATTAAAGTAGGGGGGGTGTGCAGAGGGGCGAAGCCCCCCTGCATAAAATAGTTTTTGAAAGTTTATGTCTTTTTCTATGGTTCACTTTGAACCTTCTATGTTCTGAACATCGATGTTCTGGTCTTGATGATCAGAACTTCGATGTTCTGAACATTCAATGGTTTCAAGTGGAACCATATATATATATATATATATATATATATATATATATATATATATATATATATATATATATATACACACACACACATACATGAAGTAGTGTTACTTTGGTATGTGAGTTTTAATAAGATCCTGTTTCATCAGATGCTTTTAATTAGTCTTTTTATTGAATGGTATATGCTTTTCAAGTAGCGTTTTACAACCATATGAATATAAACATAGATTTTATGTTGCATACATACATATGCAGATAAATAAGAAAATATGGGGAAATACATAGACTACATTTGCCTCAGCTTTCAAAATCTAATCAGTGTCATATCGCTCAACCTCTTAGTGCAAGAAATCTGGACAAAGCCTAAAATAATATGTAGACAAAGGCCCAAAATAGGGACAGATTTTAAATATTGCTCTTAGAAATGTAGAAAGTTGCTAGAATAACATGACTTGTATTAGCATGCATTTTCTGAATTATATGAAGTCTGAAAGACAAATGTATGTTATTACCTACTGACTTCAATCCTTAGTGATTTGTCAGAAAAACAAATTTTATGGCAAACAGATCAAACTTATCAGGCAAAAATTTGGACAATCTGCACAAATGTGGACAGTTGAGAGGTATGGTCAATGTAACTTTACTGCAGTCAGATATTCAGGAAAGGAGTGAAAGCTCAAAATATTTGCCACAAGAAAAAGGAACATACATTCAGTTGAATAGAATCATTATTATACAAACAGTTACTTTGTGATCACTGAAGGACATGAGCTAATGGGAAAATAGTTTTAATACAGTAGTAAAATTCAGTTTTAAAACTACCTGACAGTTTTATTGAAATCTTGCAAAAGATTTTGTTCTAGAATATTATGACATCTGCAACTCGTTAGGTTTGTTTTCAAGATTCAAGTGTCCAAAGAAATGCTGTCTGAGTGAAAAAGGTATATATGCACTAATAAGAAACACTAACACAGACCATATGAAAAATAATTTGCAGCAAAAGAAAAAAGCATATATCAACAAACATGAGACAAAAACAAACAAGAAAATACAATCGCCTAGGCTGGGATAATCATTCCGCATAGTTTATCAAAAAACATGCACATATTACAAAATACGTAATTTTATTGCCGCAAAGGCTGCAGATCGGAATGTGTCGGGATAGCATCTCTGCATGAAAAAAAACAGTCATTCAACTCATCAAATAAGCCCATGGGTGGGGGAAGGAACATACAAAAGGACAAGCTATAAACACTTAGTGCTTCCTATAACAACCCAGTCCCACTGAAGTTTGTGAAATCTGACCTGCAGTATGCCAACAAGCTTGTCTGAAAACCCTGTTTCTGTGTAAACATGTGACTTATGTAGCACTAAAATTTCCTCTAGCAAGAAACTGGTTTTAGAAATCCTATAGTGCCCCTTAAGAGTGCAGTGAGTGAAGTATTCTATTTTCTACAGTGTTGTAGGAGCATGAATTAACCTTTATTTTGCATGTTGTTGAGTTTGGTGGGTTCAGGGTGTTGTGAGAGTACATTGTCATTAAGTTGTAGCAGAGTTATGCGTCAGTGTGATTATCGAACAGTGTAATTAAAAACGATCATAGTGCTAGTATATTTAAATATGGGGTTGTGGAGGTGCTAGGGGGATTCCTTCCTGCCAAAACAAGCTTTTTTTTGTTTTGTTTTGCTTTTTTATGTAATTTTGGTGCAACAGGAATTCGATGCATTAATTTCAGTACATCAGCTACAAATAATGTTTTTGGGCTGACATAGTTAAGGATGTGTGTGTAAAGCAGTTATTAGATAGCAAAACTCATCATTCTCAGGTGCACTCATGAATTCAAACAATATAACTAATTTACATCAGTCTTTACGCAGTTAAGATGTGACATAGCATGAGACAGTACCAGACAATTGCTGATAAAGTATGCCTATCCTAATAGAAGTTGTTGTTGTTGTTGTTGTGTCTTTTGGCTTTTCCCGGTTAGGGGTCGTCACAGCAGAACTCCGGTCCACTAATGACTGGTAGTTGATTTTTACATGCCGAGTTACTAGCCCTGATGCACAACCTTCAAAGAAGGTACGCCCATTCACGCATGTCTCCATGCAGAAGACGCTCTAGCTGAGAATCGAACCGGACAGCATCTTACTGTGAGGCGGCAATGCTAAAGTGCGGAAGAAGTAATAGTAGATGTGTTAGTAGGCAGAGGGAACTCAGGTAGAAAATTTTCCTATACGGTAGATTGATGTGGAGTAGAAAACGTTTTTCCTTGACTCTAGTATGTAGGACAGTTGATGGCATTATGATGTGAAGCAATGGATTAAAGAAAGGGAATACTTCATGTATGTGAAGTGATTTTTTCTTGGAAGAGACAAGGACCAGTGTTTCACTGCAAGCCAATCAAAGTCTAGGCTACATGTGAAGATCTAAGGAACACAAGTATTGTGTAAAGTAAAGTGACTGTATTGTGGAGTTTGGGAGCATGGACATTTTTTTTTCTCTTTATCATGGCACCACCTTTGCCAAGAAAGTGTGTTTTAATAAGAAGGATATTTTACTGAAGGCCTCAATGCTGCTAAGGCTGTGATGTTGCAGCAGTTAGCGTTGTTGCTTCACAGCAAGCAGTTTTCCGGTTTGAGTCTCGGCTGGTGTGCCTTCTGCGCTGAGTCTGCATGTCCTCTCTGTGGTCGAGTGAGTTTTAAAAAGACATTCAGGTAGGTGAGTGTGTACCTTCTTTGAAGGTTGGGCACTGGGCAAGCAACATGACACCGTAAAAACCACTGCCATTCAGTCTGCGGACTGGTGTTCCACTGTGGTGACCCCTAACTGGGAGAAGCCGAAAGACATTGCTTTTTTGATATTTTACTGTATAGCTGGGACAAGATGAGGGAAAAGACTAAAACATTAACAAAGTGCTAGGTGCCTTATGCCCATAGAACTATATTGTGATGGCTCAACTAGTGGGGATTTGTTAGTGACATTGCCTCAACTTTGGAGAGCTTTTTACTTCCGAGGCTTGCCAGAACTATCCTATTCTGCTCATCTAAAGCTGCTGTACTTAATAACAGGTGATAAATAAAAAGTAAATGCTATTAAACATGATAGACAGTGGTGGAGTGGATAACACTGTTCCCTCACAGCAAGAAATTCTCTGGTTTGATTCTCAGCTGGGGTGCCTTCTGTCTGGATTCAGTATGTCCTTTTTGTGTTTGCATGGGTTTCCTCCAGGTGCTCTGGTTTCCTACTACATTCAGAATAACACTAATGGCAGTTAACTCAAGGTGAAAACACAAACCAATGAATAACAAACACCTTGGTACATGCAGTCCAGTGCACAACATAAGTCTTTTATTCAACAGGATTTGGCAATTTGTTTTCTCTGATTGAGAGAGTGATGTGTGGATTTATTTGTCTGTTATTCTTGTTAATGGGTACCATAAAGACCACATTCACTGAATGGAAGGATAGAGCAATAGAATCTATAGATAATTTATTATCTTTGCTCTAAGATGTATACTCTGTGGAGTGACTTTAATGCACATGTGATGAGCCTAGACCTGAATGAAATTGTTATATAAAAACTCAGAGACTGAAAGTAATGTGATGAATCATTTCCCTTTCATAAACATGTGTGCTAAAGATAAACTGATTTTTTATACATGTGGAAGCAGAAAAAATGTTGGTTATTTTAAGCATCTAAGTACTCTACTTTATTATATTTTTGCCAGTGTCTCTTTGCTGATTACCATGCTAAAGTAGCTATATGTAGGGCAGAAATGTAGGAAAGGTTAGACTGAAAAGTAAATGGTTTGTAAGCATTTTACAGAAAGGGTGATTGCCTAAAGAAACTAAACCATATATATGAACCTCTAAGCACAAGAAATCCGGACAAAGCCAAATATAATGGGGACAAAGGTCCAAAAAAGGATACATTTTAAAAATTGCTCCCATAATCTAAAAAAAAAAACAGTAGAATAATATGTTTTGCATTAGCATACATTTTCTAAAGAATATGAAAAATGATACTCAAATGAAAGTTATTATTTAGTGACTTCAGTCATCAATGATTTATTTTAAAAACATAAATTTTATAAAGAACAGACCAAAAATATGAGGCAAATATCTGGGCAGTTGAGAGGTATGCTGTATCAGATTTCACTAATAGTTATCTAAAGGGGTAGAAATGTTTAAAATATATGTTGTTGCTTTATATGTAATTATATGAGAAACAATAAAATGTGGACTGCAGGAGATTTTATGGACTGCAGGAGATTTTAGATTTTTTTTTGTTTCCTATGTAGTTTTTGTCCTACAGCCTGCCCCCCACCCCCACCCCCCATGCCAGCAATGAAGCACTGGTCTCCCAAGAAAAAGCTGTAAGAAATATTTGAAAAATACATTTCAAAAGTTAGAGAATAAAAGAAGAAATGTACACAAGACATAGACTATAATATAGAGGGCAGTAAGAAAGAATATATTTTAGAGAAAGGAAGATACCGGACAAAGTTTAAGAAGCACTAGAAAGCTTGAACCCCACAGAGGGAAGTTCGACATGTGTTAGACAGCAAGATAATAACAGTGAAGGGCTTAAAGTTTATTGAACCTAGCAACTAGCATACGACCTCCACATAGCCCTATAGCTACCTCCTTCCTAACAAAGCCTACCATGTAGGTGTCCAAGGTGTCCAAGGAACTCCAGGACAAAACTGGCTCAGGTTGCATGGCTAAGCTTGTAAAGACCCTAGTGGTCATTAGCCTAATAAAACTTATGAGACCTCTAAATTATACAGTCCATTGACACACTTAGAAAAAATATGGGCTGGAAGAAATACAATAACAGCTATCTGGTTTTCTAAAGATGATGTACCCTATACACATGACCAAAGATTTTAACATCATGAGTAATAGCTTTTTGGTAATTATACTAACAAATTAATACAGTGACAAGAAATTTTCCAGTGGTTCTGCTACCCTGAAAATAGGTCCTTCTGAGTTAAAAATGGAATCGTACCATCAGACACTATTTGTTAGGCTGCTCTTTCCAAGTCTGATTTAACCCCTCTACTGCACATTATCTACTCCTCATTGAGAGATCAAAAAACTTGTTAAGCAGGGGTTGAGGGTTGGCATATTGGTTAAAGTGTTTACCTCACAGACATAAAATACAGGATTTGATTCTCACCCTTGGTCACTGTCTGGTTATTAGCTATGCATGTAATAGTCTGCAGACTGATTGCTTAGCATTTACCTGTGAACATAACTGAGGGCTTGCATTATGCAACAAACTGGCTTCAAACCAAATCCACTCATTCATTAACCTCTATGAAACAAAAGCAATGATGCTTGGAATAGCATAAAGGTTAAGGTGTTTACCTTATAGACAAAATGTATAGGGTTTGATTCTGACCTCAAGTTATTGGTTAGCCTTCTTATGGCCCTTCAGAAGAATTAGCCTTGTTCATCTTTGAACCTATGAACTAACAAATCCCCACTAGATGAACCATAAAAGAGTCAGTGGGAAGCCCCTAGAGACTCCCTTTATCACCTAAAGAAATTTCAGCCAAAGGCAAAGAATTTTTGAACCCATAGTTGGAATATGACTTTCATAACAATACTTCAACATCCCAGAATGGCAAATTCTGCCTATAGACAACTGCAAATCTAAAGTGGAGATTTGCTCCCCTTCCCCCGTGCATAAATGGCTACCAGTTAACAAATATGCAGACCTACTACTAGCGTTTCCTGTTATTCAGACTTTTAAAACTAGACCTCTTCAACTCCTTTCACAGGAAGTTAACACCCATCATCCTTAGCTATAACCACCAATCACAATCTATTGATGTCACTATGTTAACTCATTCATGCCAGTGGAGCTCAGGAAGTTTGCATTGTAACTTCCAATGGGCAGAGCCTAAACCTTGTGACAGAATCAAATGATGTCCTCACATTTCAAACAAATGTTCATATCACTGGAGCCATAGGGGTTATTCAGCACAAACTATTTGTATAGTGGTAGTATTCTTTAGGTTCTAGGTCGTAAATGGAATTTTATAAGTCACAGTAAACACCGTAACAAACAGATTTGTAATATTTTGTAAACAGCTTACAATATCTCAGCAACCTTTCAAGTTATATACTGTCCACAACATTTTATTCATTTAGCTAAGAGCTTTCATATGAGGCTAATGACTTCTGTTTGTGTTACTTGGTTGGTGAGATATTTAGAAAAATGTGAAAATTATATATATATATATATATATATATATATATATATATATATATATATATATATATATATATATCATCATAAAAACAACAGTTCATATCTATTTACCTGCAATAGACAGAGATCAAATATTAATGCAGTTGAGTTTGCCATTGTGCAAGCTTTAAGATGAAGGGAGTAATTCAATAAAGCCTACATCGAGCTATTCTCCATGTAGGAATAGTGCTAATGCTTCGACACAGAACGTGTCTGCTGAGCGATCCAGGAAATGAGGCTGGGGGTGTGCACGAGCTTCCTAGCACTGTGCAGACATGAAAGCAATCGTGGAATGCAAATCACCTCATATGCTGGTGAAAACCATGCAAATAAGGTGATTTTGAGATCCAGGAAGCAGAAAGACATCCATGTAGATGCCATGTCTGCAGGAAAAATGTATGCAGTTACTAACTGTGTACCGGAATGTAAAAATAAAACAGGGGCTGTGACAACTCAAATAAAAGCATGTATTAGGTGCAGTAGGCATGCAAATGGCCAAAACTATGGCCATTCACATTTAAAAGTGATGCAATTAATGAAAAATTAAAACCTTTTTTTATCACATATGTCACGTTTAAGGGGTGCACAGAAACGTGCAAACATACTAGTTTGCAAAAAAAAAATTAAAATTGTAAAATACGATATTTAAAGCTATATTGAAGTTTCCCATTATGCTGGCCAGCATGCACAGTCATATAATAGTAGTTTATAGTGGTTGCTAAGGACATAGGCTCTGGTGTAGTGCAGTATCTAGGGTATACGCATTTAGGTGTATATAAATGAGCTAAGTTTATTGAATAGCAACATGGGCAACTGTGACCGCAGGTACTAACTGTGTAAGGGCTAGAACCATGGTAGTGTAGGCAGAAGAGACAGCTGACATGAAAAGGGGGGGGGGTGTCACGGTTAGTGTAAGCACATTGGAGCTCAGCAGCTCCTGTTTGCGCTCAGCTAAGCACAGCTAATCGGGGGGGTGTCTGCAGCTGCTAAGCTGTGCTTAGCTGGTTAAAGAAAAGCTAAGTGTGCTCATGTACAGGGGAAGATCAAATCTGCTGAGCAATGTTTACACTGGAGCCAGGCATTTGCGTGGAGTGCTGTGAGGCTTAGAAGTGGAGGAAATTGAAAAAAATAAATAAATAAAAGGAAATATCTTAGAAAAGCCAATCAACTATAAATGAATAATAAGCCCTCTGCCACTCACACTGGCCCATTAAACCCCCTCAATAATGTAGCTAGCAAATGGAATGTATCATAGTCAGCCAATCACACAGGCTGCGTCTGCGAGACACCAGTATAAAGTATGCAGATACCCTTCAATCTGATTTTTCCCACATACTCTGCACCATAGGAGTACACACTTGGGAATTTTAACTGACAAAATGATAGGGGCTGCTGCTGCTTTGCTACATCTGTACATGCTACACGTTGAGGTCAGTGATGATGATAATGATGCTAGCAGTGGGCCCAGACTGAGGAGGAGATGAGTGTTCAGACCCAGGCTACATGAGCTGGAAATAGTAGAGCACTACAGAGTGGACAGGGAAAAACAAACTGGAGAACGACCACCACGAGTCAGTAGATAAAACGAGATTTAAGATTTATTAAAGTAAAATAAACGCTTTCACGTACTATACTATACATACTACATCAACTCACCGAGCTCTGCCACCCTCACCTCAGTCCCAGAGCCAACAGAAGGGAACCCATCCCAGTGGAACCAAAGGTATGTGTAACCTTAAGAATACTAGCTACAGGTATTTTCCAAATATCTACTGGAGACATCATGGGGATCTCACAGGCATCCGCATCCAGGGTACTCCACCAATTCCTGGCTGTCATGCGAACAAATGCCAGTGAGCACATTTATTTCCCCAACACCCCTGAGGAGAGGACCAGCAATATGCATCTCTTCCACCATGTAGCACATGACCCAGAGGTACTGGGTGGCATAGACTACACTCATGTGCACATCAAAGCACCACCTGATGAGGAGGGTAGAGTCTACATTAACCGCAAGGGGTATCACTCCATTAACTGCCAGGTTGTGTGCAATGCTCAGGGCATTATCATCAATGTGTGTGCTGGCAGCCCTGGCAGTTATCACATCTCCCACATCTGACACGCATCACAGCTGTACCAGGCATTTCCCAGGGGGGACATCCCATACGGCCATCTAGTGGGGGATGCTGGCTATGCACTGGAACTGTGGATGATGACACCCATCGGAAATGCACACACACCCACTGAAGAATGCCATAATAAAGCACATGCACAAGCTAGGAACATCATACAGCGTGTGTTTGGGCTGCTCAAGTCACAGTTCTGCTGCCTTGACATGTCTGGTGGAGCCCTGCAGTATTCTCCAGCCACATGTGCACACATGTTCATAGTATCTGCCATGTTGCACAATATGATCCTGCAGAAACAGCTGCATCAAGAACATCACAGGAAAGGGAGACACAGCTCCCCACCATTGCCTAGGTCCCCACAGGCTCAGAGGGACTCGGAGGAGGAACCCCTTGAGCCTGTCCGTATCAGCAGACATAAGCATTCCCAGTATAACATGGCCTTGCCAAAGAGGCAATGCATAGCACATACACTGACACTCTAGGGACCCAGGGACTGACATCTCAATCTGACTCGCACACACGGTAAAAAGGATGCCACACACATGACACTACTTGTACCATGCCATGTATAGGCAGTGTACTGCATGCATCCAACAGATTCAGCCCTGAATCACTGTCCTCACAATGCTGCAGGCACAAGGTAAGTCACACTTCTTAACAACAAAAGAATGGAGTAGTAGACTGTAGTAACATATCTATGGTATTGCTGCATGTATGCAAGGGAATGGGGTGGGCTACCGGGATATCAGCAGACAACTGACAGCTATGTGGAACAGCAGGAAATATCCGCTAAATCCTGGCTGCCCCAGAATATGCAGTGGTCCACAAGGTGCCAATACTCACTGAAGTACATGTGGGGGACTAAGAAACTGCGGGGTCATAGGTCACATGCATGGATGTCAATGTTGGAGTGCAAAACACACCTCTCAGCCTCTCACAGCAAGTCATCTGTACAAACTTAGACAGTGATATTAGAACATGTCTTGCAGTTACATTAAGCCTCTGATGGGTAAGAAGTCTGAAACTCAAATGTCTGTCATTACTTTCTAACTTCGGACTTTAATGATATGCCAGTATTTTCCAAGACAACCACAATACTATGCTAAATAGACCCAACATATGAAGAAAACATTTGGACAGTCTGTGGAAATTTGTACAATTGAGAGGTATGCCCCCCTCCCTTTAACACACCCGTGTTCCTATAGAAATGCAGTAACATTCATGTTTATAGGGTAATAGAAGCAGGCCACACATTCCCACAGCTGTCCCAATCAACTTGCTAACTTTTTCCATGTCCACAATATACGGGGGTCAATGTGTTATGTCTGTGTATGGTTAATACTGTCAGAAGTAGACAGCATTTACTGTTGGCTGTTGTGGCTTAGTGGTCTAAGTATAGTACTGTGGTTTACAAGGTCTGTGGTTCAAGACTGTCTGTGCCAACTGTTTTGCATGTTAGCTACACCTATGGTAGGAGTTGTACACACTGTCCAGAAGTCAATATTTGTTACTGCAGGAAAGCTGGATAATGGACAGACAGGGGGTCACACACATGGACAGTACACAGCTCAGAGTAACCTACACAGTGCCTAGCAGAGCAGCAGGTTGTGACAAGTCAGTGTAGTGCCAGGTTATAAATCGCTGCCATGTTACTGTGTCAGTACTGACAAGTCGGTGGGCACCATTCAGAATGCCCACACATATGCCTCATCTACCTGTTCTGCTTCTCATAACATTGCATTTGCCTGCCAAACTATGTGCAAAACAATAAATGTGCAGAAAACAATAAAGGTTGATGTGAAACATCAATGACAGACAGTTGAGAAGCAGATGTCATACCCATAGCAAAATGCAAGCCATTATAAAACCATACTACCAACTGTCTACATTTGGAAGAGCAATATTAACACCCTGTCCCCATGTCTGGACCTGTGTCTGATTGTTATATATGGGCCTGCCCAGATGTCAGTCTGTAAGAGTTTGACAGCTATGGCCAACATGTAGCCTTATACTAACAATGCCTGCAAAACAAACCATCTGAGGAACACAGCAGATGTAGGGGTGCAATGATGGACAACCTGCTAAACAGGTACAGTCAGAGGTGTGAAGTCCATAACCCTGTGTGTGATGTTAAAACTTCTTCCCCACTCACACCATAACTACAAATACATAACATCAGCAACTCTGGACAAAGCCTGTGACTGGACTACAGAAGGACAAAGAGACACTTATAAGGGAACGTGGAGCCACTGGCCAGACAAATGGGGAATGTGCACACCACAACAATTTGTGCAGTAACATAGGTTCCCTGCAGTGTATGAAGTCAGTAAACAAATGTCTGTCAGCGGTTCATAACATTACTCTATACTGCTCTGCCACTGACATACCAGGAAATCACAGTGCTATGTAGAATATACCACACACATTATGGAAAACTCTGCTCAGTCCAATGCACTCTGTATCCACACCAGGATATGACTCAGTTAATAAGGATAGCACACAGCCAGGAGATCCCCAGCCAGTATATCACTGAGGTGCTGGACTGTTTACACAGGTTCATCAGCCAATCGGCTGTAGCGCACCAAATCCTGGATGGACTACAGCTAGCTGTGGAATGGAGTCCAACTCTTACTTTTGAAGGTCATACTGGGCATGCTCCTACACTTAGAGAATTACAACCCATGTCTAAACCCACATCTGACTATACAACTGTGTTGTCCATATATGTCTTTGCATACAGACAGCTATGTACACCTTAACTGTTTCTCCCCACCCCCATCAGACAGGATTACCCTCAGCTACCTGTAGGTGGCACATATGTGATATATCTGCATCTGTTGAGTGTGATAGACATACACACACACACACACACACACACACACACACACATATATATATATATATATATATATATATATATATATATATATATATATTTAGGTAACACATACAAATATATCAATTATAGACAGGCAGAGACAGGGGGAGGGAGAGACAGACAGAGACAGAAGAGAGAGCAAGAGACAGAGAGAGAGAGAGAGGCACAGAGAGATAGAGAGAGAGAGAGACACCCTGAAAGGCATAGAGTGATGTCCTGATGCAGACATTTGTACACCAGTTGTAACCATTATACCTACTGTATACCATGCCAGTACAAAGGTGAGCTCCATTGTGCAATAGCAGTGAGGTAGGGGTTGTAATCTCACATCACCTGCCTTGTGTGTGTGTGTGTGTGTGTGTGTGTGTGTGTGTGTGTGTGTGTGTGTGTGGGTGTGTGTGTGTGTGTGTGGGTGTGTGTGTGTGTGTTTCTAGGTTAAAGCATTTTGAGGCCTTTTCCACCCACAAAACTTCCCATTGCCCTACTTTACAAGGCCTGCTGATGTCATTCACCTTAGAAGCACTGTTGGAAAACATATAGGTATCTAATCTCTGTGGTGCACATGATAACGACATAGCTCTATAGTACAGAGTACTAAATAGGTAGGGTTCTAATCTCAATACTGTGTGTGAGAAGCATATCCCTTGTGTGTTGCTTATACCATTTTGAGGCCCATGACACCCCCATTGCATTACTTTATAGGGCCTGTTCATGTTATCCACCTTAGATCCACTGTTGGACACTTTCTAGGTATATAAGCTCCATGGCGTATGCAATAAGTAAGTAGCACTGTAATACATACAACTAGATAGATAGGGATTTGAGTATCAGTACAGCCAACTCTATGTGTTTATGTGTAAAGCATATTCCCTGTGGCTGTCGTCTGTGTTGATTAGACCATTTTAAGGCCTGTTAAATCCCCTCCCCATGGCATTACTTTAAAGGACCTGATGATGTCATCCATCTTAGATGCACCATTTTTAAAGTATACAGGCCATACCACTCATCTGTACAGATGTATGCAGAATGTCCAGATGTTTGCAACATATATGTGATTCATGTCTCATAACAATGGGGTTTTATGTCACATTATTGGCAAATCCATAAGAGCTGACATCACAAATAATGATAGACATGTCAGCTTCAGACATCATACCCTTCTGAAATGTCATGCTGATGCAAAACCTGTTACCTTATCACTTGCCTAGGTTTCTAAGAGCAATATGGGAGGTGTCCCTATTTTGGGGGTTTTCTCCCACCATTCATGAAGGCATTCCCAAGATTAATTGCTGTAAGAGGTTGTGAGTTATGTGCCCAGCATATAATCTCCGTGGTGCATGCGATATATGCATAGCACTATAGTACGTACAAGTAGAGAGGTAGGTGTTCTAATCTGATTATTGCCAATTGTGTGAGTGTGTGTGTTTCTGTATGCATATCCCCTGTGGCTGTCTTGCCTGTGTGTATGGGACGGTTATACCACTTTTGTGTGCCTGTTCCACCACCACTGCCAAACTACTCAGGGCCCGTACAGCTGTCATCCACCTTAGAAGCACAGTTACACATTTTATAACACAACGTCACTGTGGCACGTGCAATAGTCATGCTGTTCTGTATTGTACATAAGATATGTAGGTGTTCTAATCTGAAAATCAGTACAACAATACATTAGCAGCATGGCCAGTCTGCTATGCACCTATGCAGACATCTGCAGAAACTGTAAAAGCTATGTTAACACCCACAAAGGTCATCTATGGCCCTCAACATCTGTGCCACGCAAACAGCCTCTAATCAGCACTGCCCCAGTGGATATCGGTCAGGTTGTCCACAGGTGTCTGTATCATGCCTAGATGGAACTGTTTTGATCAGCCCTTCAACAGCTGCCCCATATATGACAGTATAACCCTGTATGTATTACCGACACGACAGGGCTGAATCATATATGACACAACACAAAAAGCTGATGGAGAGACAGGTTTGTCAACCAGAGGCTGACCTGTCTTATGAATTCATTCCCCAACAATGCCAAACACAGTACCATGCAGACTCTCATCAACTGCTTCAAGGTTGAGTAGATGGGAAATAAACACAAACATCTGTCCCAGGGCTCCAACCTGTGTGCATCAATGCCATGGCCAACATGTGCTGATTGATGATTGTGTTGGGGGTCAAATAAGGGACCCAGGTCCAGTAATCTAGTAACCTCCTCTGTAACTATGAACCTGTGATCCTAAGGAACACCCAGGTGACATGTATCAGGACTAGCTTGCTGTGTCAAGGGGTATGCATGCAAGTTTATGCTGTCTGCCCACATTGTCCCTCACACACTGTTCCACACATACCTTGGCAATGAAATGGTGTCTGTGTTGCCACCCCTCCATCTTGAGCTTCTGTAATGGCACCAGCTCACCATGACTTGCACACGCAGACACCTGGAACAGAAACAGAATAAGGTCTGTGAGACAACATTCAGTCAGCAGTACAAATATCAATAAAGCATCATGGCACAAAGGTACATACACTTTGATGCATACGCATGACAATTGGCAGCAGACAGCACCTTACAGGGCATAACACTACTACACTACAAAAATGTAATTACGTGTACTAGATTCACCCTGTGCATCAGACACACATTGGCTTGCCTCTGCATCGATGGTATGGATAACAGGGATGTGGCACAGGTATCATCACATGCACAGGGTGTGGTGTGGGGTTGCCAAAGGTCTAGGCTGTGCCATACAGTTGGCATCATGTGTATGTGTCTTCAGGGGTGCTGGCCAGCTGGGCCATGGAGAAGAGCTGTGTGCTTCTGTCGGTGACCTGCATATGACAGTGATGTGTGAGTGTGTGTATGCATACAGTCAAGCCATGTGCTAGCCCTACATGAGGGCATGTTGGACAGCCGTGGACTGTACATGGCAGAATGTACAGTTCACCGTCTCCGGCCATGAACATGGGAACTGGTTCTGCCAGGAGTGGCACTGGCACCACCATGCCCAAAGCCAGATGCAGTACTACTTCCTGATGGTGACTGGTGTCTGCTGGCTCTGTGTCCCGGGACCACCCTGGACCATGTGCCCATGGCCTGCCAAACTGTGGTGTGGACAGCACCCTCCCTTCATTAGTGCTGGTGGTACTGCCACTATGGGAATGTGAGTGTGCATGGCCACATGGGCTCACAGCTGATGTTGTTGCTGACCTATGTCCACATGTCAGACACCCTACTCCAACCACATGTTCAAGCACAGACATGCATGGTTAAGGACTGACAATGTCTCACTCCACTGTCTATCCACTACATCAGCAAATTGATGTAAGGCATCACCAATGCCATGGAGGGTGTCATGCATGCCAGGCAGTGTTGCATCCATGACCCTGAGCATCCATCTGGTGTACCATTCACAATGTGCCTGTGCCTCCATGATGGACCAAAACATGTGAGAAACATGAGAAGTCGGAGTATGTGATGGACCTTTATCTAACACACAGTGCACCCATGTACACAATAGTAATGCACCCCTGTATAGCACTGTGTCTACACCTACTGTATACCAAACTATGTTGGAATATGTTACAGCTCCAGCAAATATGCTACCGTGATTACCAATGTGATGTACTGCAGTGAACCCCACCACACGTGAACATGCAATATATTGCAATATGGTTACACTTAGTTGTATGCATGGCAAACTGCAGCCCTTAACATGCCTAGGGCATAGATGACCCATAACATGATAGCTCACACTCACCGGCTACAAGTTGATGTTCCCCAGCCATATCAGAATTACCTATGAAGTTGTGGGGGAGAGGTGTTGTCAGCACACACACATATGGCAATGGTACTGTATAATATGTGCATTTATCAACATGTACAGTACAAGCTGTGATACTAGTCAAATTGCTGACATTCACAATATGTGTGCACATGTGTGGATTACAGAACCCCAACCACAGATGCAGATTGCCCTGACATATGAATACAGATATGCAGAGGCTGCCACTGTGAATGCTACCATATTAACATGATGAGCTTTGAGCAGCCTATCTGTCCCTGGAGGAGTGGTTTCAGCCCAGAAGTTTGTAGTCTATTGGCCATTTTTGACTAATTTCTATTTCTTTCATTTCCCTGCTATAAAAACTGCATTTGCGTGGTTTTGCACGCCGGGAAGCGTCGGTTAGCTAGGGTTAAACTATTCCTGGCTCCACAAAGTCTAATCTTCAATTTTTCCCTTGGAACTAGACAAACGTTCAACTTAAGCACTCAAACCAATCATTTCACAGCCCAGCACTTGCTCAAAACTCATAGCAAGCACTAACTAAGCCTAGCACTAGACCTCCCTATACTGTCCAGAAGGACAAGGCTCTCTATTCATCCCTAACAGCCAATCAGTAAAACAGCTGTCCAAAGGGCAGTTTCAGGAGTACTCTCCAGTCCAACTGGTGAATCTGGATATTTTGATGCAATGTTACAACTGCCTCATGTACACAGACAACCCTCTCCTCCTACCACCAAACACTAATATATGCGAAAGATGCAATTATACAGCCAAACTGGAGGCAAAGCTCTCTCAACTCAAGACTGGAACTGACAGTCAAGAGGAGAAGGAAAATACTTGCAACACACCACCAGTCTCACATAGACCTACTAAACCAAGACCGGCAAATAACACACATAAATGCACGAAAACATACTCAGAGGCTTTAAAAATAAAATCTGCAAAAGCAACAGAGACCTCCAAAGCAGACACCCAAGCAACCTTCACACCCCATCACAAACCATGAAACACATACTTCACATAATCAGTGTGCCACGCAATCACAGCCCTTAAAGCAAAATAATATACCCAACACACTAGTAATAGGTGACTCTATATTCATGCATACTGATGTCCCACTACCTAGGCTGTACAAGGAAAAGATTACAGATAGCTGCCTGTTGGGCGCCAGGATCCACCACATAACACAAGCACTCAGGTCACTCCAGAACAAGTACAAATACGACTCTGTCATTGTCCATGATGGTGTGAATGACCTGAGACGTACCTCCCTGGACTACATGAAAAGAGACATGGAAGAGCTCTCTGATCACATAGCCCAGGCTGGTATGACCCTGACCCTGAGTAGCATCCTGCCCTCACCAAGAATGATGCCACAGTATAAAGAAAAAAATATCAATTTCAACAACTGGCTAAGTTTCTGGTGTCATTCAAAGGGGATCCAGTATCTGTCCACCTGGAATGACATGCTCGACAAGCCACGTTGCTTCACAAGAGATGGCTTGCACCTGTCACCCTTAAGCTTTCGAATACTGGCCAAGGCTTTTGCTGCCCCCATAGTGCCTTTTTTAGGCAAGGCTCAAAAAACAAACCCACCACCGTAAATAGCACAAGTAACCAAAAACTAAGGGTAATGCTACTCAACGCCAGAAGTCTAAACCTCAAAATGCATGCACTCGAGTCACTCCTCAGTCTGGAGAACATCGATATCTGTGCAGTAACAGAAACCTGGTTTAAGGCTCCAGAGAGCACCACAGCACTACCAGGCTATAACTCATTCCATGCTTTTTGGCCACAGAAGCTGGATAGAAACACAAAAGGTGGGGGTGTATCCATATTCATCAAGGATACCCACACCTCCAGGTTAGTGGTGCAGCACAATGCCTCAGAGATCATCCATGTGCAACTAACAATGGACAAAACTGCAATCCAAATTGTAGCTTTTTACAGATCACCCAACATGACCCAGGACCCCCATTCTGCATTTCCGGAGACAATGGAAAATATGAAGGTCCTACCAAATGCCCTAATATTGGGTGATTTCAATTACCCAAACATTAACTGGGAGAACTACTCAAGTACTAACTCCCTTGCCCAATGCTTCCTAGAATTTATAAACTCAAACACCCTGGATCAACTGGTCACCACCCCCACCAGAGGTGACAACATATTGGACCTGGTCATCACCAACATGGGTGACTGGTGCTCTACACTGGAGGTCAACCCCTCACTGGTTAGATCAGACCATAGACTAATCACTCTGGATATCCACATTCCGCCCCCTCCCCCAATCATGGAAACCACCATGAAAAACTCTTCAAAAGCAAACTTCACATTACTTACGACCAAGGTGGAAAGGTTCACAGCCTCCATGCTAAAGGACAGCGCTGTCCAACCTGCTGAATCCCTTACAAAGGCACTCTATCAGCACCTGCAATAATGCATAGATCGTGCTATCCCAAGCAAAACCAATACTCACTCCTCCAAGAAAAGGAAACCAGTCTGGTGGACCCCTGCCATAAACAAGCTATACAATAGAAGGAGGAAACTAGTACAGAAAAGAGTAAAATCCCAAGAAGGAAAGACATCCCAGATCAGTATCAGCAAGAAACTACGATCACTCATAAAATCATCCAAGGCTAGCTTCGAAAGAAAAATTGCCAAGGACTCCAAAGATAACCACAAAGCGTTCTTTAGCTATGTCAAGAACCTAAGTGGAAACTCTTAGATCTGCTCTGACTTAGTGCAGAATGGCACAAAATACACTGACCTGACTGATATTGTGAACATTCTGGCAGACAGGTTTAGTGCAAATGTCACCCACCTCTCACCCCCTAAAAGGCCCATAACCATACCAGAAGAATGTAGACCCCCGGCAATCACTGACAGACAGGTTAAAACAGCCCTATCCAAAGCCAAAAACACAGCTTCAATGAGACTGGATGGTGTCCCAGGCTGTGCCTCACATGAACTCCAAAATGAACTAACCGCTCACCTAAACACACTGTTCAAACTCAGCCTCTCTACAGGCTATGTACCCATAGAGTGGTGCACAGCAACAGTTATCCCGCTCCACAAAGGTGGAGCCACAACGGACCCCGGGAATTATTGCCCTATAAGCCTGACTAGCCTGGTCTGCAAGGCTATGGAGCACATCATCATGGAACTCATTAACAGAGACATTGGGAACCTCCAAACATTGGACCCTACCCAGTTTGGCTTTGTTAAAGGCAGATCATGCCTCCTAAACCTGGTGGACTTCTTTGAGACAGTTACCAAGGCTTTGGATGAGGGAAAGGAGGTCCACACAGCCTACCTAGACCTTGCAAAGGCTTTCAACACCATTCCCCATTCTGGTATTATAGACAAGCTCACCAGGCTGAACATAAACCCCTACGTCATGAGATGGGTTGCCAATTGGCTCATGGATAGAACCCACACGGTGAGCGTTGCAGGCTCTAGGTCTGACTCTAAACCGGTTACAAGTGGCATCCCCCCGGGCTCAGTCCTGGGACCCCTTCTGTTCGATATATACTTCTCAGAGGTACAGGCAAGCACAGAAGGACTATGGCTGACCAAGTTCGCAGACGACTGCAAACTGGGGGCCATAACTGACCCTTCAGCTGATACAGACATCCTCCAGAAGGGTCTCACTCAGTCAGATACCTGGTGTCAAAATCATAGCTTCAAGCTAAATGCCAAAAAGTGCGTAGTCATCCCCTTTGGAAAAAAACAAAGTACCCACAAACTACTACATACGTGGTAGTCCCCTAAATACAGAAAATGTATTAGGGATCTGGGGAACCAAGTAGATAGTAATCTCTCCTTTGATAATCATATTGCCAAGGTGGTTAGAAAATCTTTCTATGTGGCCAACTTAATCACAAAAGGGTTCACATCTAGAAGAAAAGAGGTTATTGTGCCCCTCTACTCATCACTCATCAGACCCATCATAGAGTACAACGGTTCATTTGGGATGTACCTTACAAGACACCTGCAACAGCTGGAAAGACCACAGAAGTACCTCACCAAGAGGATTACTGGTCTCAAACAGATGCCCTATGCAGCCTGACTGAAGAAACTCCAGCTGTACTCAATTGCATACTGCTTACTCAGAGGTGATCTCTGCCTGACATACAAGGCCATGTCCAACCCAGAATTGATGGACATGCTCCACCTAAAAAAAAACAAATCCCTGAGAGCCACACGCCTTAGGGATCTAAACCTCACCACAACAATAAATAGGACTTGCTGGAGGGATAGATTCCTGTCCCAGAGACTCCCTATGCTTTGGAACATGATTCCAATCAACATTAGGCAGAGCCCCTCATTAACAATTTTCAAAAGAAACCTTGACGAGTGGATGGGAAACAGAAAATTTACCCTGGGAATCACTTCAGTGGCTCTGCTGGACAGAGGCATAGGGAACTAATGGCCCTGCTGGACAGAGGCACAGGGAACTAATCTAAGGGGGTGGTGAAAGCCAACACATTCTGGCTGAGCTTACAGATGCCCTCAGGCAGATAGCCTAGTACTTACCTATGACCACTGGAAGCTTACCTGGAAGCTCCTCGGCTGTGGACTCTGTACCACCCACCTCCACGACATATGTAATGCTGCTTTCCTGTGAGCTGGTGGCTGACACCAGGTTTGCCAGGTATTCCTCTGTGGCTAAGAGTGGTGGTTGTGTAGCAGGCCCTCCACCTGTGCCAGCATGGCCCCTGGCCAAAGCTGCAGCACTTTGCCGTGCACGGTACATGAGATCATTGGCACAGTGTCAGATCTATTCATAGCTCCTGTCCCAGTGGCCCACATTATTGACTGTTGCTACCAGTTTTGCCTACAGGTCAGCATGTTGCAGGTTTTGGCAGTCCCTTCCCAACAGTACCCGGTGATGGAATCTCAGAGTATCAATAATTGCAGTGGTCTTGGCCTCTGAGAATGGGGGGGGGTTGCATCTTCTGTACATCCCACCTGAAAGACATGAACAGAGGAACACATCACAGGACTGCATATACTGCTCACCATTATGTACAGAGCCTGCACATGCACTATTGCCAGTGCTATCCACCACTAACCCCCACAACATACCCCCACCATCTACCAGTACAGTATGTCTGTGGGTATTGGCAACATAGTGGCAATACAGCATGTATTGCCCCACTAATCCTGATGTTCCATGCTACTTGCTGCATGTGCTGTGAGGTGTTGAACTGCATGTAGGTATTGCACCTATTACTACTTGGTCATAGGCTGTCTACAAGGCCTGCTGTGGTGTCAGCCACCTACTGTATTAGTCATCACCTGGTCTGTAGGCCCACCCCTCGGTCTCCCTGGCCTTCCTCCATCAGATTCTGGAGTATATGGCTGGACAATGTACTACAGTCTCTCCAGCCAGTGTGCTTGATATTGGTGTCCATGCACCATGCAGCACCTGCCTCATGTACACGGATGGACAGCCATCTACAAACACCACCAAGGAACATAACGTGTGAGAGTTGAAATGACTGCAGGAACCTGCAGTTCATGCTCTCTGCCTGTCAATGCTGCATATCTGTCCCCTAACAGGTTGTCAACACAATCAATACACCTCACACACCTACATAACACACACAAACGTCTGTCATGGTCCTCAACATACACATTCACAAACAAAGGGGATATCTGAGACAAAGACTCACATAAACTCCACAGTCGTAAACAGCACATAACACACATGGTTACACACCTGTGTCCCACATCCACACAGGCATCAGTCAGCCCATGTCAAACATGTTACACATAGGGGACTCCAGTGGAGACACACTGGTGTGCCTCTGACCTGGCTGCATATGTGAATGGTCACAATTACTTTTGTGTCAGGTGACAGACTCCGCCATACTTCATACACACTGCTGTCTCTCACAAACAGGTACTGTCATGTGTCTGTCACAGTACATGTTGGTGTGCCTGATCTGACCTGAGATGTACATCCCTGGACTATATGCAGTGAGACATGAGTGTGCACACAGGTTATGTGTCCCAAACAGGTATGTCCATAGCCTTATGCAGCATTATGCTGTCACCCAAACAGGTGCTGCAATACAATAAGGGAATGCTTGCCCTTAACATGTCCACATTTCTCCTGTGATATTCCAGGAGTTGCAGTACCTGTCAGTCGGGGGTGATGTGTTAAACAGACCACAATGCTCTGCGAGAGGTGGCCCATGTGTCTTTACTGGTCTTCATGCATTTGGCAGTGGTTCCCGCCAGCCTCATAGTAACTCCATGAGTAACATTGGTGAAGTTATCACTACCAACATACAAGTGTCAGTGCAGCACACATTGAAGCCCATGCTGTTAAATGCTAGTGGCATAGACATGACTTTGCCCTCATTGCAAGCATTCCTTACCATGGGAACTGCAGACATCTGTGCATTTACACAGACCATTGTTCAAAGGTGGAGAGAACACCCCAGCCTTACATGGTCAACCATACTATCATACATGCAGAAGCCAAAGTGTAGCCGGTAATGCCATGGGGCATGGGGTTTCTATATATATGAGACACATGCACACCTCTATGCTGTGCAAGCAGTAAGATGCACAGGGGACACTGTAGGGGCAGTTCACCATTGCCAGCACAAACCTATTCAATTCACAGCTAGCTACCAGCTACCACATGTGACCAGGAAGCTCATTTTGTCTATATGGCCTTCATCAACTGTATTCAGAGTTGGGTCTGTAACCTGATCCTGGGTCAGTTGAAAGACCCTAACATACATTGTAAGACGTACCCATGCCAGCACACAAATGGCCATCATCAGTGGATGTAGGAACACCTTGGTGTGGCCAGAGGCTAAACACACATGAGTTGAAGGTGTATTGCAGTTGACATTACACAACAAGGGTTAACACTGCCACACCACTACAGTGTCATCCTCCATGGCAAAGCAACCATCATGCAGTTATGTTAGCAGTCACCATCTCCCACAATACCCATCCACCTAGGGCAGCCATACATACAACTCCAACATGGAATACATCTTCCTAGGGGGGTATACACACCCTCACAGGCCCCAAACCATCATCAAGGACTGGCACCAATTGACACACATAAACACAAGTGCTATATGTGCATTTGTACAGATGCATGTAGTCAGGTATACCCACCAGGCCTGCATCATCCTCTGCTAGGATATGTACACCTGTCTGGTGGACATGTGCAATACATACTGTCCATTACAGGGAAGACATACCACTGTCCGAGATGAAGTAGGGGGAGGTGCCCACTTTGGAGCACTGTCTCCTTAGTGTGTACATGAGAATGGGATCTGTCATGCAACTCTGCACAACAAGTACCGGGCCTACATTGTCTACATCCACTGCACACAGTCATCTCCCCTACTGCACATATGCCTGCAACAGCACCGGAAGCAGCTGCAGTTACTCACATGTGGTGCTCAGGAACACCAGCTATACCACTGCTGTTGGTATTGCATACCAGATGCCTGACAGAGTCAGTGTAGGCTGCACCCTCTGTGTTCCCCATGAGTACATCAGGATATCCACTTTACACCTCCCATCTCCTATATGTGACAAACAGGTCACCACTGCCATGTGATAGTCATCGTATACATCTGCCATAGGAGCCTATCACATCACAGGATGCATCCTACATGACCCCAAGCATAACCTTGCAACGCCATAAGGAACCATATTCAAAGGAGGACTGACTACCACCTTTGTCCCATCCATTTCATGGACAATGACTGTTACCTCTTTAGACTAAGGTAGGCCATCCCCCACTCAGTCACATGATAGACACAGCAGCCTAACTAGGCTATTCTGTAAGGTCATAGCACAGTTTCAAGTGAACCCCATTAACAAAGACATGTGCAACCTGGACACACTCGATTACGCACACATAGGCTTTGTCAAGGGAGGGTTCATGTCTGCTACACTCAGGTGACCTCAATGACACAGTCACCAAAGCCATGGACTGGGAATGATATTGCAAAATGCCTACCTTGAGCTGGACAAATTATGTGACAGTATAGTCCACATGGTCATCATAGATATAACACTGACAAGTATGCATCACACCATATGTTTACCATAGCCGTAACATACCAGTGCACTGACACAACCCACCTATTCCACATAGGGAAATGCACCTCAAGCAGTTCACCCATAAGTATATGTGTAACCTGTTGTTCTGTGTTTGGGCTTCTGTTATGTGTGATGTACACATCTGAGGTGCATGTAACAGCCATCAGCCTATGTCAATCCATGTCTGTGGATGACTGCATGCTGTGTGCCATCACCGGATTCCCTACTGATATGGACATCTACCTAGGAGGGTCTGACACAGATACATGACCATTGCCAGACACATGGCCTCAGGCCACATAACAGGACATGCAGGGGTGAACCCCTATGGGGAGAGTGACGTCACCATATATTATGACAGTACAAACAACATCCTAGGCATGCAATCAGTCATGAGTGTGCTGTGGACACAAGTCTTTGGCATGACATGTCGACACAAGGTTGTTTCCATTGTAAGATAAACTTTCTATATGGCCCATGTCATACATAAGGGTATGTCATCACAGGGCTGGGGTATAAACATCCCTGCATCCCCCCCAATGAGGACCATTAATCTCTATAATTCACTGTTCGTCATTCATATCACACAGCAGATGCAGCAGCTGGGGACATCACAGAGGTTCCCCAACAGTGAATACCAGGCCATCACACATGTACCTCACAGCAATAGGCCATAAGGCCAAGCCTCTACCCGGTTTCGTACATAATCCTCATGGATGACTTCAGTGTGGCATGCAAGGCACACACAGACTCCACATTGCTGGGACTGCTGCACAAGTGCAAGTCATGCTCCACTCTGTTAACACACACACACACACACACACACACACACACACACACACATGCACACACCCTCAAGCTGGTGTGTGACATGAAGTGGCCTTGTTGGCAGCTCAGATGTGTGTCCCATACAATCAGCCTGTGGTGGAATGGCCACCCTGTCCAAATTAGATGGTGTAGCTATTTACACCTTTGTAGGCATACCCTGGATAACGGGATGGTTAACTGCACATACTCCCTTGGGATACAGCCTGTGTCCCTGTTGGGCAGGGGGGTCGGATGCTGCCTTGCATACACATGGATTAACATCTGGCCTAGGCATATGGCTGCTCCGGGCCCATAGCCTAGTAATATGATATGGCACTAGGAGTAGCAGATATGGCCTGAGTGGTGTGACAGATTGTGTTGATATGTGTTCACACCTATCACTGTCATTGCCTCCTGGGTGTCCCCCTAAGGGCAGCATGTTAGCACCATGTCATCCAGCCTACATCCAAAAAATAGGTGAGTGGTACTACAAGTGCATATGAACATTCCAGCAACATCTGTGCTACACAATAACTGAGAGCAGTGCATATGGGGTGCCCTCCTTGTAGGTGTCTGACATCTGCAGTACCCAGATGTTTGCAGAATCTGTACATGTACCTCATAGATGTAGACCCCCTGCCACACAAATGTGTATTTCCAGACACTGGTTGGACAATATGTGATGGTTGTCCCCAGGGTTTGGGGAATGTGTATGTGACATGACAGACCCCTGGGCACACAGTAATGGTACATGAATATCTGTTACTGAATGCATTCCCTTACATTGTATGCTCAATATGTATGCACTGCTGCTGTGCCAGAGCCAGTGTCCCCCCACTACTAGTTACAATAACTTGTTGTCCTGCTGCAGGGGGTCACCAGGTATGCTAGCCATAGGTGTCACGCAATGAGATGCAGGTATGGAGTACACCATGACCTAGCCAGAGTACCTCATTAATGGTGAGGAACACTTGTACAATCTTTGAACTAAGCCTGTATGACACTCACAGAGTGAGAGGGGCTCACTGACAGTAAATTATGTCATATGCAGCCTGTATCCTCCAGTTCTTACTGTCAGTATTGTACAACAGACAACAAACTTAGCAGTCATTTGTGAGCTGACAATTGCTGGGGTGATTCAGGGGCCAGAGCTGTGATCTATGTCACTGCAGACAGAGCCATAAGGGATGGCCATACGTGGTGGACAGCAGACTAACAGCAACATGTCAATCCAGGCAATGTTGTTGAGACCTACAGTTTAAATTCTTATTTCCCATGACTGCACCCCCCATTTGCATTCTATTACATGCTTCATTGAATGACATGCCTGGTATAGTGCTGTACTCCTTTGAGTGAAGAAATCTAGTTGTAGTATCCTAGTGAATCACAGTCTGTCTTCATGAATAAAGGTTCAGACCTGTTTACCATAGGCAGCAGCTTGCCTTTTGTAGCTACTGCTCATGAACAGCTGATTTCCTGTGCACCAGTCTGTGACTCCCACTTGCTAATTGCATCCAGAACAGCTGGGTTGCCTTTCCATTAGCCAATAGCATGGCTACACAGTGCTATAATTAAAGCCTTCATGTAGGCCTTGCCCCTTTTCCTGGCCTGTGAGGAGGACATTATCGAGGTGTTGGAGATACAGCTTTACAGAGGGTAGGTAGAAATACTGTCCACTGTTTGGAGTGATGTGTTATGTCGACAGTTTTGCATGCTATGTCTGGCCATTGTTAACAGACTTTCAGATTCTGCAGCAGTGTACTATTGAACAGTGTGTATTGGAGTCAGTAAGGAGACAGGCAGATGTGAGTGTCACAGATCCTTTTTATCTGAATGTGCATACTGCTACAGTTGATGCCATTCTGTCAGATGTGTATGTTTGTAGGGGGAGACTGTGAGACATGTTCCTTTCACATGAGCACCCCCCAACCCTTGATGTATGGGTGTCATGTGGATGCTCTGTTCTAGGTGTGTGGGAGGTATGATAGGCATGGGGGATAGCAAACTGTTACTGTCAGTAAGGGAGTGGTGTCAGCTGTTGTGTCACAGCATGGCCTGGCTGAGGATACTCATAACAGTCCAGTTGAAGCATATACTGTATATTACATAATAGTGCCATCCAGAGAGTGTTAGGCAACATTTAGAACACATATTCATAATTGTGAAATCTGTTCCAACCTGAAGGCCTTTAAAGTGCTACTGTGGGTGGCAGTGAGTGCAGTGGGAGCAACCAGTTTTGCTGGACATTGCATGGCTCAGTTATTCCTATGTTTTATTGACATGTATGTAGTTGTTGTGCCACAGACTAGACTGTGGGCCAGGACTGTGGGTGTCCAGATGTGTCACATGCTAGGAATGTAACAGATAGATGATATATAACATATTAATAATATATATTATATATTCATAATAATAATAATATATTATATATATATATATCATGATAATATATTATCATATTATATTATGATAATATATATTATATGCTGTATTACTAATAAGGTATTATAGTATGCCAGGTGCATTTGTAAGACATATGTGCATGCATGCATACAGTCTGTTACACATGATTGGCATGGACATGTGTGTTCAGATGGGTATGACGTGTGACACCGTGCTGTCTGTCATGGTTTGTACCCCAATCTGCACTGCATTGCCAGTATGTCAGCACACAGAATAGATTTTATGGCAAGCCTACCATACATAGGGGGCACAACTGTGGTCATTCAGCAACAGTGTGTGCATTTGTCATCTTTGCCTATTATTGTAGGCTTCCCGTACATCCAGCAGCATTTATTTGTCTGTGTACTGGCTTGTTGTCTACATCAGAGGCCCGAGTTTGGGTTGACAACTTTTCATATTGCCAAAGTGGGACAGTTATGGTAAGAATGTCAAATTTTGCATAGAAAATCAAGGACAGAACCTCATTATTTTGCCTACATAAAAGCTTATTCTTATAGCATTTTAGTTTCTTATTCTGTTTCTTATAACATTTAGGTATTTCAGATACAGAATAACTGTTTTATGCAACTATTACATAAAATATACGAAATATGTTTGTCCTAATATCTCAGGACATTTGCCATTGTTTCTATTTCTTTGCAGGACACAACTGCCCAAAGAAAGTCTGTCCCTCACAAATTGGGACAGGTGATCACCCTAGCCCAAGTACACTGTGATTTTTCCTAGTATATATATAGGAGTAGTGTGTCACTGGCAATCAGGATATGTTTGTAAAAATACTACTCGATCTTGAGCTGTGTTGGCCTAAGGGTGTAATGCACTATATTGTAGTTGAGAAGGTCCTGGGTGCAATACTTTGCAGTGGTGTCGTGTTTCTCTAATGTTACATCACTGTACTGCATGATATATATATAGCCAAAATGCATTAATTCCCCAGAGCTGAGTTGGTGTAGTGGTGCATTTCTCTGAAAATAGTTCAGAAGGCCCTGGGTTCAATACTTCATAGGTTCATAGGTGTGTACTAGGCTAATGGCCCTAGAGCCTTTACAAGCCTAGCCCATAGAAGTGCCCTGGCATTGTGCTGCCCAACGTTAGTTCCCAGTGCCTCTATTAAGTAGAGCCACTGGAGTAATCCCAAGGGTGAGCTTTCTGTTTCCCATTCCCTCATCAAGATCTCTCTTGAAGAGGGCTAGTGAGGTGCTCTGCTTGACATATATGGGAAGTCTATTACAGAGCATGGGCAGTCTCTGGGTTATAAACCTGTCCCTCAAGCATGTTCTGTTGATTGTGGTAATGAGGTTGAGGTCTCTGGAGTGTATGGTGTGGAGGGATTGGGATTTCTTTAGATGTAGCATTTCTAGCAGACCTGGGTCAGACATAGCTTTGTAAGTCAAGCAGAGATCACCTTTTAGTAGGCGATATGAGACTTGGCAGTGGTGTCTTTTTTTCCCTAATGTTACATGACTGTACTGCATGATATATTTACAAAAGTAGCACAAATTCCTCACAGCTGATTTGGCTAGTGGTGCATTGCTGTGACTCTAGTGCACAGGGTCTTGGGTTCAAGACTTGATAGTGATGTATTTTTTCCCTAATGTTACATGACTGTACTGCATGATATATTTACAAAAGCAGTACTAATTCCACAGAGCTGATTTTGCCTAGTGGTGCATTGCTCTGACTCTAGCATGCAGGGTCCTGATTTCAACACTTGCTAGGGCTGATTATTTTGTTTCTGGGCAGAACAGTCCCTGAATGAGATAGCATGCTTAAAGCAGTTTAAGCAGTTTTAAGTGGGTATGAGCAGGTTTGTGCGACACTAAGTGATGCCAAGTGGCGCTTAGGTCCGCTTAGCTTTGCTTAGTGTCGCTTATCCCTGCTTAAACCCGCACTATTTCCAAAAAAAGAAAAGAAAAAAGGGGTGATAGGAAAGTGGTGAAATGGGGAAAACAGAGAGAAAAGCATTATGAAAGACAGGTAGGAATGTGCACGACAGGTGTAGGAAAGGACCATAGCTTTCCATTTCTTGTGCATCACCAGCTGTGCATGATGTGGACAATTTGGAATTTAAAGCCTCACACCCCACAGGGAGGGGTATGGGTGACATCAATTTGTTGAGTAATTCATGGGGAAATTGATTAACATCAGTGTACATGGGGTGAAATGGAGAGCTATGTATGGGGCGAGATTTTATTGGGGGGGACAGATGCCCATTTTTTTTAAGGTGAGAGTGGGATACTGGGGAAGGTTTTTGGTACATTTGGGGAGGTAAGTTGGGTAGGAGAGGTTGCTTTTGCAGACAGACAAGAAAGACAAGACAGGCAAGACAGCAGACAGGGGCAGTGTATGACACATGAGGGGGTAAACACCTTGGACTGAGAGGGTGGTTGGGAATAAGAGGACCACGTGCCCCTAGATGGAAACAGTGGGACTGAGGTCCCCACCCATGGGCAGTCACCACTGCCCCTTCATGGTCCTGAAGGTGGCTGTGCTGGGGGCTGGATGCAGGGGCCAGTCTACCCTCAATCTGGCACAGGTGGTCATCCAAATCCCGCTGGATGACCCTGCGCACTATACCACAGAACAGGTATGAAAGAGTTCTATCTGCACCTGTTCCTGGGGGGACAGACCCCATCCCCTGAGGTGGTTCCACCTGAGACTGGTGCAGGACCAGCAGAGGAGGCAGCTCAAGGTTGGGTCCCAGACAAGCTGGGACCTGGTGCCATGGCCAGATGAGGCAGGACAGGTGGATCAGATGGGATCAGCCTATCCAAATGTACTATGGTGTTGAGGTTTGTCAAAGTGTATTGGGTAGTCATGAACAAAACATTTCAACATTAGTTATAATAGCATGCATGGGTGTTCCAATTAACCCAGAACAATAGAACTGAAAAAAATTGCATAGCAAATGGAATACATTCATAAATGGAATAACAGTCATTATTGTAACAGCATTTCAGCAACAGTTATGGCAACAGGCCACCAACAGTGGAATTTGAATAAGATATGTTAGTATGTAACCATTGAAACAGATGAACAATAATACAACACAAGTCCCAACATTAGGTTTTGAGAACAACATACCCATAGTATATGAATAATAATTAGTGATGCAGATAAGGTGTGGGGAAAGAGAAAAACAGTCCATTACCAACTGTATAGGCTATATTTTTTTCACAACGGTACTGCTCAATACTCTACAGATCTGCCCTCACTTTACATCTACCTGTGGCCTATAGCTTCTGTGGCACGTACATACCTGTTAAGCTGTCAATCTGGAATGGTATTGGGCAAGTTGTGACAACTCTAGGTACATAACTAGAGGGGACTCATACATGTCAGATTTACATATATGACTAACAAGGTGTACCCTGCACTGATATTATTTATTTATTTATTTATTTATTTATTTATTTATTTGTTTGTTTGTTTGTTTGTTTGTTTATTTATTGTATTTATTTTACATTTGTTTACTGGGAAAGTCCGACTTGACACAGGTCCATTTTCAGTGGAGGCCTGGGGAGAAAAGCTCCACAATACAATACATGAGAGATGAAAAAAAAAGCAATCATACCCAATATGCTAAAGATTAACAATTCTTATAGTAGACAATCATTGAGGTACATAAACTTAAAACAGCATTTGTATTAATTTTACAGTTATAAGTTTTGTCAAGTAAATATCAACGGGTTCACAAGCTTTCAGGGAAATTGTTTATACTTAGATGTACACAGAAACATTCTCTTGGTTTGGGTTAGCCTGGTGAGTGGCATGAACATAGCCAGTCACTTAAACAGTGGGTTTTCAGGAGGTTTTTGAAATAAATAAAGGAGGTGGTAGAAGTTATTTGACTTGGTAGTGTGTTCCAGGTTTTAGCAATGGTGCTGGCAAAGAAGGATTTACCGGCATCATTTTTATGTTGGATGACAGTTAAGAGGTTCTGGTTACTAGATCTTAAGGCTCTAGAGGGAATGTGAAGCTAACTTAGATTCTGAAGTGCTGGGGTTTTCTTAGGAAGGTAGTACAGTCTGTGTGCTATAGAGAGTTGACTGAGTAGAAGTATATGAGGCAACTCAAGCCAGTTGAGCTACTTAAGGGATAGACAGTGGTGGGACCTATATGAGGCTTCAGTAGCAAACTTGGCAATCTTGTTGTAGCAGGATTCCATTTTATTTAGATCAGTTTGGTGGAGATTAGTCAAGATGGGAGAGGCATAGAGGAGGGTGAATAGAAGGGTCCGTGCGATGGTTGCTTTGGTGTGTTTAGTCATAAACTGTTTGTTCCTGTAGAGGAGTCCAAGTTTTTTATTACCTTTCTTGATGGTTTATGCTATGTGAATGTCGAGCCTCAGGTTTTTGTCTATTTCTTCACCTAGCAATTTAGTGTGTGTGGTTGGACTAATTTGAATGTTTTCTTTAGAGTAGATGGTGAAATAACTATTTAGGGGAAGAGATCTGCCTGGACTGAAAAGAATTTGTTTTTTTTTTTTGGATTAAGAAGAAGTTTGATGTTAGTGAACCAAGTTTTGGCTAGGGTGAAGTTATTTTGGGTTAGGGTTTATAGTTCACTTAGGGTGGAGGCAGCACATATAAGGGTGGTGTCATATGTGTATTGTACTACTGAGGAAGTGGGTGAGGATGAAGAGATCTTGTTAGTAATTAAAGAGAACAGCAAAGGGCCAAGGATGGATCATTGAGGGACTCTTATGGTAACTGATAACGGGGGGAATAGTTGTCCCTGCCATAGGACTGCTTGCTGATGGCCAGATAAGTAGCTGTTGAACCATGATATAGAGGGGGGACTTATATTTAGGGTAGACATAGTTTCAAGAAGCATACTGTGATTTACCATGTCAAAGGCTTTTGATAAGTCTAAGAATACAGAAGAAACAAATAGACCCTTGTTTCTTTATATCTGTGTCCAAGGTTATTAGCAACAGTGATCACTAGCCGTGACAGCATGATACTTGAGAGACATGTATCGTGAAGAGTGCATGGTGTCTATACCTATCCTGCTGTCATTTGTAGGCATGTGGTTGGACACTGGAACATTTGTACACAGTTTATTAGTATACCCTTCATACAGCTAATACAAACATTTCTTTACCTGTAAGTCCTGTGGAGAAAATATCTGTTAACACTACCTGACTGTTTCTACAAATAGTCAGGATTACTTGTGTGTAACTATAAACACATCTTAGTACCAGTCCCTGGATTCAAACCATGGTCTGTCTGTGCAAAAATTAATATGTCTATTTCTTATCACACTGAGCTACTGGGGTACTGCTGGCTGCTGCTTGACTGATTTATGCCTAAAACTCACTTGGTTACAAAGTCTGACCTCGTAATATCAGTGGAGTGTCACAGAAGACTGTAGTGACAGTTGAACATACACGTATGAGATTCATGCATCGTGGATAATTAGTGAACTGTGTATTAATACTTTGAATGCAGGTGTACACATTTAACTCCTACTGGATGTGAATATGTGTGATCTGTACAGACCATAGCAGAGTGCCAGGTTGCATACCTGACCCATATACATTTGCACATCATATATTTGCAGTCTCAACCTATTACAGTATCATACTTGCCTGCATCAGCATACCTACATTCAGGACTACATATAGGTGAAATGCAAGGTTAACACAAGACAATGCTGCAGGGAACACACTATAATAGATTACACATTACCATTCAAGGTTCAGATATCAGTGCAGAACATATATCAAATTTCATTGTAGTTTGTTTTACAGCTCCACATCTACATTTTAGCATAACAGCTGGTTATCAGACAAATCTAACTCAGTTCATACTCTCATAGAAATATTTGCTGTGTAGCAGCTGTACAATTGCATTTCTACAACAACAGACCAGATTAAACACAATAGTTTGTGGAAATACTTTTATTGAGGGTGACATGACACAGTGGATTATTACACTCAAAATTCTAAATTCAGTTGTACTGCATATCCTGTAGATGATGAATGAATGTAATTTATTACCTTCACAGTAGAAATCACAATGTACTTTATTACCAGATTTATTCCTACACAGTATTACTACAGTATTGGCTTTCTTTCATTAATAGTAGCTTGTTTGCTGCCTTCATCTGTATTGCACAGTACCTGGCATTACTCACTTATATCAATGTTGGTCTAACAACACATTATTCAGTACACTCAGAACACACTATATCTACTGGCAGTAGACA
This sequence comes from Protopterus annectens, assembly GCF_019279795.1. Classification (NCBI taxonomy): domain Eukaryota; kingdom Metazoa; phylum Chordata; order Ceratodontiformes; family Protopteridae; genus Protopterus; species Protopterus annectens. The sequence goes on from NC_056729.1 coordinate 1,211,802,886, forward strand.
ATTACACTTTATTAAGTATTGTACTATATATTGCAAGATAGATCTATGCTCACCACACTGTCAGTGCAGCCTCGCCAGTTGTCCAGCATGGGCCTCAATGTTAAGAGCCCTCTCCTCTGCAGCTGTGGGGAGAAAACACACTGTTATACATACCTGTCTATCAGATATTCATACTACAATTTGATAAACCACCAGTTGATATACTTACAAACTTCTGGGGCATTCCGGGCCCAAGCATCTTGGAACCATTGGGCCAAGAGTGCCTCCTTCCTCCACTTCAGGTTGTCATAAAGATGATGGACCAGTTCACCAGTGCAGGGGATTCCAGTGGCATTGGTGAGCTTACATGCCAGACAGTCCCAGGCCTCAGACTTGTATTCTGAGCCCTGGTACTGGCCCTGAAGCAGTCTGTCATCATGGTTCTTAACAAGGTGTCCAGCCATGACCCTGGACTCCAACATGCCCAGTGCTGCACCCAAAGGCATGCTTACTCTCTAGCACCTGCCATATTTCCTGCATGGATCAACCTCTAACTGGTTCTGCCTGTATTCCTGCATGTGCAGTTTAAATAAGGCCATTTTCCCACCCTTTGCCACCATTGGACTTTTTTAAAAAATGCTAAGCACAGCTCAGCAGTGTGCAAACCTGCTAAGCAGAGTGGAGTAGTGCTTAAAGTGGCAAATGCTTAGCAGTGCTTAGCAGTGCACAAATCTGCTTAGCCTAGCTGAGGACTGGTTAGAATGGGACTGCTTAGCATCAAACCAGCTAAGCAGAGCTAAGCATTGCTAAGTATTGCTCATACAGATCCTGTTCAAGCATTGCTTGGCTTGGCTTAGCAGTGCTTAGCAAAACTGAGCTAAGGGAAAACAAAAGTTTCCATTTAAAAAAAATAAAAACTGGATATTAATTACTGATTATTGATACATTATTATTAAGTGATTGTATTTTACTTTACATGGCCTCCCCCATGTGCTTTCATTACATTACCTTTGGGTGTGACTGTACTGTATCGGACACTTGTGTTTAAATGGTGGGTTTTCACCTCATATCTCTGCTGACACTGGGATTCTGGACCAGCTATACTACCCATTCCCATGTAAAAGCTGAATTATCTGTTTGGGTATTTGAACCATGCACCTACTGCACACAAAGCCATGACTCTAACCACTCAGCTAACTTGGCTGTGAAGATTCCAGCTATACATTTCTATATTGCTTCTCGATACGTTTAAGCACTGCAGAGCAAAACGCCATGCTGTGCAAACCCACTCAGCTACGCTTAAACTTTAAAGAAAAAGAAATTAAAAAAATTAACCAATACATATGGGACATTACATTTAATTACCATGCTGTACGGCACTCTGAGAGTACAGGGGGTGTGTTACAGTCACTGTAACACATCCCCTATGGCTACATTTTGAGAATGGTTCGGAATACACAAATATTAGGCAATTTAGTGCCCGTACAGCACTTTGAAAGTGCAGGGGGTCTGTTGTGGACACTGTTACACACCCCCTGTGACATACCTACAGTTACTTATGAAAAAGTGTCCGAGGACACTTTATTGTTTTAGTGCCGTATGGCACTTTGACAATTCATGGGGTGTGTTACGGATAGTGTAACACACCCCTTACATGACATTACACTTAAAATTATTAAATAAGTGTCCAAGGACACTTTCTTTATTGTTTTAGTGTCATATAGCACTTTTACAATGCAGGGGGTATGTTACGGATGCTGTAACACACCCCCTACATGACATTACACTTAACATTATTAAATAAGTGCCCAAGGATACTTTATTGTTTTAGTGTCGTACGGTACTTTGAGAGTGCAGGGGGCATATTACAGATCTGCAAGCACTGCAACACACCCCCTAGCACTCATTCAGTATCTTTACACACTGCTCCCCCTCAGTAGCGTGCCTTCATTAATATGCAAGGCATGATGCCAAGAGGGAGATGCAGACCTGAACACCAGTCACTCCATGTAGGAATAATGCTATTCCTACACAGAGTTTATTAAATCTGGGGGATCGTCTTTTAAAACCTTGTACATAGCATGGTTTTGGAATTATTGATGCATATATGAACAAGCAATATTTGATGCCTAGAGGAGTCAGTACTAGTTAAATGCAGATGCACCTTGAGGGGTCACTCAGAAGTAATGATTTAAGATATTCCTCAAAACAAATTCCTCTCTAGTAACCACTCATTCTATATCCCAAGAACTGAAACCTAAAATTGACTACCAGCTTCCCTTAGCATTATTCCCAAATATAAACAGTTCTGGTCTCAGCTAATCCAGGCTCAGGAAGACCATAATGTGCATGTAACGTCAGCTTAAAGAATACTATACATTGATTTTTGATTTTATATATATTTTTTATTCCTTCATTGCATTTATTTGGCACACACATACATATATATATGGATTAATCTTACTCATGCTTAATATTAGAGAAAATGTAGCTTGAAGGTAAGTAAGATTCTGTACTTTATGTCTAATTGTGATCTGCACACAACAGGATGATGTCTGAAATAGATCCATCTTGACCAGCAAATCATTCTAGTTAAACAATTCTAAACAAATAAAATAAAATAGGAAGGTTACTTTTATAAGCATTTTAAGAAATTTATTTTTGCACTTCTATTTGTAGCAGCTACTTCCATTTGCCTCAGTATCTAATATGAGTTTTGTTACTATGAGCTTCTATGTCAAACTGAATTGAAAGGCACCATTTACATAACAAGACTTTTTTATGGTGGATGTAGTGGAACTGGCAATTCTGTGTGTGTTGTTTATTCCCTGAAGGTAATGGAATGTGTATCTTGGATAAAGCTGTAGTAGGCAAGATATGGGAAGGCTGAAATGGAAGGACCAAACCCAAGACAAATTGATAGCAAGCATAGAATATCTTTACACCTTTTGAGGATGGAAATATAAGATCAAATAATATTATTGTGAAATATTGTATTGATGTTTATTCCAAAATCAAGTAAAATAAAACTTCAGAGCCAAGATACTTAGTTTATGGAGCCTGAATATTAAGTATGTGCATTTTGGGATGATATAATTAGTAATGTGAGATAGTGTATGGTTATATGTGTAAAAGAAACAAGCTGCGCTTGAGTGTCATAAGCATCAGAGTATAGGCGAGGTAAACAAACAAAAAACAAGCAAAATGCTAAAAACACAGGAAACACCAAAATAAAATAAAAAATGGACCACAGCAGTGGTAAAATCGAGGGTTGAACTTTATTGACCACTGAATAGTGTGGTCACTAAAGTTCACCACTTGATTTTACCACTGCTGTGGTCTGTTTTTTTATTTTATGTTGATGTTTCCTGTACAGGTGAGGTAGTTTGCTACAGAAGAGGATGTAAGAGTATGTCTGAGACTTTAAAGTACTTTTTTTTAAATTATGTGTTATATAAAATTGTTTGGTGAGAGTTAGGTTTGATAAAAGCTGAGAAGTAGACCTAGCTCACTTATGAAGGGTTAGTATGGGGCTTAGCAGATGCTGAGAAAGGAACGGCTTCGCAAGAAATACTGAAAATGAGGGAAGCAGTATGAAGCTTGGAACTAAGTAATTAATGCATCTAACAAATCCCCACTAACTGGACCATCAAAAAGCCAGTAGAAAACCACTTAGAGGCTACTTTTATTTCCTAAAAGAATTGTCAGCAATTAACAATAGAAATCTAGTCCCATAGTTGGAATATGATTTTCCTGATAATCTTGTGGTGCAGCAGGTAAAGTTGTCACAGCAAGAGGTTCTCTGGTTCACTTCTAGGATTACCACCTTTCATTATGGCAACAACTGGACAAAGGCCACACTCCTAGCACCTCCCATAAACCCCACCCATCGCCTCCCCTGCCCAAGCCCATTTTTGTAATGTCATTGTCATGTCACATGAGGAAGAATGCCTACTTTTTCTGTTTGTAGTGCCTTTTCTGCAGATTTCTATGCTTTTCTGTAAAAAAGTATAGTAAATCTGCAGATTTTACAAACTTCAGTAATCTGTTTCTTTTTTTATAAACAGAATACCAGAGTTTGTACAGGGTTTTCCAGACTACCAGATAATCGGCTTGATTTCTGGATAGTCTGGGAAAAAATGAATAGGTGACAACACTATTCACTTCCCAGCTGTGGTGTCTTCTGTACAGTCTTTATATCCTCCATGTGCTTTTGTCTGTTTTTTTTCTTGGTGCTCTGGTTTTCTCCTACATTCCAAAGACATGCAGTCAGTGGATAGGGCACTCTATGTTGGCCATAGGTGTGAGCATGCATGTGTCTGTGTGGTAAGGAAGAACAACTTTAGCAGGGTAGGCCACATGGTGGTGGTATGAACACTGGCTTTAGATAATGGTTACTATTGATGGGACACCCCAACCCCATGTGCAAAATGGGAAAAAGGGGGTTTTGGATGGATAGTGGATAGCTGCATCAGGAATATGACTTTCAGATAATACGTTGCACAATTAGAATTTCCTTTTACAGGATGCCAATGTGTTGAGTCATTGGACTGTGAAAATGATAATTTCATTAGACTTAATAAACTATTACATTTATAAGTTGCAAAATTTTATTCAAATCTGAAGTGTTTCCGTATTAGGGTGACCTTCAGAATTGCAGACTAGAATTCCATTAGCACTATGTGATAACAATAACAATCATTTGTTAACCAGGTAGGCCCACAATCCCTTTTCAGAGGAAACCTGGGAACAATATCTGGTTAAGTGACTTGCACAAAGTAACACAGCCAGTAAATAAAGGCAGACAGACTCAAATGCTGTACTACTGCTCACACCTTAACCCTCTGTACCAACTGCCAGATAGTCATTAATGAAAAAATGATTATTAGTCAAATAAAAGCTCAACTGTGCTTATATAAGCAATAATGTAGACTATAGGATGTAGATAAGTACACAGCAAAGGCAGAGAAATGTAAATTACAAAGTAAATCAATTTTGCCTTATCATTTAATTTTCTGTAATTATTTTTATAAGGTCACCATATTTTTAGCATTCATTTAAGCTCTTAACCAGCTCAGGCAGATGGGATCTTAGTTAGTGACTGATGTAAAGGATAACATCTCAGGAATGCAGCATTCTCCCTCCATACTCTCTCACTCACACACACACACACACACACACACACACACACACACACACACACACACACACACACACACACACACACACACACACAACCACAATACTCAACTACACTGTCAGCACTAGAACTCAAATTCAAGCATGTGATTTGGAGAAAAAAAAAAAACTTTCTGACCTTCCCAGCTAATTATGCAATGTGCTGCGCCATTGGCACTGAAAATTATAACTTAATTAAAATTTATAAGTTACTGCATTTATGAATTTTAATATTGTATTAAAACTTGCAGTATTTGAGGGTTACCTTCCAGTTTGTGACGTAGTTCTGTATTTTATGCAGTATAAAGTTAAATGCCATAGTGAAAAGTGATGAAAATTATAAGCATTGCATAGGAATATACTTGACACAAGATTAATACATTACAGTACTGCAGTATGTTCTGATTAACGAACCTGTCATGATGCATGCAGGTAAAATTCTTACCATTTCACTGACCTAATTTTCACAATTTGCTGCTTCTTTCAATACACTATAAACCTGCATTTAGCTGTCTAGATCAGATTTGCCCCTCCGTATTCTTTCTAAATGAACTACTGCCCACCTGTCCACTACTGCTGCTAAGCACCATCCATCTAAAGCTTTCAAATGTTACAAGGTGTTATCTTAGTGAAAAGTTGTATTACTGCACTACATACTTATTTCTTATTAAAATGTCAAAAGCAGCCATGTGAATGGCATTAAAATATATTCTTGTGATAGCTTATGATAAAATGTTCCCTCTGCCTTACAAAAGATGCTGTTGTGGTAATTAATAAAATATGTAAAATACCACTCAATATTAGGGAAATATAGTCTGCCTGTTTGCTATTTAAATGTGTGAGGGGGTCAGGTTTTACCTAAAAATGCCCATGTAAGATTCAGCTATATATGCTTTGATATACTTCAGAAATTTAGTTTTCAAAATACAGAATACAAAACTATGTCTGTATAGACTGGGACAGTCCAGGTCAAAGTACTTGTTTCACAATATTCAGGTTTGTCAGTTTAAAGGCATGGAATGCTGGTTGTGGACTGTAAGAATTTAGAGTCTAAACTGTCAACAAATGGAATGTGCTCCTTGAACAACTAAGATCCTTCTGCAAAGTGTTACTTCAGTTATTATAAAATCTGGGGCAGGTAACAATACTCAATGGGGATCTTCAAGTCCCAGTCAACAAGCAGTTGTTGAGGTAACCCAGCATAGGAGAGAGGCATGTAGATGGCTGTCACTACCATGTATTTAGGATGTCCCCTGATCTGGGTGTCACCTTTGGCATCAATCAGTGGATGTGTAAGTCAGAGATCCAGGCTCAGATGGCCAATAATCCCACCATGTCAGAGATATTGAATGTGCCCTGTACTTTGCATGAATTGTCTCATTTCATTTAGTTGCAGCCATAAGGTCAGAGATCAAGAAAGCACTGTATTAACAACTGAAAGATCCCATGGTCTTAAGAACTGGACATGCACCTTTTCCTAGGAGTTCAATATCTTAGAGTAAGAGAGGAATGTTTAGTGCAGGGGGACTTTCCCATCTTATAGAACATGATTTTTACAGGTTTTAACAAGTCACTGTTTCCCAGTCAATTACTTTTTATCTATGACCATATGAAAATTGTCCTCCTAATTTGTGCTGTCTAGAACCAGATGCATAAAAAGGTCTAAATAGTACTTAATGTTCATAACTTGAGTATGTGTCCACAAATGAAAAATGGGAAAATATTATTTAATTTTATATATGAAAGTGTAATTTGTAGGGCCTAATTGCAGGTGTGGTTACTGGGTGAATAAAGGTAATGATTACAGTTTTGATGGACAATCAGTCTTTTGAATGTCTGTTAGATTTGTGATTTTTCTCTCCCTTACATATAATTGTCCCTCTAAGTAATATTAGATATAGATGTGTGACATTATATTGAGATGTTATTACTACTACATATAGAACTGTCAATCATATTTCAGCAGTTTTATTTTATTATTTATTTGTTTATTTATAGGGTAAACCCATGAGATAAAAGTGCCTCTTTCAGAAGTGACCCACAAGTGCTGTCTGGCTAAATGACTTGCTTAGAGTCACACAGCAGACAAGTGGAGACTGATGAAGTCCAACCCAGGGCTACAGAATAAAGTTTATTATCAGCTCATAGGCCTTTTTCTTCTGTACTAAACTGCCAGTATTCTTAAGTTATTGTTACATTTAAGCAGTATATCATGCTATGATGTGAGTAGTTACCTACTATTAAAGCAGTTTATCCCCAAGGGTAAATGCTAGAGGGAAATTATGGTAGAATAGCCATATCCTTCCCTTACTGTACCAGCCATAGCTTATTACACTTATACACCAGATTTACTTTAAAATCTTTACAATATTTTAGAAGTAAGCCCATTGGTGACAGCACAGTAGCACACAGAGCTGTGGCAATCAAACCGGGGTAAGAGGCAGTAGTGAGACAATTGTTGACCATCATGGACAATCATACATATATACAAACTGAGTCACATGTGTGATGCACAGGTGTACATGTCTTGCTGGACAGAGAAAATGGCAATGGCTGGAAGATTTCACCACACCACAGACACAGATGCCCCTACAAGGCTACACACATACAGTAGATGGCATGAGTATCCTTGAGAAGATTAAAGCAAACAAGACATTCCAGGATGAGGTGTGTCAGGAACTTGTGTAGGGAATCAATGTTGTGTGCAGTTAAAATAGGACAACACTACAGGTGCATCACATGATTGTTGATATGATACCATAAGCCAAGACCAAGGCTCAGGAAATTGCCAGAGACAGGTTCACCATAGAAGGTGGTCCAACACACAGACTTGTCTCACAGAATTTTTGATATCCCTTTCTAGGGAGGGAGACACAATGCTCATACTTTCTGGTGACTTGGAAGTGGGAGCTTGTGTGATGTCAAATGTCCATAGGAGTGTCCCTGGAGGATGCACCAGGTTAGTACTAGCATTTACCATTACTATAGATCATCTTGCAAATGGGAATGGTTTACTCATAAAAACACATATGCACAGCTGTCATCCAGGGACATGGGACTGTAACAGTGACAACTTGCAACACAAGGTACAGATATGCCCACAGGCTATGTACACAAATGGAAAGCAGCAGTCTGTGTACCACATGGTGGTGGAAGTCATAAACATGATTAAACATTGCCACAGATATGCTCTATATACATTCAGATGTTCCATTGGTAGAGGCACCAGCACAACAGTTCAGAACATGTCTGATATCAACAGATCACTGGTGCCTGATGATGATGGCCTCATACATACTTCCCAGTCCGATGACGTCAGCAATATTAAAATTGGAAGGCACACTCCCAGCACCCACAACTGAGATGAAAGCGGCAGGGCAAGATGAATTTCTGGCATCCTGTCTGCTTAGTGCTAGACAATCCATCCATGCCTGACCCATCCAAGCTACACAGATGCCACCACCACAGATGACAATACTGGGTCACATTGCCTCCAAGCTACCTGCAGTCAGCATAGGTGAGAGACATGTAGATGGCTGTCACTACCATGTATTTAGGATGTGCCCTGATGTGGGCGTCACCTTTGGTATCAATCAGTGGATGTGTAGGTCAGTGATCCAGACTCAGATAGCCACTAATCCCACCATGTCAGAGATGTTAAATATGCTGTGTGTTCCGCATAAAGAAATGCAACTAATTTTGCATCTCTGAGATGACCTGCAATGCTGCACAGTGATATGACATATAAGGATCTAGCGCAGACATATCTGGTGAAAGCAGTGGTGGCCCAGTTACCAACTATTGCTGCAGCCAAAACAATGTAGGCAACTGCTAACTGTAGCTGTTTTGGAGGACAGATGTCCTGTGCAAGGTCACGTGGCAGGATTATGCCAATGGCACACAAATTGCCAAAAACAGCATCACTGTCTACACTGTCCATGGCTGCTGCCCCCCCCCCCCCACCAATGTGGAAACTTCACTGTCCATGGTTGACACTCTTCCAGCTACACTATGGGGACACCCCAGCAGAAAAAAAAACACTCATCATTTCATAGGTTGTTACAACACTAACAACCACTAGGGCCCATACAAGCCTAACCACACACCTCAAACCATTTGGGTCCCGAGTATCATGGGCATCTATACAGGGAGCATGTTAATAGGGAGGTAACTAAGGATTTGTAGGGGGAAGTGTTAGTTAAAATAATACCTTTTTTTGATGGCCTCAGTCCATAAGGAACATGCTGGCCAGACCAATTTACAATTTCCTACCCAATTACCAAGGTTTCATTTGAATAGGGTCAGGGATGAACTTTGTTTTACAAGGATGGGGAGCATGTTCTGTTTATGTCACAAGCAAAGTTCAGATCTCTGATCTAGTATTTCTGATGCTATTTGTTTTGTCCTTGTGCAATAGATCCAGCAAGGCTGTGTCTGAGGAAGCCCAGAAAGCCAGGCAAAGATGCCCTTTCAATAGCCTGTAGGAGGTTGAGACAGAGCCTTTAGGCAATCGGTGTAGGAGAGGGTATTCATGGCCTGAATTTTCCTGGTGAAAAACATTTGTGTCATTCCACTGTCTGGTTAGACACATGCCAAAGGGGGCATTGTATTCAATGACAGATCTGATAAGGGCTGAGTAGAATGGTATTCTACCTCCCTTGGACCTGGATACCATAACCTCACCTATAATTTGGGCAACATAAAATGATTTTCTTACTATCTTAGCTACATACTGGTCAAAGACCAGATTGCTGTCTACATATGTTCACAGATCCCTTACTACTGGGTCAATTCTTAGTCGTGTTTTATCAAAGGAGTAATTAACTAGGGTTAACAGTTTCCCAAATGGCATTATAATACATTTTTTGGCATTGAGTTTTAGGTCATGGTTTTGACACCTGTTATTTGTCTGTGTTAAACCCTCTTGCAAGATGCTGGTGTCTTGGGGGAAATCTATAATAGTTCCCAGTTTACAGTCATCTGCAAACTTGGTCTGCCAGAGGCCTTGAACATTTGCCTTGACTTCCAAGAAATAGATGCCAAATGAGAGTGGGCCCAGCACAGAGCTCTGAGATGCTCTGCTTGTGACAGGTATCTTAGTGGTGGTGGTGGTGGTGTGGTAAATCAAGAAAAAAGTGTTCTTATTTTAGCTTGGATTGCCAGCAGGCAATCCAGAGAATTATGCAGAGATTTCTGCCTAGGTCAGAGAGCTTGTCAACAATGCCTGAGTGGGGTATTGCATCAAATGCCTTGGCTAGGTCAAAATACACAGTATACACTGTCTTACCATCATCCATTGCCTTGATGACCCTCTTAAAGAAGTCTTCCAGGTTAAGTAGGCATGGTCTTCCCTTAATGAAGCCAAATTGGGATGGATCTAGTGTCTGTAGATTGCTAATGTCCTTGTTTATCATTTCTATGATAATTTGTTCCCTGGTTTTGCATATTAGGCTTGTTACACTGATGGGTCTGTAGCTCCTTAGGTATGTTGATGGTCCACCCCTGTGGAGAGGAATGGCTGTTGCAGTCCTCCATTCACGCTGACTTTGACAGTATCATATTGGTACCTGGGTACAATGAGTTGAGTGCATACCTGATATTGCAGATCCTGACTCCAGACAGGCCACTGACCGTTATCTTCACCTTGTCTAACCTGGCGAGTAGGGCATCTGTGAGCCATACAGTGGAGTCCCCAATGTCAAGAGTACTAGGTAAAATCTATGCTTGCCCTTTGGGTTTTGCTGTTAGGAGATCATTGGGTGTAGGCTTATGTGAGATATTTGATGTTGCTTTTAGTGTGTGTTTTAGTGATTGCTGAGGAGCAGTGTTGCTGTTAGGTGACTTTAGAGGTCTTTGAGATTTTGGAGAGTCTCTTTTAAGCACTTCAGCATAATATAATCTGTGCTTGTGGTGAACAGTGTGTGTGTGAGGGATGTGGTGTGGGTATTCCTGACAACCTCATTTGAATGTGAGATTTTTGCCTCCAAGGAAGCTGTGTATTTACATCTCTTGCATACTGTGTTATTTTCCTTAATGACTGACTGGTTGTCTGAGAACATGAAACAATTGCTACATTACCTTAGCATGCACAGATCTACCAAGTTGTCCACAGAAACATTTGGAAATTGCATATCCATGCTATTCAGTCCAGTAATAGGGTGGGCTGTTTTGGATTAAGAATTGTGTTTCAACATGGGTCTCCTAGGGGAGTTTCTGGGATTAAGGGCAAGATGTTATATAGTGCTAGGATATGGTAAAACTATTCGACACACAAACTAGTTTCTGAGGTTAAGGGGAAGATGTTATATAGTGCTAGAATATGGTAGCGCTATTCCATGTGCAAGCTAGCTGCTCTAAGCTTAATTCCACATAATGTCAGACTGTTTAACAGCTTTCAGACATAATCCTATCTTTATAGGGAAATAATACTGTCTAAGGGTTGCCTGCTATACAGGGCACTGCTAATCACAGTTTTTTGTTGGGCAGCTCTGTGCAAACTTGCCTGATTTATAACAGATGGAAAAAAGCTTCAAAACTGACTCTTATGCCCTCTAAGAAATAAATAACAACACTTTGAGCTCCCTGGAGTGATTCACTATTCAGAGAGACCTGGTAAACACCTTCTGCCTCAAGATGGATGATCCTGAAATTTCTTAATGTAAAAGCATAACAAAAGCACCTCTCAAGTGCAGATTAAACAACAACCAGCCACCAAATAACCAAGTCCCTGGCTAATTCGCCCTTCTACAAGTCAGTTTGCAAGGCAAACCAAACCAGAAAAGCCAACAGAAAAATGACTATTTTTGCCACAAAATTAAATAAAAATTTTAAAATGTTCAAAAACAGTAGTGATCAGTGTATAAAGCAAGTACACATGCAGTAAATCTATAAAATATTCTTATCTTAGCTTGGATGGCTCTGGATGCAGTTGAAATGCTTGAAAAGCATTGCAGAGTTCTCTGAAAGTGAACACAGGGCCTTGTAAGCTTGCTTGATTTATAGCAGAGGTCAACACCATCTGATTCACCTGTGGCCTTTCTGTGTGCAGCACCTATCCATGACCATTCACATAATTGTTGATGCTGACATTCTACTGTCCCACCCCCATGTGGAGGTCACAGCTAGGTTCTAGTATATGCTGCTGATGTGTACACCATCCATTGGACAGGATGTCTCCAGGTCTGATGCTACATGGCCACACAAAGTACCAGCCTAGTGTTCAGCTCATGGACATTCTACCCTATCTCTCTAGGCAATGATCCCTCACTACCCCCAGCCTCCTAGCCATGTGTTTGTGGCTTTGATATCCACCACCTATAGCTCTAACACCTGTGTTAGTATTGTTGACCCATGACTGTGTGTCACCCGACCTGTATGTATGATGAATACTGTGTCTGGGCTATGTCGATGTGGTAATATTTGATGCACAGCATGGCCAGTCAATGCACAGTATAAATAGACTGAGAATGTTATTGCATGCATCAGTTTTATTCTCTGTTGTCCTTGTCGTGGCTCATAGTTATGAATCAGAAGTCACTTATTTGCACCCTGTCTACCATACATAGGATACTAGTGCAACTGCTTCCTCCAACAACTTCTCTCCCAAATCCTCATCCACTGTGGCCATGGGTGTGTCTAGCAGCCCAACAGTGTTTTCACACTGTAAATGTAGTTGTGGAATTATATTGTGTAGCATGGTACAGACCACAGATGTCTTGTTGCAGGTCTCTAGAGTACACTGTAGTGTACCACCAGATATATACAAGCAGTGGAAATGGACCATCAGAATTCTGAACACACATTCAATATGATGTTCTGAGACTGACAGTGCAGTGTGATAATCCATCTCCACCTTAATTTGTAGGCTGTGGACAGTGGTCATTGGCATTGTTCAAAGTGTATCCTGCATCACCTGAAGCACTCAATACTGGACACCATTATGAGTATCCTGCTGCCTTTGTTCATGGGACAAGCATATTGAGGATTATGTGGGTGGCAATGTGTTCACCTACGAACTAGATAACCCTGTGGAAAGTCACTCCGAAGAAAGACTTGTGTATGTTGCATTTGTACCAGATATCAGAATCATGAAAACTACTTGGATGGTATATATAATAAATAATATATAATGTATTGTGCACTGCAATTCACCTGGCAGTTGATGGAGTAGAAGCATTTCCATGCAATTTCTGAGCAGGGGGAGTCTTAATAACAATGCAAGTAAAGTCAGTACTCCCCAGAAGTCCAGAGAAAAACTGAAGCAAAGTTATAGTATGCCCACTACTGGTGGTTCACTACTCTGCTATCTATGGAAACTGCATACATTTCTCCACATCCTGCAACATCACATCAAGGAATTGGTGTGTAGAATCTGTGAGAATGATTCTTACAGGACTCCTATTGTGTCCCCTGTTAGAAGCTCAAAGATCGCTGAAGGAAGGATGGCTAATGTTACACAAACCTTTGTCTTCAGTGGGATTAACTTTATATACATCCCCTCTGGTTCCAGGTGAGGGCTATTCATCTACTAACTCCCATTCAGTATCTTTGTCCAAAAAGTAGCATGCAACAATGTACTGGTCATGGAAGTCATGGTATGTTAGCCACTGGCAGACATGTCAAAGATGCTGAGAGTAACACCACAAAATGTCACAGGCAGTGGCTTCAAAGTTGGTCACTAACACTTGCTGCTGTGCTAATGCTGATGCAACTGCTCACACATAATTCCAGAGAATATCCCAAATGCCAGAAAATCAAGGCGCTCAGAAAAGAAAATTTTTACAACCCATAATGGTAAATGTATTTGTTCCTGAATCCATCCATATTTGCCGTCATCATTTGTATATGTCACGACTCTCATTACCATGTTTTATCATATGATCACTTGCATATAATGAACACTGTGCTATTTCCCCAGTGGCATCATTGAAATACTTGTGTATCTGAATTGCCCCTCCCTGTGTCTCACCACTCACTATTCTATTCTGCATAATGCTGTGCACTGCTTCTTTATAAATAGCCCCCATTATCCCTTCCTGAATGCAGTTTCCATACCTGATACATTTTTAGCAGCAGATCAAATAGCTTACCACATGAATTGCACTTTGTTACAAGACCCTAACATCTTGTTAAGATCAACACTTGGAAGTTGACATTTTGGATGATCATCTGTCGCTCCAGTGCATGGCCTGTTAATGAACCTAACAGAAAAGATGAATTATACCTTAATTTTTGGTAATAGTTTGAGAGAGACCAATTAATTCAGTAGTGTAACATACTTTTCAGTCATGTTCCTCAATCCAGTGTGTGTCTATAACATTGGCTATGTGCCCCCTTCATGTTACATGTGAGATAACTTTCCAGTTCTTATACCAAGGTAGACCTTAGCCAAACATGGGAGCTTAATATCATCATTCAGATCAGATAATTTATTTGTAGAAAGTTTAGAAAGCTTAGAGTTGAGAACATATATACTGAGGAAGAGATGGATTTAAACACTAGGTTATACGGTATAGGCTGACCAACATCAGTTTTACAATCAAAGCCTGTGACAAGACCAAACCTTAATAGAAATCAGATTCTAAGGTAGCTCACATGGCATGTTATCAATATCAGTTCAACATAGAGACTGTGTAATAATAAAACTTAACTTTCAGTTTTAGACTGGAGTAGACAATCTGTATATTTCTGCTGCCAGTTTTAAGTGAGTGAAGGAGACCAGCCTTATAATGGCTCCAATAAAAAAAAGCTTTAGAGTTATCGAGGGAGCAGCATAGTTATGGCATTTATTTTGCCAAATGAATTGCCTAACATAATTAATTGAGAAAACGACTCTCTGTTGAGAAGGATAGGGAACATTCATAATGAGAAAAGTAAACAAAATAGTATCCATCAAGATCTGAAATCATTTTATCCTTCACTATATGAAAGGTGTATTTTTCCATAAGTTGGAATTGAGGGTGTTAATAAATGCCTAAATATTTATAACCAAGCAAACTTGATCCAATTCTAAGATGTAAAAATTATTTGAAGATAGATGGAAGTGGAGATGAAGACCAAAATATTTGGCAATATTTACCTTTTAGTTACAAAATGTACTGTATCAATAAATTCTAATATAAGAATCACATTTAGAGGCCTTCAGACAGATTAATGTATCTAAAGCAGCTGAGAGGTCACATGTCAATGTGATCACATGAAACCTTGGGAATTTGTCAAAATGGTCCAGCATTAGATGTGATTGAGGTGTCATCAATATCCAACATATATGTGCTGAGTGGGTAATGCCCACTACACAGATAGGGGTAATACTGCTAAGGGTGTATTGCATATGTGGATTATGTATGCAGGGGGTATAGGGAATACAAGTGTACTTCATTTAGCAGCATTGGATTTGAATATAGAAGTGCTTAGGGCAGGATGTGCACTTAAGGTATCTATGTTTTTTACTTATGTGCAATAACCTAAATAGAGCCCAGTTTAGAAGAACAGACATCATGATTACTGACAACTCTAACAAACTAATGCACCCTTACCAGCATTGCTCTGCTATAGGGCTTGAGAGCCATGCCTCTTATTATCACCTTGCTGTGAGTATAGTTCTGCTTAGGTTATATTAACTGGAGCAGTTATGAAACAGCAACCTAGCTGCACCCTTTGGCATGACAAGCTTCTATTCAGTTATGTGTTTGAAGCTCATTGTGAGTGTTCAGCTCTGCAACATTCCTGAAGCACACAGTCATTTAACCTCTCATGCACATGTTCTATATGTTTTACTTCTCCACTGAGCATGGTGGTGGTCCAGGAAGGTGACCGCATCCTTTGTAACCTCAGGCAGCTAGACACTAAGCTTCTTGAAGACTGGAAAAACATTTTATTGATTTATTTATTTATTTATTTATTTAACATTTGTTTACTGGGAAAGTCTGACTGGGCAGAAACCCATTTTCAGCGGAGGCCAGAGAGAAAAGCTCCAAATGATAAACAAAAGTTAAGACATTTTACATGAACAAGATAACAACAGGTATTAAAGCACACATTATTTTTATGTATTTATTTATTTATTTACATTTGTTGACCGGGAAAATCCGACTGGACACAGGTCCTTTTTCAGCGGAGGCCCAGGGAGAAAAGCTCCACAATAAAAACAATTAAAAACAATAATTAATTAAAAGTTACAAGAAGTATAGGTAGGTTTTGTTTAACAATAGTAGTAAACAGTTATAGTTCAAAATGAAATTATTCAGTTAAATGGTACAACACTTATATCATTGGTGCCATAGCTAGCAGCTATTACCCTTGAATAACAGTGGCTAAGATTATAGCTGAGATATAGGTTTACAAGTAATGTATTTGGCTGCAATCCGAGGTAGTTAGAGGGGTGGAAGCAAGGGATTAGAGAGGTTTGTTACAGGGGCATGCCTAGTGCTCTTATAGATGAGATTTTAGAGCAGCTTTGAAGTTAATGTGTGATGACACAAACGTTATAGTGTGAGGAAGGGTATTCCATAATTTTGCTATGGAGTAGGAGAAGATAGCTTCTCCAGCAGAGTTCCTGGTTTTAGTTACTTGTAATTGAATTTAGTTGCTGGAGCGTAGTGGACTGGTGGTATGATAGGGTTGGAGTAGATTTTGGAGAGAGGGGACTTTTAGAGGATAATTTAGTAGTTTGTGGGTGAATGAGAGTTGGTACCATTGAAGGAGGTGACGGAGTTCTAGCCAGTCTAGTTAAATAAGTGAGGTGCAGTGGTGGCTACGGTAGTTTGAGCCAGTGGCAAACTTTGCTATTTTGTTGTAGCAAGCTTCGAGTTTTCCTAACTCACTTTACCTTAGGTTGGTAAATATTGGAGAGGCGTAGAGTAGGGTGGAGATAAGGTGGCTATTTGCAACTGAAATCTTGGTTGTTTTGCTTATTTCTGTATATAGCTCCTAGTTTTTTGTGTACTTTTTTATGGTTAATGAGATGTGGATGTCAAACTTGAGGTAATTGTCAATTTCAACTCCAAGTAGTTTGGTGTGGTCTGTTGGGGTGATAATGGTGTTGCCATTGGCTTTAATATTAAATTGGTGGGTGTTTGGTGGGTTGGAAGATGAGAAGTTTTGTTTTGTTTGGGTTAAGTATTAATTGCGCATCTGAAAGCCAAGTTTCAATTGAGGAAAAGGCTTCATTGTGTGGTCTTTTGAAGTTCAGGTAGGGAAGTGGGCTGAGCAGATGATGGTGGAATCATCTGCGTACTGTACAAGAGTGGCTTGTTTTGTAGCAGAGGCTAGATTATTAGTGAATATGGAGAAGAATAAGGGTCCAGGTATGGATCATTGGGGAACACCTACTGAGACAGGGAGTTGGGGGGATATATCATTATGCCAAACAACAGATTGATGGTGGTCAGTCAGGTAGCTCTGGAACCAGTTTGTGACAGGCTGAGAGAAGGATAAAGTTTTGAGGACAGTGATGAGTTGTTTATGAGAGACCATTTTGAATGCTTTAGATAGGTCTAGGAAAGTTGCAGAGCTGAAATAACCATTGTTTTTATGTTGAAGGATTGTATTAGTGAAAGCAAGTAAGGAAGTGGTTGTGCTGTGGTATGGTCGGAAACCATGCTGTGTGTTAGATAGGAGGTTGTTAGCAAGGAGGTAGCCTAGAACCTGAGAGTGAATGCATCTCTCAAGTATTTTTGATACAGGAGATAGAATTGCTTTGGGTCGGTAGTTGGTGAATTCTGTGGAGGGCCCACCTTTATGGAGGGGGATAATCTGGGATATTTTCCATTGTGAAGGGACATAACATTCAGATAAAGATTGTTTAATCAGGATTGCAACTGGGTAGGCTAGAGATTCAGCTGCAAGTTTAAGGTACTCAGCTGGTAGATTGTCAGCTGCTAGTTTTGTGGGCTTTAGTTTCAATCAGAGTTTTTTTATGTTGGAGGTAGGGATAGGACAGAAAGCAAGTGCAGTGGACAGGTTACTAGGTGTAGTTGGAGGGGGTAAGGGGGTGGGATTGTTTTGTTTTGTTTTGCTAGTGATAGACTGGATTGTGTGAAGTGAGTGTTGAAAGAGGTGGCAATGTTTTCAGAGGAGTTTGTTTTGTTTGGTGGAGGGGTTCCTACGTTTCCTGGGTGGAGGATGGTGTTGATGGTTGACCAGAATTGTTTAGGGCTGTTGTGGCTGGAGTTCAGGGCAGACTGGTAATATAGGATTTTGCCCTGTTTTATTAATTTTTTGACTTTGTTATGTAATTCACAGAATGTTTGTCTATCAGAAGGGCTTTTTGTCTTGCGCCAGTGATTCCAGGCTCTGTCCTGGATTTTAATTTCTGATCTAGTGGCTTGTTGTAGCCATGGGGAGGACTAGGCTTTATCTTGTGGGTGCATGGGTGTTTAGGACTTTAAGCAAGGTGATATTGAAAATTTGGAGAGCGTCATAAAGGTTGAGGTGTTTTAGTGAAGTCCAGTTATAGTTTTTTAGGGCTGAGATGAAGCTGTCAGGGTTAAAGTTTACTTTATTACATAGTTGCTGATAAGTAATGGATTTAGCCTGATATATGTGTTTTTGAGTAAGAAAGTTGGGGTATGATCACTGAGGCTATCTGGTAGGCAGCCAGCTGTGTATGATTGGGGGCCCTTGCTGACTAGTATCCAGTGAAGAGTAGAATGCTTGTTGGAATTCTTATTTATTCTGGTGGGTGTCTGGATAAGTTGGAAAAAAAACATGAAGATTTAGATGGTGGGCTGGATGGTGGTTGGAACAGGATAGCCAGTCTATATTAAAATCACCTAATATTATGGTTTCTTGTGGAAGGTGATGATTTACCCAGCTGAGGGGGTTTTCTAGTGGAGGGATATTGTTGCCAGATGGGAAGTAGCATCCTATTATGTTAATGGTCTTATCTTGGTTTACTTTTAGGTTGGTATAGATTATTTCTTCTTTGTCAACTGGGGGGGCTGATAAGTTTAGAATGTGAATATTAAGATTCTGTTTATACATTACAGCTACACCACCCCCTTTTTTGTGCAACTGATCTTGTCTTAGGATATTGTAGCCTGAAGGGAGAATTTTCTCACTGGTAATGTGAGATTTGAGCCAGGTTTCTGTGAGAATGATAATATCAGGGGAGTACAAGTCTATGGTAGCATGGAGTTCATGGATTTTACTGGTTATACTTCCGATATTTAGGCTTAAGATAAGGAGGTCAGTTGGTTTGCTATTGGATGTAATTTGAGGGTGGGTGAGGTTGTTAGGCTGACTATCAGTGGAGGAGTTGTGGAGTCCAGGGTTTGGGTGGATGCCCCCGTTGAGGGCAAGTATTGTTATGGCTGAGGATGTTAGTTTTAGTGATGAGAGAATTAGTTTAAGTTTTGGGGTAGCTTTTTGTTTGGGTGAAGTGGGTGATAGATAAATTAGGTTGAGGGCTAGTTTGTAAGGCATTAGGAATGCTTTTTGTTTGTGTGGTAGAGGTGATAGCTTAAGTGGTTTGTGCATTGGGGTGTATTTGTTGTGAGGGGTGTATGAGAAGTGTGATGGTGTGACATAAGGGGTGGTGACTGTAGTTGTGCAGTGGAATTTGTTTGGTGGGGGTATAAAGGTAATTTGGTAAGATGTAATGTGTGCAAGAAGGCTGCATGTGAAGAGTATAGGCAGTGTGTGGCGGATCATGGTACTCAAGGTGGGAGGTTAATGGTAGGCTGGAGGTGTGGTTAGAGTTGGTGTTGCAGGTGTGGTTGGTTGTGACTGTAATGAGAGGGACATTTGGCCAGAATAAGTGTAGGTGTGCTGGGGCGGGTGGGATATGGGGCCAGGGAGGGGAGCGAAGCGGGGCAGAAACTATTTATTGTACATATCAAAGGGAACCAATCAATAGGCTAAATACAACTCACATGCGTCACAATTATAGTAGAGGCTTAGCCAGATAATGGTATAAAAAATGATCTGTGTCTTTAGCATTAAACTGCTGGGTTAGAGTACACTAGCAATGGGACACAGGCTGTAAAGGAAAGGGGCAAGAGAGGTTGAGTGAACAGAAATGATCCCTGAAAACCTTGAGGCAGCTTGCCAAACCACAGTAGAAACAATCAGTCAAAGTGTTAAAGTGTGCCTCAAGACAGTGGAGCAGTTAAGAGTAGCAATTCCTAGAGGTAAAAAATGTACGCATCTAATAGCAACCTAACACATGCTGTTTTATTAGGTCTGTATAGTTTTGCAGCTCTTGATATTAGCAGTTGCTAAAAAGAGAAGAATGGAGAGATAAAGTTCAGGGGAGCCCAACACTATTTGATTGAGTGAGTGAGCGTGCTACTTCACAAATAAGCACTAAAGTGTTTCACTATAGAAACTTGCCTAGTACAGCAGGAAGATTAATGAAACTAATAGGTCCCCTGCAGGTGAGATGAACACTTGTATTTCTTGCCACGAAGAAGCTGCAAAGGGGTGAGAGATCCAGTTAAGCAGGGTTAAGTCGGGTGTACTCACTGGGGAAAAATGCAAACAGCAGCTGTAAGACGAAAACAATAAATAAATGTTAGACCAGAGGTATTAGGAGGGATGTAGGACAGAAGATATATGATCACTAAGGAAGTGTTTCAGAATAGAAATAGCAGAACTAGACAGGGAGGATAGCAGCCAGGGTTAATAAAAGGGCTAGAGGGAGTGAAGCAACAACAAAGATGGGGGTGAGAAAGGAAAATAGGAGGCCCTAAGAGAAGGCAGATAGATCAGAACAGCAGAAGTATCAGAAATGAGGCAGAAGTAGAACGCAATATATACTATACAGTAAATAATTTTACAAAATGCAATCAATAGACATTGGTTACTGTAATCCCTTTAAGGGAGTGTATACAAGAAAAACATACACCAGCACAGTACATTTCAGTTAACTTGAGAAAAATTAACCCTACAAGCAAAGCAGCTTAAGTAGACATGAGGCAGTAAATATATAGCAAGTAAAAACACTTTACAAAATGCACTCTATAGCCACAGCACTGTTTTCTTCAGTTAACATCTCTTCAGTACATTTACTGTAACTAACAAAGTAGATAGAGATCAGCCCCAGAAATAATTATTAGAATTAAAATTAATATTAATTAATTATTAGAATTAATAGCAAATGAATGCTAAATAAGTACAAAGAGGTAGATACAATAGTGAATACAAAATAAATACAGAGAGTTAGCTACAATAATAAAACGTACTAAATTAAAGTAGTAGATTGCAAAGTCTTTTTTTTTCTTTTTTATATATACATCAGGTTGGAATAAGGTAAAAAATGAGGATGAGAACATTAGATGCAAGTAGATGCTTAGAAAGATGGGAAAGTTAAGGGTGCAGAAATACGTAAAGTCTCTTAGTCCAATATGCTAGTAGTTAGTAGATGAAATGTATGATTTAGGGATAGAAAGGAAAGCCCCAAAAGAGTGGATGGAGTTTACCTGTTAGGGAAAGAGCAGGAGAAGGTCTGATGACATAGAAAATGTTTTTTTATGGTTTGTTTGAAGTTGTTAAATCTCTCAATGGTAGTAATGTCTGTTGGCAGAGAGTTCCAGAGCTTGGCCGTGGCATGAGAGTATAGGCACTGTCAAGCTCTTTTGTTTGGAATGTAGATGGTTAGGAGTTGTTTGTTTTCAGAGTGGAGGGCTCTTGTAGGTATGTAGCATTTTAGAACAGATTTGAGGGCTAGGCAGCTATCAGGTGTATATATCATTTTATGTGCAGAAGACAGCTGTACTAGGCTTAGGTGTTGTGTGAATTTGAGCCGATTTAGTTCTTTCAGAGCTAGGCACTGGTGATAGTGGTAGGGGTAACCTGTGGCAAATTTGTTAATTTTATGGTAGCAGGATTGGAGCTTGTTTTTAAGAGAAGATTGTAAATTTGTGTATAAAGGGGCTGCATATAAAGACTGAGGGAAGCAAATAGGTGTTGGCAGGGTTTTTTCTGGTGGAGCTATCCAAAAATGTTTTTTGTCTGTAGAGTGTTCCTAGTTTGATGTGCGCTTTTTAATGCTATTGCAGATGTAAATGTTCAAAAGTTAGTTTGTTATCTATGGTTACACCTAGAAGCTTAGCTGTGGGAACTGTTTCAATTTCTGTGTTATCGTGTGGGAATATTTTAAAGTCAGATGAAATTGGCTTTGTTGAGGAAAGCAGGAGATTTGTTTTTTTAGGATTTAAAAGTAGCCAGGCTTCTCCCAGCCATGTCTCTAGTGAGGTGAAGGTGGGTTGGGTGATTTGCTGGAGTTGTTGTATGTTGCTATAGAGTGATTTATAAGGACACATTGACAGGATATGCTATAGCTTCTGCATCAGGTTTTAAGTATTCATCGGGGAGTTTGTCAGAGGAGAGGAAGCATGGTTTTAGTTTTTGAAGTAGTTTTTGAATGAGAGAGGTAGGTTCATAGGTTCATAGGTTGGTACTAGGCTATCGGCCCTAGGACCTATATAAGCCTAGCCATAACAATTCCCTGTCTATTTCTTCCCGCACTATTTAATTCCCTGGACCCCTATATAGCAGGGCAACTAACGTGATCCCCGGAAAGAGTCACTCTGCTTGACATGTATGGACAGTCTATTCCACAGTAGGGACAGCTTTAAGAAAAAAGGGGATAGAAGATGTAGTACTGGTTTGTTGGGAAGGTGAAGGTTTTTTTTTGTTTGTGCAGGACTCTTGAGATAAGGGAGAGGGGATCAGAGATGGGGCTTCAGGTAGTTGTGGAGGTGGGATTTGTTAACAGTTTGTTGATGCTGTTTATAAAGTGAGAGTTAAACAGGTTTGCTATCTCTGAGGGGGTTTTGTCAGGGTATAGTGATGGAGTTTGTTTAGAGCCCAGTGTAAGTAGGTTTGAGATGTGTTTCCAAAATTCTTTTTGGTTACAGGTTCATAGGTTCTTAGGTGTTTACTAGGCTAAGGGCCTTTGTAAGCCTAGCCATGCATCCCAAATCTCTGACAAGTTCTGATACCCTTGATAAGTGTAAGCATGGTCCTGAGAGATGAACCATTTGCAGGTTACCTCTGTCCATTAGAGACATAGGTGCCAAACCAGGAATGAATTTCCTGTTTCCCAACCAAATTGTCCAAGTTGCACTTGAATTGGGTTAGGGAGGAACTCTGCATCACATGGATGGGGAGCCTGTTCCATAGACGGGGTAGTATCTGGGATAAATACCTATCTCTCCAGCATGACCTATTTATATCACAGGCAAGGTTTAAGTCTTTAGAATAGGTAATTCTGGTGTTGTTTGATTTGTGGATATACAGGAGGTCCATCAGAGGGGAGTCTGACAATGCCATGTATGCCAGGCATAGATCTCCCCTCAAAAGCCTGTAGGAGACAGAATACAGAGATAGGGCCTTGAGGTGGTCTGCATAGGACATATTACTTACACCCTGTATTCTTTTACTGAGGAACCTCTGGGAACATTCCAATTGTTGGATATGCCTAGTTAGGTACATACCAAAGGGGCCATTGTACTCAATGATAGGTCTAATGAATGCCAAATACAGTGGAACAATGACTTCTTTGGACTTAGATGACATATCTTTGTTTATACGTTGTGCAACATAAAATGATTTCCTCACTACTGTAGACACATGATGATCAAAGGCTAGATTGCTATCTATGAATGCCCCTAAGTCCCTGACTACTGGGTCAACTCTAAGGGGTCTGTTGTCAATATGATAGTTAACAGGGATAGATGACTTCCCAAAGGATGCTACTATGCATTTCTTGGCATTTAGTTTTAGTCCATGACTCTGACACCAGTTGTTTGTCTGTGTCAGGCCCTCCTGGAAAACATTTGTGTCAGTGTGAGATTCAATGACAGCTCCTAATTTGCAATCATCTGCAAATTTAGTCAGCCAGAGACCATTGACATTGGCCTTGACTTTTGAGAAGTAAATACCAAAAAGGAGTGGTCCAAGGACTAATCCCTGAGGGACTCCACCTGTGACTGGCCTCTTTGTAGAGGTTTACTACCCAATTCTAATTTTCTGGATCCTGTCTGTGAGCCAGTTGGCTATTCACCGAGTGGCATACAGGTTTGCACCTAACTTCTTGAGTTTGTCAACAATACCCGAGTGGGATATTGTGTCAAATGCCTTAGCCAGGTCAAGGTAGACAGTGTGAATGACTTTGCCCTCATCCATTGCTTTGGTGACCTTCTTGAAGAAGTCCACCAGGCTGAGTAGGCATGATCTGCCCTTGACGAAACCAAACTGGGTTGGGTCCAGTGCCTGGAGATTTACTATATCTCTATTGATAATCTCGATGATAATGCTTTCCATGGCTTTAGATATAAGACTAGTAAGACTTATGGGCCTGTAGTTTCCAGGGTCTGTAGATGGCCCACCTTTGTACAGAGGGATGACTGCTGCCTTTTTCCATTCATGAGGCACAAAGCCTGTTTGGAGGCTACAGTTAAATAATAATTCTAGAGGTCCTGATAGGTCATGTCTCATGCTATTTAGAAGGCATCCTGGGATATTGTCTGGGCCCATTTATCCAGTTTTCTTCATCTTAGAGAAAGCATTAAGGACATGTTCCCTAGTGATATAGGGGGAGTTATATTTGATACTATTTCCTGAAGGAAGGTTGAGGGGGGGAGAGAGGGGTAAAGTTTGAGCTGAATTTATCATCCAGGAGGTTTGCTGTATTTTCTGGCTCAGTATAGGTGGCTCCATTTACAATAAGCTCTGCAAACAATTGTGTATTGCCTTTGAGGTTGTGGACATAGCTAAAGAATGCGTTGTGGTTGTCCTTGGCCTGGGAGGCCAAACGTACCTCAAATTTGGCTTTGGTAGACTTTATTTGTCCTCTGAGTTGTTTGTTTAGTTTGATGAGAGTGCTTTTATCCTGCTGGGTGCTATACCTCCTAATTTTTGCCATGATTTTCTTCCTCCTGTTATACAACTGATTGATTTTGTGATTCCACCAGGGTGGCTTGTTTTTTGAGTTAGTTCTGTATTTCTTCCTGATGGGTACAGCTGTCTCTATGCAGCTATTAACATGCCTGTACAGGGTTTCTTTGAACAGTTCTGCATAGGCAGAAGTGTTCTCATGGTTTATGATGGATTGGAATTTTGCCAGGTTCTCACTTAATATCAGGAGGTTAGCATTAAAATAGTTACTAAATATTCCAGGTTTAGCTGGGAGTCCAGGTTTTATTTTTACTTCAAAGGAGACCATTTTGTGGTCTGACCTTACCAGGGAAGGCATTACAATAGGGGGTGTGCAGCAGTCTCCCATATTAGTGAGGACCAGATCCAGTATGGTTGCACCCCTGGTTGGTATATTGACTATATGGTCCAGGGAGTTTGTGTTGACAAAATCCAGGAATCAGGGTGGAGCCTGAATGGCTAACTGAAAGCAGCAGTATTTTAGAGCTCTATATAACTAGTTAAATAAGACAGGAAAAATATTATTTTTTTTCTTCAAAGTATAATCTCTTATAGATAAAGGACTAATTTACATAATTAGAAACTTTGGTGAAGTTTTACAAATAATTTCCTGTCAAAAAGCTTGGAGATATATTCACATGTTAAAATGAGCAACTCAAGGAATTCGCACCAGGATTCTGCCTTAAAGAAGGAACTACAACAGATGACATCTACCCTGTAGGAGTTGTCTTTGAAGATGGATGATTTTAAAGAGAGCCTAGAAAATCTTAAAACAAGCAGTCAAAAACAGGCTGACACCCTCAAGGAAATACTACAACAACACCAAACAAGGATAACAGGAATAGAGACTTATAAAGCAGACTTAAGGAAGAGGAAACACAGAAAGAACTGCTTCATAAACAAAACACTTGGTTGGTTAATAAAGTAAATGACTTGGAAAATAAATGACTTGGATTTTCGGACTACCTGAAAACATAGAAGGTGAGGATATTATTTCCTTTTTATCAAGCTGGATCCCTGACTTTTTAAATTTAAAAAAAGGACTTTCCTTTGGCATTGAAAGGGTGCACAGAGCTCTTGGGAACCCTGCCACTAACTCAAACTCTCCTCCTAGGTCAATAATTATCAAATTTCTTTCATACTTGGACAAGGAACTGATTTTAAGATCTGCTTGGAGGAAGGCACCTCTAAAATATAAACAGATCCTGATAAGATCTGATAACGACTATTCATCTAGAATAATGGAACAAAGGAAAAAAGTGTGGCCAATGATAAAGTTTCTGAAACAAAATAACATCAAGGCACAACCTGCATATCCAGCTAAGATAAGAATACTGTATGCCAATGAGATGAGGACTTTTATTGACTTAGAGGAGGCCTCTTCACTTATTAAAACTAATAATGTGATTACTTTACCAGAAGATATGGATTGGATGTCATCTTCTCTCAAGAGAACAAAAGAAACAAATGTCGGGACAGACATCAAAAAGAAGAAGCAAAAGACTGATACTGTTACAGCCAAATCTCTCAAAGCATCTACTATGATATGAATTATTTTAACATTACTTTAAAGGACCAATTCTACTGCCTGGAATTTTAAAACAAATGTAACTAACTACTGGAATCTTTATCTATATTTTTTGAAAATAGATGACACATAAGAGTTTTCACATTACCTCAGGTATGTAAAACAGGGTACTTTTGTTTCACAGAAGGAGGGTTATATAACACATAAAATATTTATACTGTAAATCAACATACATAGCATATGTGTATTTTCTCTTAATTTTCTCCTTTCTTTCTCTCTCTCTCTCTCTCTTCTCTCTTTTCTCATTATTTATTTTAACTGCATCTTGTCTCCCTTTCCAGATTCTCTCCTATTTACTATACTAATATAGTCTGTATATATTTAATAACTCACTATCTATACATAGATCGATAATAGTCTAAAATAATCTAGTTTTAAGGTAGACTAATTGGAATAATGAACTTAATTAATTGTTATTACAATATTTATTAGATTAATGATAGTCACTGTTATGCTTATTGGGATTGGGGACATGTTCGTGATTAACTCTGAAATGTTCCATTCATGTACTTATGTCCTTTGAATTATTTCCTTTCAGTATTAACAAATATATAAAAAAAAAGGAGGGAAAAATGTACTGTTGGTTAAGAGAAAAAGAAGTTATGTCTTACCATAACATTCCATCTGAGTTGTAGATCTTTATTCATTCTTTACAGTTAGGACCTCGGTTCCGTCCTCGGAACCGATACGGCCGTTTCACAACTTGCACAAGCCACAAAACCCTCAGCTAAGAACCTACCCACAATGCCCCTCTCTGATACTCTAGATCGAGTTTGCCCACCCTAGGTAAAGATGTAGTAATAAGAAAAGTAGGAGGCTCTGTCTGAGCAGATAACCTAACCAGGAGTACCTGAGGACCACCAGGAGTCCAGGCAGGGGGAAGGAGGGCAGGAAGTAAAGAATGAATAAAGATCTACAACTCAGATGGAATGTTATGGTAAGACATAACTTCTTTATCTGAAGTTGTAAATCTTTATTTATTCTTTACAGTTAGGATGGAGTCCCCAGATACTTGAGTCCTGGGTGGCCCTAAGGAAGGATATTCCTGAGCACCATAGAACCAAAAGATGCTCGTCCCCCGGAGGCCAAATCCAATTTGTAATGAGATATGAAGATATGAGGTCTTACCCATGTGGCTGCTGCACATATATCATTTATAGAGGCTCTGGAATGAAAAGCTACAGAGGTAGCCATAGATCTGGTGGAATGAGCCTTTATTCTGGAAGGTAAGGGTAGCTTATTCTGTTGGTAGATAAAGGTAATGATGTTTCTAAGCCAAGAGGATAAAGTCACTTTGGAAACAGGCTTACCCAATCTGAGTCCTGCAAAGGTCTGTTTTCCTGAAAGATTTAGTCCTGTCCAAATAACAATGAAGCTGTCGGTGCACATCAAGGGTGTGCAAAAGGTACTCCCCTCTATTAGAATGCCTTGGGAAGAAAACCGGCAGGTCAATAGATTGATTAATGGAAAAAAACAGAAATGACCTTGGGCAAGAAGGAAGGGTCAGTATGAAGGGACACCCTATCCATGTGGAAGATCAAGTAAGGACTCTTGACACTCAAGGCCTGCAACTCAGATACTCTTCTCACTGAGGTGAGTGCTACTAGAAGCATGGTTTTCCAAGACAAAAATTTCAAATCACATGAATCAAAGGGCTCAAAGGGAGTGCCTGCAAGAGATTGAAGCAGCAGAGTCAAGTCCCAGGGATCTAAGGGAGGCTTGACTGGAGGTGTAACATGTAATACTCCCTTCAGAAAAGTCTTGCATAGGTGGTGTGACATAATTGTGTGTGACATAATTGAAGAATTTTCAAGACCATTATGAAAATTGGAGACAGCTGCTAAATGTACAGTGATCATTGAAGCTGAGGCTCCTGCATGCAGGAGAGTAGTCAGGTATTGCAGAATCTTTTGAATAGGCATAGAGAAAGGGTCTAAGTTCTGGTCTTTGGCCCAAATAGAGAACCTAGTCCATTTACTAGAATAAACCTTTCTAGTGGAAGGTTTGTGTGAGGCCAGAAGAATTTCGCGAACAGGAGATGGGATGTCAGGCAGCCTGGCAATCACTGGAAGTGGAGGAACCAGGCTGTGAGCTTGAGACTGTGCATGTTCAGATGAATCAATTCCTGAGGATGGGACAACAGGTCCTGGGAATGATCCAGGATCCACCGGCTGTGAATCAGATGAGGCCATAGAAAAGGGAACCAGACTTGATGTGGCCAGTAGGGAGCAATGAGGATCACTTTGCTTTTCAACCTCTGAGCTTTCTGGAGAAATTTTGGGATGCGGGTAAACAGGGGAAAGGCATAAAAAGACCCGGCCAATTGTGTGTTAGAGCATCCCTCGGTGGTTCCCCCTGAGGGGGAATCAAGGCAAAATAGCTCCAGCATTTGTAATTCAGGGGGGGGGGCAAAAAGGTCACAGCAAGGCTTGCCCCAGTGATGGAAGATCTGAGCTGCTATTACAGGATTGAGGGACCATTCATGAGGCATCAGGATGTTCCTGCTCAGATTGTAAGCAATAAGGTTGGAACTCCTGGGAATGTGGGTTGCGATAAGAAAGTGATTGGAAGCTATCATCCTGTGCCAAATCCTCATGGCTTCCTGATACAGGGGGTTAGATTTGGTTCCAACTTGCTTGTTAATATACCAGACGACTGACATGTTGTCTGACTGAATTGCAATGATCACCAAAGGCAGAGATGCATGGAACGCTTGCAACGCTAAGAGAACTGCCCTCAGTTCCAGGACATTTATGTGCAAGTTGGCCTCAAGGGAGGTCCAGGTGCCTTGGACAGTCATTCCCTGGAAATGTTCCCCCACCCTAAGAGAGAAGTGTCCGTGGTCACCATAGCCGTGGGTTGGGGAAGACAGAATGGTTGACACCAAAGATTCTTTTGTGGCTCCATCCACCATAGCATTTCCTCCTTGCAATGGTTCATAAGGTGTATCATGTGGTTGAGTGGGTGGGTTAACAATGACCATTGTGTGGAGAGGAGCCACTGCAAGATTCTCATGTGCAGTCTCGCCAGTGGTACCAATGTAATGGCAGCTGCCATGGAGCCCTAGAGTTGCAGTACAAGATGTGCTGGTACAAGCATTTGAAGAAGAAGGTCTTGAATTTGGTTTCTTATTTTCAAAAGCCTGTGAGGGGGAAGAGAAGCTTGGCAGGATGTGTGTTGAAGACTGCTCCAATAAATTCCAGTGTCTTTGTTGGAGACATCTGAGATTTGTCTTTGTTGATTGTAATCCCTAAGCGGAGAGTTAGATCTTGAGTGTAAGAGAGGCTGCGGACTGGAAGATTCCTGGTCGGAGCAGTAAGGAGCCAGTGGTCTAGATAGGGAAACACCTGGAATCCTTGTAGTCAAAGATGAGCTACCACAACTGACATACATTTGGTGAACACTCGGGGGTGCTGTTGAGAGACCGAATGGCAGTGCCCTGAACTGGTAGTGATTGGCTCCCAGCCGGAAGCGGAGAAACGTCCGGGAGCGGTGATCCATCTTTATGTGATAGTATGCATCCTGTAGGTCTATAGAACACATCCAATTGTCTCTCCCTAGGAAGGGAAGAATGGACTGTATTGTGACCATCCGGAATTTTTGAGGTTTGATAAATTTGTTGAGTAGGCTGAGATTCAGTATTGGTCTCCAGACCCCTGTCTTTTTTGGCACTAAAAGAACCTCGAGTAAAACCTGGATCCTGTCTGTTCTGGTGGGACTGGTTGAATGACTCTTTCTTAGCAGTTTTTCTATTTCTAAGTTTGCTAATCCCCTCTGATTGGGTGCTACATCGAGGATTCGTTTGACAGGTCTGGGAGTTAGGTCGAAAGGTATTTGGTAGCCTCTGGATATTATTCTCTGCACCCAAACATCAGTAGTAATAAGATACCAGGCTGGTAGATGCAGAGAGAAACGACCCCCAACTGCTTCCAGAGGAAACCAATCGAGTAGCTGCTCAGGAGCACTGGTAGGGTCTGCCAGAGAAAGAATCTCTGGTTCCCTGGTTATGCGGACCCACTCTACCCCGAAAGGGGCATCTTCCATATGAGTAGCCCAGCCCCCTCTGCTCCAGGGGGATTGCTCACCACGAGTGTCATGATAGGATCCTTGGGATTTCTTGAACCATATCTCCCCCCTTCTGGTTCCTGGAGTAGGGTCTCTGGGGGTTGGAAAAGCATATGCCCACAGCAGACAAGGTCTTTCCATCTTTCTCACTACGTGCAAGTGTGTCACATACCTTGGGTCCAAAAAGTGCAGATTCGTTGACAGGCATGTTAATGAAGGAAGATTTAAAAGGGTCTGTGAAATCACACAACCGCATCCAAGCATTACGTCTCATGATAACACCAGATGCGGCAGCTCGAACTGCCCCCTCGGCAGTGTGAGATATCAAATGCATCGAGGAGTTTGAGATGGATTCAAGGGTAGCTAGCTGTGAGGTGACAGTGTCATGCACCTCATCAGGCAGTACCCCCACCAAAGAGGAAGCCATTTTAGAAATTAGGTCTCTTTGGAGGCGAGTAAAGTGCACCAGATAATTCAGCAACTGAATGGTGAAGGTCGCTGAAGCATAAGTCTGCTTCCCTAGTCTGTCCATGGTCCGGGATTCCCTATTTGGAGGATGAACAGTGACACCATCTTCTGCCAGTTCCCTCTTTGTGGCCACCACCACAACCATAGAATCAACTGTCAATTGCTTGGACCAGTGGGGCTGGTCTTCAGGTGTAGATAAAATTTTGTCTGGCCTCCAGGCGACAGGTTCTACTTTGTCCATGACCTTCCAGGCACACTGCACAATTAGTTTAACAAGATCATTTGATAGTGGGGTCACCCAGGAAGTAGATGGCTGGGCACAGAAGGCCTACAGAAATACTGATTCCTCAGAAGAAAGGTTAGAGGACATCCACCCCCCCCCCCCGCTGTTTGAGGATTTTGAGAATGTCTCCGAAAGAAACGTCGCCTGGGGAGAACGAGGGGACCCTTCCCCTTCATCACAATCAGTGCTTTCTGTGATAGATTCCTCCGGGGAGTCAAGGTGCTTCCTCTTGCACCATTTCTTCTGGGGTGGCTTTCCAGTGGGATCTTCTGAAGAGGACTCCAGAGAAGGGGTTCTCTTCACAGTGGGTTCTGATTCTGGTGTCTTAGGGGCTGGTTGTGAGCCTTTGCAGTGAAGGGCCCTATCCATCACCTGTACAGCAGGTGCACCCAAGCTCAGTTCCAGTTGAGGGGTAATGAGAGAACTGGGAACTGTCAGAACCATAGACATAGACAGTGCCAGTGAGAAAATAGGTGCTAGATTAGGTACCAAGGTACAAACAGTCCAAGCTCCGCTCCGAGAAAGCATCGGCTCCATCGTAGCCAATGCTGCAATGGTGATGTGTGCCAACAGGGGAGGCACTGCTGTCAGAGCAGAGACAGTATGTACCAAAGTGGGTGCTGGGGGAGGATAAGCAGGGGAAGATGAGATAGAAGATTCCAAGCCAAGGGGGACGGAAGGTCTAGCTGGAATGGGCAATCCCCTAGCTACCAGAAGCTGGTCCACAACCCGCACTGGGTCTAGCTCAGAAAAACTCCTAGTGGATCTAAAAGAGGCTGCAGAAGGGGAATCAGGTCTTTCTAGAAAGGAACTAAACCTCTGCCCCAAAAAAGGATCATAAGTAGGAGAATATCTTGTCCTTGACAGGTAATCAGATTTTGGAGCCAATGGAAACAAAGAAACTGTCGGCACCATGGCCGGGCATGGTGACAAGGCATGTACAGTCACTGGAGCCCATGGAGCTGAGGAAACTGTCGGCATCATGGACAGGGATGGTGCTGAAGTATGTACAGTCATCAGAGCCCATGGAGCCAAGAAGACTGTCAGCACCGAGGACGGGGATGGAGGCGAGGCATGAACAGTCATTGGAGCCAATGTAGGAGCCAAAGATGGCACCGAAGTCAGTGGTCTTGTGTTTGGAACTGGGATAGGAGTGAATACCATGGTCAGCACCAAGGGAGAGGACACAGATCCTGGTGCCAAAGAGTTCTGCACTGAGGGCGACAGTGAAGCACGGAGCCAACTCGGTCCTGTAACTGACGGTGACCCAGGAACTGAGTGACTCTGTTTTTCCTTATATTTTTTGGTCTTAGGAGGGGGTGCGACCTCGGACCAAGATAGAGCCTCCGAGAAAGGTAGCTTGAGTAAACCTTTTAAAATAAGTTTATTCTTACATTTTGTTAGTGTCTGATTAGAAAAACCAGCACAAATGTCGCAATCAGTTTTCAAATGATCCACGCACAAACAGTAGACACAACGAACATGTGTATCTGAGTTAGGTATCTTATGTCCATACTTGTCACACTGTTTAAAACCCAATTTAACTTTGTCTGACATGGTAAATGAAACAATACTATCCTGTAGAAAAAAATTTAAGGAAGAAATAGCAGTGGAGTTATGTTAAGGAATACCACTAGTAAAAGGGGGCCTGTCAAAGACAGGAAAGAGGGACAGTCAAAAGAGGTACAAAAATTAAATTACCAAAAAAAAAAGGGTAGGAAATAGGCCTAGGTTATAGGCAACAATGATAAAAGACTAACGACTAAAAATGTTTAAATTTAGAAGAAAAACTGTCATAAAAAACAACAAATTACTACTTAGCTTGAGAGAGATGGCTAACACGTCTGACTAGTAATGTGGCAAATGAGATCTGGAGTATCTAGGAGAGGGGCATTGTGGGCAGGTTCTTAGCTGAGAGTTTTTTGGCTTGCGCGAGCTGGGAAACAGCCATATCAGTTCCGAGGATGGAACCGAGGTCCTAACTGTAAAGAATAAATAAAGATTTACAACTTCAGATGTGAAGCTTTCTTCACATTTTATTTGCATTGCCATAGCAACAGTAAACAATTGCTGCAGTTTCTAAGGATACTGTGAACCTGCAAAGTGAATTTAGCCTCACAGATAACAAAAAATAAGTAAAAGTAATGATGTTTAGTTATATTAAAATGAAAAACAACCTAAGCAAGGTAAAATAAATACATAATAGGACTATTTGTAAATATTTTATGACTTATCCTCATAGGATTACATATTCCTGGAAACACAACTGAAATGTTCCCAAACTACATGTGCACTTAAATGTAGCTGCTTGATTAAAAAGCATTATTCAGTTTAACATGCTGATTCCACAAGTTGTCTGCACTGTAAAAGTTACATTTTATATGTTACTTGAAATTGACAGTCTCTAGAGCACATGAAAAGATACATACTACTTTTTGCAACATGTTATCTTTGCAGTTACCTCACACTCTGTACAAACTCGCTTGGCAACTGATAGCTATTCATTAAAAATACCAGTTTAAATGTTAAATGTGCCCTTGAAATGTTACTGACATTTTGACAAAATATAATCTGAACTCTAAATGAATGACTTGAAAGAAGTGAAGTAATGCATAGATTTCAAAGACAGTTCTTGACACTACCGTATAAGTAAAAATGTATATTCACAAAGAAGTATTGAAATGTTTTAGCCTTCCAGTTAAAATAGCTTACTGTCAACATTTTGCGATATCAGAAAGTTTGAAGAGCTAGGAAATTACTATTATTTGTCTTCATAATGATTATTAGACAGATGTTAGACTCTGCTTTGTTTAATGAATTGACACATGTTTATGAGGAAAAGTGGACTCAATTAGATGTTATTACAATAGTTATTAGATTAATGGTGGTCACTGTTATACTTAATAGGTTACGGGGCATGTTAGCGATTAACTCTGAAATGTTTTGTTTATATACATACTGTCAGTTGAATTATTTCCTATAATATTAACATAATATATAAAAGGGAAAAATGTACTATTGCTTGTGAGAAGTGAAGCTTTCTTTACATTCTATCAGACTTGTGAACTATTTCAGTTTTTTTGTTTTTTGTTTTTTGTTTGTTTGTTTTTTAACACTCATTGACTAGGAACTGCTATATTTGCATTGTCATGGCAACAGAAAACAACTGCGGCAATTTCTATGGACTTTGTGAATCTGCGAAGTGCATTTAGCCTCGCAGATAAATAAAAAAGTAATGTTGTTTAGCTATTAAATTGAATTACAATCTAAGGAAGGGTAAATTAGATAACTTAATAGAGCAACTTGTAAATACTTTATAAATTATTCACATTGGACTACACATTCCTGGAAACGCAACTGAAATGTCCCCAAATTACTTGTGAACTTAAATGAAGCTGCTTGATTAATAAGCATAACTTAGTTTAACAACCTGAATCCACAAGCTATCTGCTCTATATATGCTACATTATATATGTCACTTGCATATGACAGTCTCTAGAGCACACAAAAAAATACATATTATTTTTGCAACATGCTGTGTTTGCACTAACCATACATTCTAAACTAACTCAATTGGCAACTGACAAGTTATTTATTTGAAACATCAGTCTAAATATTAATTGTGCCCTTGAAATATTGTTGCCGTTTTGACAAAACAAAACCTGAATTGAAAAAGGAATGATTTGAAGAAGTGAAGTATTGTACAGATTTTAAAGACAGCTATTAACACTACAATATAAGTAGAAATGTATACATGCAAGGAAAAATTGAAATGCTTTATACTTTTAGTTAAAATAGCTTATTGTTAACTTTTTGCTTTATCAGAAAATTTAAAGAGCTAGGAAATTATTTCTAATTTGTCTTTATAATGTTTACTAAAGTGATGTTAGTCACTGACTTGTTTAATGGATTGCTTGTCATGTACAAGACGGACTACTGAATGTTATTTCTGTTTACCTATGTTTGCTGAATTTCTTTTATTAGTACTGATTTAAAACAAGAGAAAGAAAGGGAAGGGAAATATTTGTTTTTGGTGAAGGGAGGAGAGGCTTAAGAGTATTCTAACTGCCCCGAGAACTCTATAAGATGCTCTAAACACTATTTGATTAATACTTACCTAAGGTAAGTCTTGATTACCATATGGGTACCTACACATTCATTCTAGACCTGATGTGATTACCCATTCTGGAAGCAGAAGGTGCCCTATGCAGAGTTGGAATTGTCAGGGTGATTATAGTTCATTCTTAGACTCTGCTTTGTAAATCTATAAATATGTAAAAGCACTGCACACTAGAATGTAGGGCGCCTCTACTCAGAGTCAGGATACCACTGATAAGCAATGTCTTTTCATAAGTGTAAGTTGAAGTTCGTGAGCTGAAGAGTGGGAAAGTAAAGGAAGACAGTACACCTATAGTAAATTCATATTTCATTGGTAATCACTCTTTGTCTCCTACAGAGTCCTTTTAGTCCAATTATTTTAGTAAAAATCTATTTGTTATTGGCTTATTTAGTGTATGCTCCTTTGTTGCATTTAATTTATCCGAAATGATGTGTCTAACATGTTTGGGATCTCTTAAGGGTAACTAAATATTGGATATTTTCTAAGTCAA
Organism: Protopterus annectens; assembly: GCF_019279795.1. Taxonomy (NCBI): domain Eukaryota; kingdom Metazoa; phylum Chordata; order Ceratodontiformes; family Protopteridae; genus Protopterus; species Protopterus annectens. The sequence goes on from NC_056729.1 coordinate 1,211,838,938, forward strand.
CATAATAATTGTTTACACTACTAACATTCCATCCTGATATATAAAATACTATAGAATAATAATAGAATAATATAGAATTTCATATCTCTTTTAAGAAAATTCTCCATATAATAATTTAACATATGGAGATCAGTTGATATTGTTGGTTAAAGGTATGAGTGATAATTCAATAGATCTATCTTTATCTATTGGATTAGGAATGACTTTCATTCCATGTTTAATGGGAAATTCATATTTACTTGTATTTGATACTTTAGAATTAATGTTTTATAGAAGTACTTTTTTAAAGCCTGACCAGAATTTTGCCCTACTTGTATTTAAAGAAGAAAGAACATTAAATTGCACTCCCAAGTTTACATGCATAAAAATAACATTCAGTGTTATCAGAGAATATGGTGTAACTACTATAACCAAAAAAAAAGAAGCAAAATGTTTCTTCCAACAATAACTTGAAATGGATTTAACATTCTTATCATTAAATACTAATGGCTTAAATAATGCAAATAAAAGATTAAACTTACTAAAATATTTAAATCTAAATAAGGCACAAGTAGTATTTCTCCAGGAAATGCATTTTAAGACTAATGATAGCTTTATTTGGAACTCTAAGGAATATACAGTCTTAGCTCAATCCTCCTATAGAACAAAGACAAAAGGAGTATCAGTTATCTGTAAGAAAAATATAATCACTCCAAAAGTTATTTATAAATATGAAGACAAACAAATGTCTACTAGTGTTTGTTATAATAATATGGACCTTAGCTAATCTATATTGGTTCCCAGGAATTGGAGCAGGAATGGTTAAAAAACACCTACATTTTATTTCCAACAATTATAAAGGAAATCGTATACTGGGAGGAGACTTTAATTGTACCTTAGAAGCTTCTGAAACCACCAAGATGTCTTTTCGCATAGCAACTATTTCAAAATCCTTAAAAAGATGGATTGATTCATTTAATTTAATAGATATTTTTAAAGTAAAAGATGATAAATCCTTATTATTTTCCCATAAAGACCATATATTTGAAACACAAACCAGAATATACAAATTATTCGTAGTTCAAGATTTACAAACAAAAATCCTCAACTTCTCAATAGTTCCATGCCCCTTCTCAGATCATGACTCTCTGATAATGAAGCTTCAAATAGAGTTTAAACCTTTAATCCTCTCAACTAGAATTCCATCATATATCACGAAAATTAAAGAATTCAGACCCTGGATGTTGGCAGAACTACAATTATTTCTTGAAATTAATAATACAACAGAAATCAGTAGAGTCATGGTTTGGGACTCATTAAAAGCATATTTATTTGGTAAGACCCTTAGCTGGTACAAAAACAAAGTTAAAGAGTGGGAATCTGAATCATTAGACTTGCAAACCAGACTCTTGACTGAAAAATCTAAAAAAAATCAGAATTGTCCAGAAGTAAAAAAAGAAATAGAGGACTTAAATAAAAAATATAATGAAATTCTAACACACAAAACCTGTCTAGCCTTGGAAAAATTAAAAATAAACTCATTAGCTACCTCCCCTAGATATCTACATAACTTATCTATAAGAATTAAAATACAATCTAAAGCAAATGACATTAGTAGTATATATCATGAAAAGAAAGGGAAAAAAGTAAAAAATATAGGAGACAACCTTGAAGTATTTCAGTTCCATTATATGGAACACTTCAAAAAAGAAGATTTAGATACCAACCAAATAAACTTAGATACAAACCTTATCAATATAAAAAAAACTCCAGAAAACTTAAAACTAGACCTACAAAAACCTATATCCTACAAAGAAGTTTTTGACAAGATAAAAGAAAGTAAATCTGACAAAGCTCCAGGGATAGATGGTATAATTACGGAAATTTACAAATTCTTCCCTTCAACAGTAATCTCCCTTTTTCATAAAACTTTGCTAGAAGTCCAGTCAGAAGCAAAAATACCACCCTCATGGAAATATTCTCTCATAACGCCAATTCTAAAAGATAATAAACCATCAGACCTTTGCACCTCATACAGACCTATATCAATACTGAATAATGATTACAAAATAATCATGTCAATCCTAGCTAACAGAATGAAAATCCCACTTTCAAAGACAATTAATAATGATCAAACTGGATTTTTATATAACAGGCACACACGTGATAATATTAAGAGGATACTTACTCTTATATATTATGTGAATAAAGAAGATAGAGAAACACTTGTAATCAGATTAGACATAGAAAAAGCCTTTCATTCCCTCAACTGGGAATATCTATTTAAAACTTTAGCATTATTTGAATTTCCTCCTTCATTCATCTTATTACTAAAAACACATATATTAATAACTTAGCCTACATTAAATTAGGTTATTTCACCTCAGAATATATCCATATAATGAAATGTACTAAACAAGGATTCCCCCTTTCTCCTATTTTATTTGCTTTGGCTATAGAAATACTTGCAGAAATAATATGCAATAATCCAAGAATAATAGGAATAGAAGTTTATGACCAGTACATATCTAAAATAATGCTTTTTGCTGATGATATTTTATTAACCCTATCAAACTCCAGAGAGTCATTAGGAGAGCTAGAAAAAGTAATGGAGAAATGTTATAAGATTGCATATCTACACTATAATAGATCAAAATCAAAATTTCTATTTTTAAATAAGAAAAAAGAACTACAAGTTACAGATAAATCCATCACAGGAAAACAAGAACGTATGCTAAATTATTTAGGAATAGTGTTAAGCAAAAATATAAATGAAACAATATTAATAAATTATAAAAACATTATTGATGTACGTAAAAATCTACTGCTAATCATTAGCGGACCGGAGTTCTGCTGTGGCGACCCCTAACCGGGAAAAGCCGAAAGACACAAACAAACAAATTGAAACAATAAAAATATATATATAGAAAAATGGAACAAAATTATATTAACTTTTGAATACAGATTGCAATTGATAAAAATGGTCGTATTGCCATAAATACTATATGTAGCATTAGCAGTTAATTCCTGAAAGATGCATTCTTAAAGAAATAAACTCATGTTTAATAAAATTTTTATGGTATCCCAAAAAGAATAGAGTAGCTCTAACTCATCACATTAAACCATGGAAACAATGGGGATTGAACTTTCCAGAAATAGAAACATATATAAAAGCATCTGTGCTTAAAACTACAATAGACTGGATAAACCCAAATTATTTTGCCAACTGGAAAGGATTAACAATGGCTATATTAACAAATAAATTTAATCTGTTAAAAAAATGTAATAGACAAATCAAACAAATCCTGGTACATACTATGCATAAGTATGCAATATAATATAACAAAACCTTCTAAAACAATGCTGATTAATCATTGCATCAATTCCTTTAGGAAACTTATCAATGCAAACATAGAGCTAAAACTTTGGTTTGACCTTTTAACCCCATTTACCATCACTAAGATTTTTCCTCATCAAATATATAGGGAAACAATAACCTCCTGGGAACAAAATTGATTCTTATGTTGGTTTCAATGTGTAAAACATTTAATGTTTTAGATATGCATATGATAAAAAACTGCTTACAATATTCCAACACAGCACTGGTTAACCTTACAAAGCATTCTAATGTACACTCAAGATTTATGCATATTAATTAATAATTCCTCATTTAAAGATATTCCAAATCTAATAAATTTTCTGTATGAATTTATATATAATAGTTGTGAAAAGAAACATTCCATTTCAAATCTTTATAAAGAGTTAATAACATATAAAACAATTCCCAAACCATCATACTGGCAGTTCTTAACAAAAGGTCAGTCATTGCAGTTAACAGAAGAAATTAAAACTAACATCTTACTATCAGTTAATTGCATCTCTAACACACAGTACTGGAAAATATTTAACTGGAAATACTTACATAGAGAATTTTTAACATCAGATAGAATTAAAAAGATCAGTACTACTACAGATGGTTTTTGCTGGAGGTGTGAAAAGTCAAATAAAGTAGACTGGATTCATATTTTTTATGAATTTAATAAAATTAAATCATATTGGAATGGACTCAATCATTTTTTACAAACTTTATTTAATGAATGCTTTACCTTAACTAAAGCATTGATTATACTAAATGTAAATGAAGGTCCCTACCTGAATAAGACAAATATGTATTTGTTATTCATAGATTCATAGATTAGTACTAGGCTAACTGCCCTTGCGAGCCATTTTACGCCTAGCCAATTATCCCTTGTGAGACTCAATCCCTGCACCTTGTGTTTGTATGGACAATACTTGCTATATCTAGGAAATGCGTAACCAGAAGGTGGAATTCAAATACACCCCTGACCTTGGAAGAATTCTACACTTTACTGAGGACAACTGCATTGATGGGAATAAAAATCAAAGAACTACCAATCTATCCCAGGCCATTGGTAAATAATCCTTGGAAAAAAGTTATATCTTTGTTGGACACTCTGCAATAATCAATATTGTATCACTGATAACTAATCTGTTAATTCTATACTTAATAACATACAGTGTATATAATTGAAAGTCAGGCTATTGTAAATATTGTACATAGTTGTTTAAAATGATATTTAAAAAAATTATGTAAATGTTATTTTAATTGAAAATAAAATATTTTTGAGTGAAAATCCAGGAATCTCTGTGCTTGTACATTTGGTGTCATATAGGCTTTCCATTTAATAGTCAGTAATTAAAGTCACCCATAAATATGGTATCGGGTTGGATGGTTAGTGTTTCTAATAAGTTTAAATACATGGACTGGGTTTCGTTGGTCATAGAGGGGAACCCATAGCTTGCAAGGAAGTGGTGTTGGATTTTACCTATGGTGATTTGAACATGGATCAGCTCAAGTGCATTGTCCTGTTTGACCAGCCTTAAAGTATATTTATTTTTGATGCAAATAGCGACACCTCCACCTTTAGTCCCTGCCTGTGAAGTAGCTAGGCTAAATGTGTGGAAGGCATTATAACCTTGCACTGTTGGTGTGCCCTCTGTGTTATGCATATGGGTTGCACTGGTAATGAGCTGGGTATAACCATAGAGATTTATGCTATTAGTAGGGGAGTCACTCATCAGATCCTGCCAGATAATGTTGATACCTCCCATAATTATAGTTTCACTACTGATGTTTTCTGATATCCAAGAGACGATATCTTCCATAGTTTGGTTGTTTTTCCCAGGGGGTATATACAGACCAACAATGCATAGTTATTTTGTTTTGTTAATTTGTAGGGTTTATAATTAGAAATTCAGTATTTTTAATTAAAAGTTGGTATTTCTTTAGGGAAATGTGAGATTGTGATGATGTTGGGATAGATTAAGATTAAGGCTACCCCACCACCTTTTTTGTTGATTCTGTCTTTTCTGAGTATATTATAGTCTAGAGGTGTTATTTCAGTATCATGGGTATGGGGTTTTAGCCAAGTTTTGGTAATTGCTAGGATATCTGGGATGTGTTGACTTAACCAAGCATGAAATTCTGTGCTTTTGTTACAGATATTATGTGTGTTTAGGGTTACTAGTAGAATATTTTAATGTTTAGGCTTTTAGCAGAGGAACCTATAGTTGGGGGCACTGGTTTGGGGTGGATGCCTCACACAGAGATAAAGTGTGTTGTTTGGAGAGGTAATGCTTGAGGTATTGAGTAGATTTATTGTTGCTGACTATTATGAAGAAGGTAGGTTAACTAGTGATTGTGTCTGGAAGGATTTTTAGCTTTGAGAGATACATAAAGTGATATTGAATTAGGCTGGCTAATATGTTACTAAGCTTTTTGTGGGGTTGTTGTGATGTACAGGAAGAGTAGAGTGTGAAATTGTTGTAGGGGTTGAGGAATGGTTTGGGCAGGTGATGTAGATCAGGAGACTGATATATAATGTTAGAAGCAAGTTAGGCAGAATGTAGCACAATTTTAGTGACATTGTGTAGTTTGAGTTCTAGAAGGTAGGGATAGTGGACTTGGCAGTAGAGTGCAGAGTGTAAAGCTCTAAGGTGGAGCTAGCTTAGTAATAGGTGAGGTTGTGGTGTTGATTGAATGTATGGTGGCAGGAGTGTTTGTAACCAGATGACAGGCTTTAGGGGGTGGAGTAATGTTGGGTATTAATCTAGGGAAAGCAGGGGTGGGTGGGAATGGGGTAAGGTAGTTAGGGGAGCAGAGTGAACCCAAGTGTAGAGAGGGCAAATGGAGCGGGCTGGCCCTGGTCCCTTAACTGGCATGCACAGTAAAGAAAAGAAAAACAATTAGCAAGGTAAGTAATTATAGAGATAAATATTGCCAGAGTGAAGCAATAATGGAAGGCAAACATTAGAGAGAATTTGAAGAAGAGGAAGTTCAGATGTCAAGCAATAGTAGAAAGAATGTACAATAGTGGAAGGTCCAAAGGAAGGCAAGATGAAGCAAGAAGGGCAAGGAAAGAGATACAGGAGGGAGGGAGAGGGAAAAGAAAAAACAAAGAGAGAGAATTCAAGGTAAGGATATAGGAAACAAGAGGTAAAATTAATTAAGCACTAGGTTCAGATAGAGTAGCTAACTGGGACTCTTTTGAAAGTTACTAAAGGGGTCCAGTATTATTATCTGAAGGAATATTCTGCCCAGGGGTTAACTGGAAGGAGAGGGTGACTAAAGAAGTGAGAGGTGATGTACGAGGGAGCCAATTGTAAAGAGACCAGGGGATAAAGTATAAAACCCAAAACTTAATTTCGTGGCACATACATTAACTGTGATTAATGACAATAGGTTCTTGATAGGTGGATTCTAGCTTCTGCTGGGAGAATAGTGACCAACATTCCACTTGGAATGCATCTTATCTTAGGACACACAGGCACACCCACTAGGACAGATGTCAGAGAGGGGTGGACTTGATTAACTGTGATTAATGACAATAGGTCCTTGATAGGTGGATTCTAGCTTCTGCTGGGAGAATAGTGGCCAACATTCCACTTGGGATGCATCTTATCTTGGGACACACAGGCACACCCTCTAGGACAGAGGTCAGAGAGGGGTGGACTTCATAAACTGTGCTTAAAGACAATAAGTCCTTGATAGGTGGATTCTAGCTTCTGCTGGGAGAATAGTGACCAATGTTCCACTTGGGATGTAGCTTATCTTAGGACACACAGGCACACCCACTAGGACAGACATCAGAGAGGGGTGGACTTGATTAACTGTGTTTAATCACAATAGGTTTTTGATAGGTGGATCCCAGCTTCTGCTGGGAGAATAGTGACCGACGTTCCACTTGGGATGCAGATTATCTTAGGAAACACAGGCACATCCACTAAGACAGAGGTCGGCGAGGTCGACTTCATTAACTGTGATTAATGACAATAGGTCCTTGATAGGTGGATTCTAGCTTCCTCTGGGAGAATAGTGACCAACGTTCCACTTGGGATGCAGCTTATCTTAGGACACATAGGCATACCTGCTAGGACAGAGGTCAGAGAGGGGTGGACTTCAGTACTTCTATTTTGCATGTTAGAAATATGTAGGTCACCAAGTAATAATCCAGCATTCATACATCACCTTAGGGGACCAGTGGATGTGAACAGAGATGGAGAGGGGGAAAAATAGCAATAGAAGGGTATTTAACATCCTAATATGTAGAGAAAATGTGATGTCCATGCCTTTGGGGGAGCGGGATAGTGATGCTCCTGCTATACAATCTGCCTGAAGAGAGATAGGCATTTCTCTGCTGTTGCCATGACAAATTCCATATGGGCAGATTGTTCCATTTCCTGCAGATTGAAGTATTTGTGGAGAACATTCCATCACTGTGATTCAGCTGAGATCTTCAGATTTCTTCCAGAATTCCCACTCTGGTTAATACCAGTACTGTTGTGTCTGTCTCCAGGATATTATCCAAGCTCACAATGAATGTTTCACACTTCAAGGAGTACTGTTCCAGCTTTATACCTGCCAAAGTTGTTATTGCATTCCTGTATTCCTTCTGCACCTTCTGTCTGATCCTTATAATGGATATGTTCGGCTATGCAGGAGTTATATAGGAGCTTAAAATACTGTAGAAGATGATCTTTGTATAGAGCCATAAACCATGTGTGTAGGCCATCATAGTCACTGGGAACATCTGAGGGCATTTAATCAATAAGAGTTCCAGTGTCTTTTGTTTTAGTTGCTCTGAATAAAATGGTGGAGTGAAAGGAGGTGATTCAGGGGTTTGTGTAGATTAGGTGTGTTATGTGGAATGTGGGGCTGTAAGGATTCTTTAAGAAAGACAGTCACTGAATTTTGTTACCTATGAAATTGTTGTTACTGTGAGTAGCATACAGTACCTTGATTGTCAAGGATCCAGAATTGCTTTTGCCTATTTGGAGATAGACAGCCTTGTGATATCTAGTGGATGTTTTAGCTATATTACTAAGGAAGATGCATTTTTTTGCATTTTTACTGTTCATTCATTATGTTTATTAGAATAATGCTTTTAATTATTTGGTAATCCAGCAGTGTTAACTTGTTTTAATAAGTCTGGAGACTTTACTGAAGTGTTTTTTTTTTTTTGTAGGCATAGAAGTGTGTTAGCTAGAAAATTGTCATCTGTTGATAGGTATAAACTATTGGAGATCAGAGACCATTCAATACTGGCTAAGTCATTTCTAAAGGCTGAGATTTTTTTTCAGTTTTGGGGTGGGATATGATTATCCTAGGGCAAAGTGTTTTGAAGGGGTGTTGCAGGAAAATATTATTACACTGTGGTCCCTGAGGGGACAGGAAAAGATGGAGATGGTAAAAAAGTTGTGGAAATGTTTGTTATATTAGTAGAAGCTTACATTTATTCTTACATTAACTACATGTCCTTGGAGATGGATATAGACCATGGCTAGGGAGATTTTAAAACTGTTGTTGCTTTGCAAAGATACAAGTCTACATGATGATGGAAGGGATAGAGCTTTACCAGATTTAGAGATTATAAAAACTGAGACTTCTGCTGCAAGGAGTGACAACCTATACCAGAAAGGATTGTTAGAGAAGGAATCTAGGAAGGGAGTCCAAATATTCTCCAAGTTTTTTATTGTAAATCAGCACTGATATCTAATACAAGTACAGTGCTAAATGTATGGTATTTAAATGTGAAGATAGCATCCACAAATGAGATAGATGAGTCAAGAAACTCAGCCTCATCTTTGGTTACGAAAGGTCATAACCATTAGATCTCACTCACTGAAATATATATGCTGGAAGGAGTGCATGGCTGCTTGAAACAGCAAATTCTAGAATGGCTAAGGATGAATTAGGTAGCTACCAGAATGCAAGTCTACTAAATAAATGAGTTAGTGGTTCATCTCTATGTGACGTAATCATCTTTCAAGCTAAACATTTACTAGGTGTTTCTCCAATCTTCTATATGAGATAATGTTATACTTAATATAATGAATTCAAAACATACTTTCACATGATAGTGCTGAATAGTTTATTTACAATGAATGGAGAAGTCTTGATCTGATTGTTTCTGTGTTTCTTGTATTTTGCCTTGATAGATCTTAGTTTTAGTATCCCTGAATTTGACAGCTGCCTATCCTTGACATCCTCCAATAATAAAGGCTTCAATGGCCAGCCGTCTGAAGTTTAGATTAATATTAGGGTGTCAAGGGTGGAACAAAAAGTCAGATATTTTGCTGACCAGAATTTAACTTCATGTGTTGCAAAATGAAGCAAGAGTGCCTCCAAGCATACCTCTCAACTGTCCAGATTTTTGCGGAATGTCCAAATTTTTTGCCTGATATTTTTGGTCTGTTCCTCGTAAAATTTTGGTTTTCTGGCAAATCACTGACAAATCATTGAGGACAGAAGTCAGACAATAATGACAAGCATTTGAGTTTTAGACTTCATTCCCATCAGAAAAGTCATGCTAATAAAAACCTGTTGGTCTATTAACTTTCTAAGTTGCTAGGAGAAGTATTTAAAAACTGTCCCTATTTTTGGACCTTTGTTCCCCAATTATTTATGGCTTTGTCCAGAATTCTTGCTCTAAGAGGTTGAGAGGTATGCCTCCAAGTTTTCCCTCTGTCTGGGACAATGAGAGAAGACAGTTCTAAAACTGAGATGGATCAGTTGATAATAATGGGTATGCCTTGACTGTTACAGTACAGGATAAAAATAAGTCTGGAATTAGAAAAAAAAAAAACACTCAACTTGGGAGATAAAATTAGATTGTAGTGCATTAAATATTGTTTATGTCTATCATTTATAATTTTCCAAAGCATAAACAATGACCAAAAAGTCTGGTTACTAAACTGTTCCACAGAATAAATCCCAATGCAGCAAGAAAGAAAACAGGGAACACACCGTCAACCATCAATAATTTAATAGCAGCAATAGACAATTATAAGCAGCAAAGCTTTCGAGCAAAGCTCTTTCTCATGTATTGTATATTGCACTTTAAAATGCTTTTTAGTAGTGTTCTATCATGTGATTTAATTTTAGTTTTTGATAGGCTTGCTGATAGTATAAAAAGTGATTGCTATAGAGTTTTTTATGCATTGAAAAAGAGCTTTGCTTGAAAGCTATGCTGCTTATACCAAAATAATACAGGACAACACGCATCCTGTGCATGGACTGTTTAAGCATCTAGCATCGGGCAGGAGATATCGCATCATCCTCTGCAGGATTACAAGATTCAGTAACAGTTTCTACCCTACAGTGATTAGACTTCTGAACTCTGGCACTAGTCCCAGCGGTCTGGACACATAATAAGTAAATGTTTATTTATTTGTGCAATATATACTTAAATATATTCCAAGTAAGTGCAATACTTATTCATTATATCCATAGCCAGTATTACTTAACTCACTCAAGTGCAATATTAGACAAATAACTTAGGGATTTCTATCTGTAGTGTGTTTTGTATTACTTTAAATAGGGTAGTTAATTTAACTCAGCAAATGGCATTTTATCATATATGAGTGTTGATAAATATTTCTGCTCTTTCTTGCATGTATTGGGAGTAGTATTGTATTTGTTAGTTATGTTTATTCCTCTACTTGTATGTGTTGTTTCACTTTCCTTTGTAACCTCAAGAATTGAGCTGATGCACGAAATTTCATTTAGGCTACATGTGTGCAGTTCTAAATGACAATAAAGTTTACTTTGACTTTATAACTGTCTATTGCTGTTATTAAATTATTGGCCGTTGACGGTGTGTTCCCTGTTTTCTTTCCTGCTGCATTTATAATTTTCCAGGCATCTGAAAGATTAAAGGTCCTCCAGAGGCATGAAAGCATAGCAGCATGATTGTACTAGTTAGGTAGTATGGTTTCTTTTCTGCCTATATTCTACATTATGCATTCTATTATACATGGATTCTATTCTAGGTCAGGACATGTAGTCCAGTCTCCAGCAAAGATAACTGACTCACAGTTCCCTTTCAGAGCTCAAATACAAGCTTGCTGATACAAAGGGAACAAATTGGTTTGGGCTGTAGCAAGAGCCAAGGAGGGTAGTAGTGCTGCACATAGAGTCCTTACTAACATAGCCGGCGTTAGGCACCCGCGGAACCCGCGGCCGCGGGGAGCCTCCGATCATCTGCCCGTGAAAGAGGGCCTCCAAGCAGCAGCCGCGGGGTTTCTCTTTCTCTGTCATTCATTACTCCACATCTTGTAGACGTCCGCACAGCTACATGATGTCATCGTGCGATTGCAAACTTTTTTCCGTTTTTTTTTTTTTTTTTTTTTTTTAATTTTAACTTGTCTGTAAGCTGCCCTCAATCAGGTCCACTTCAATGAAGCAAGGGACCTGATTGGCTGCAATAGACAAGGAAGTAAGTTGTCTTTTTTTTTTTTTTTAACTGGGGCAGTTCTGGGACTTTTCTGCCTTTTACTACGTTTTGGTCTGCAGACTTCCTAGTACCTTGACTCTTGCATTGTTAAAGTTTTGTGGTACAGTTTGTGCTTGGCTTCAGAAACGTGGAATAGGCAGTGTATGTTAGATTTCTGTTATAGTTCAGCAGTATGTTGTCTGTAAAGGGAACTCTGGGAAAAAAACAGCAATGATTTAAAGCATGTAATGAGGAAGGTTGTAGTAGTTTTACAGCAATAAATAATAACCATTGGTCAGTACCAAATGTTAGCTTGTGGTATATTGGGATCATTATGAGCCCAATATACCACAAGCTAACATTTGGTACTGACCAATGGTTATTATTTATTGCTGTAAAACCACTACAACCTTCCTCATTACATGCCTTAAATCATTGCTGTTTTTTAAGTGTTAAGGAATAAGTCAGCAAACCATTACAAACCTAGCCAGTATCCCATTATCAATATCCCTGCCCAATTCAAGCAGGGCAGTACAAATCAGACCAAGGGACATTTTGAGGCTGGCTATCCAATTACCAAAGTTTACCTTAAAAGTACTAACGGTGATACTCTGCTTGACATTGTGGAAGTTTGTTCCAGAGGTGGGGATACACTGTAAAATGTATAAAATATATATATAATACCAATGTGGCTTATTTGTTGTTGAGATTTAGTTCCTTTAACCTGGTATTTATTGTTCCATTTATTTTGTGAAGAAATAGAAGGTCAAATATGGTTGGATTTTTCATGGCTTAAAAGGCCAGATGCAGATCCCAAAAAGAAATCTGTAAGAGAGACATACACACACACACACACACACACACACACACACACACACACACACACACACATACACACATTTAAATATATATATATATATATATATATATATATATATATATATATATATATATATATATATAAGGGTCTACTTCTAAATTTCATACTTTCACGAAGTTTTGAAACTTTGAACTGTTTAAATGGATCTCATGTACAGAGCGTAATGGTATATTCACTGTTTTCTTTGCTGTAGTGCGATCTCAGAATTGGTACATTTAATTAGCAGGTGGTTTGGGGGGCACACTCCCTCATGTGTCAATTTAGAGTGTCCAATCCACCTATTGCATGTCTTTGGAATGTGGGAGGAAACCCACACTAACACAAGGAGTACATGCAGAGTCTGCACAGAAGGCACCCCAACCAAGAATTGAACCAGAGAACCCTAGTGTTTTAGTGTACTCAGTCCTACACAGTTGTGGTATGATAACCAGGATCAATAGAACGGAGCATCTTTGGTTTATTGCTGTAGTGATGTGGAGCAGAACAGGGTAATGACAACATGCAGAGTAAATCCATGTATTTGTAGTGACCTTGCTAACTAAAGTGTCACAAAGGTGCAAGACTAGGTCATGCACAATACAGTGACTGTTCCAAGATATGGTATTTCACACCAGAAAACACTGCAAAGAGCAACCTTCTTGCAAACTGCAGTATGTGAATATCACTCGAGGTGGCTGAAATCACATGCCCACTTCTGTCCTTGTTACAGTGAAAAAGAAAGGAGTGTATAAGAGAGTATGAAAGGAGGAAAGCAAGAAAACAGAAGCACACAAGGGAGAGCAAAAAATACAGTGATATGAAAAGGTAGGATGGTAGGGTACCTTTCTGGGGAGAGAGCCACTCTAATTTAAATGATGACAAGAGGTAAAGAGAGCTATGAGGAGGTATTTTATGCAAGAAAAGGCTGAAAAATAAAAGCAGATGCAGGACTATGTTTTGGAAAAAAAAAACAAATGCAAAACAGTAGAAACAGATTGGTGGTTCTGCACAGAGAAGAATGGGTTGGAAATTGTTGGACAAATACATGGGGGTGGTGATGGGGAGGTTTTACCATATGTAAAATGTGAGGCAGGATACATATAAAGGAAGTCACACCAGTTAGGGTGCTGAATACAGGGGATATCAGGGTGGCTAAGATGGCAACCTATACAGGACCAGTGTTGGATGATCAACATTTCCAGATGGTGACTGACCCTCTGTGGCCCAAAGTTAAGGGGTGCCACTCCAGTGAATCTGCAGTTAAGCATGCAAGGTTCTCTATCTTGACAAGGCACTTGAATACATTGTCCAAAACAGCAACCCCGGTGTTTGGTTAACAGGTAATGGGATATCAGCATCCACATAACAGGTAGTCTTCACCCTGTGCAGTGAGCAAGTCATACCCCTCTCATAAGTTGCAACAGAAGAAGCTGACAATTAATGTGCCTGGTCATCCAGTTTTCTCTTGCTCATTGGGTGGATCTACAGAGTGAAGACATAATGGGGAAAGCGCCATAATGGTGACATGTTATTGAAACCAATGCTGTAGCTAAGGTGGTGCAAATGGTATGATTACCCTAGATGCAAGCTGTTATGGGCGTGAGGAGTAGTGCAACTGAGTTGGGTGCAAGAGCAGTGCAGCTAACTTCAGATGAGCTTTTGTCCTTATCTTTGGAGGAGCTTTCTGGGAGGTGGCACTAGATTTTGATCTAGCAATGAGTTTGAATAGGTATCCATCATTGCTATTTGCCTTAGAGTTCCATGTATCTCTGTCATGCTGACAGTTATTCCTGTCTCCTGTGACACTCAATCCTACTTAGCATAGCCAGTGTTATTTTTTTTCTGCCATTACCTTCATGTAAAGAAGTCATCTGTGTAGATTTTTAACCATGTTCCAAATCCCCCCAGTGTTGTCAATTCACTAACTCTTGAAAGCCATCTGTCAGTGGAGTTGAGAGATGACAGGGGTCAAGCACCTGCTACAAGCTCCCATCCGTGTCATTAGCCAGCATGGAGTTGTGAGAGATGACAGGAGTCACGTGCCCCCTACAAGCTCCCATCTCTGTCATTAGCCAGCAGCCTGGTATGCTGAAGGCTGTATGGGAGGGTTAACATAGTTGTGGGAAAAAAGTTTCATGTAGAGAGCGTTGAAGTTAAAGGCTCTGGTTTCTTTAATAAACATTTTGATGTATGCTTTCTTTATTTCCCTACCTTATATCTAAACAGCTTATAAGGATATATTAGACTTTCAATACAAAAAAGTCATAATCATTTTCTAGATAAAAATATTATGGAAAGTTAAACTATATAACAAGAAATGCTGTAGGAACAGACAGTAGATATAGACATATGTATCTGCAACTATCATGATATTTGTATTTTACAGTTATTCCCCCTTTCAGCCATGCAATAACTTTTGTGCATAATTGACTCTACTGGAAAACTACCTAGTGAATGTACTGTGGTTACACTCATTTCATTTGCTGTGTCTTTATCAGTCCTGCTTTAACAGTAATCCCATGATAAAATGCATCCATAGTTTTTTTTAAATGCCACTGGTGAGTAATATCCCACATAACGGCACAAACTCCATGATTCTCATGAGAGTATATGCTGCACAGTATCCTCAAGATAGAACATGAATGACAGAATGCATGCTGAGGCAGGGCTAGCAATCTGACAGTGTAAAATATGGCTGTAGGTGATTCAGTCATGTTGACTAATGTCACCAAATGGACATGGGTATTTACTGGTGATAAATGGGTTGAGGACTCGGACTAGTCCAACCTGCACCAGGGACCCATGTTAATGGAGGGAGGGGTGTACATGCCTCTGTTGACCAGTGTGTGCCTGCCATAAAGTCCAGTAGCCCTGAGTCAATAAGCTACTGGCTGGCCTGTGTCCAGTTAACCAGCCTGGTTTACCTGGGATACCGCTGTTGAGAAAAAGCTGGACATAAAACCAATCAACCTGCCAAACATGAACTAAGAATTGCTACACTCAGTGTAGGTTCACTGACAGGATGGAGCTTAGAAGCAGTTGACATGATGGTATGAAGGAGGCTGGACATTCTATGTATGGAAGGGCAGTGAAGCAAAGCCACTTGGCTTGGCATCCAGAGACTACTACTCCGGAGGAATTCTGTCTGGAAAATGGCTTGATAGTAGCCAACAAATGGTTCAGAAAGAGGGACAGTCACAAGATTATATACAAGAGTGACCAACATGCAACTCAGGTAGAAGTCTCCTAATAAGAAAAAGGCACTGGGGTAGAATCAGTAATTGCAAAGTCATCCCCAGTGAAACAGTCAGCCCACAGCATAAAGCACTGGTTGCCACAATCAGCTGCAAGCAGTGGTCAGAGAAGGCTCTAAGGTCAACAGAGACCAGGCTGAAGACCTGGAAGTTGACTAGAGAGAAAGTACAAAATTTCAAGGAATTACTCAGGGCTCTAGCACCCTAAGTAGAAGGGTGGTAGGATGCACACTGTGGGACAGATTAAGAAATGTGAACGTCAGATCAGAAGCCAAAGTAGCTCCAATTCCAGAAAATATCAGAGAGAACATATTACTGTGGTGCAGGCACATGTGCAGAAAAGCAGAAGACAATGTGGTGAAAAAGATTTGTGACAGACAGGAAGAAGTTAAGAAGAAATGAGGGCATCCAGCAAAGAGGTGAATGGATTGTGTGACTGAAGATCTATGACAGTCTGGCATGAGTGTCAAAGAGAGCAGGAGTGTGACATTGAAACGAGAGAAATGGCAAAAGTTAACATGACACCCTTACCCCATGTAGAAAATGTGAAAAAGAGGGTTGATGTTGATGATAAAATGAAACAATAAATTTATTGAACCACATTGGCACTTCCCTACTCATGTAGCAGGGTACATTCCAGCAATGGCTTTAGAGCATAATGACTGATAAGCTTGGTGCCATAGATGGAGTAGAACAACACTTAGGGGAAGCTTGGAATAAGGGTATGGAAGAAGTAAAGATTTTAACTATGGTAAAGGGAAAAGAAGGCAATCATGGGAATTAAGCAGACATAAACACTTAAAGGCCTTTAATGATCACCTCTATAGTGATCTTTAAATGGTGCTGGATGAGCTTGGCAGGGAAGGGGGTGTGACAGCAATTTGGTCACACTTTATATTCTTCTGGGTAGGGCCCCCAACTTGAAACTTGCTGGGGGCCCCCAAAATCCTAGCACCGGCCCTGCTTACTAATAACTTCTTCTGAACAGCTACAAAGGCTATTAAGGAATAATGCTGCTCCACATACAGCTTGTGTGGCAGTAAAAAAATAACAGCAGGGATATTCTTTCATTTAAAGAGTTTTTTCATCATCTGTTACAGTATCTGTTACTGAAGAAAACCATATGGTAATCTGTAAGCCCCTATGCAAATATCTAGACTGCAGTCTTCATTTTTATCATTTAAGCCATTAATATTAGTTGGTATCAGTTTAAAAGAAGTCATCCTTCAGGTTAATGATGTAAATACTGTCACAGCTTAAGCAGAAACTAGGGTTGACAGCAAGTAAAATAACCATTCTCCTCTCTTCATGAAAGCTATCCACAAATGGAGTAGTAATTCTGGTGAGGTCTCGGAACAGGAGAGACAAGAGCATGAGAAATAATATGAAGGATAAAAATGTGAGAAAGACCAGAAGATCCAAGCTGGAACTCAGCAGCTGTGCCCCTCCCTCCCACAATACATCTGACTATTCCAGGTGCAACCCCATCCAGGAATACTGCTGGATAGCTGTGAATATAGTCCATTCTTAGAGCACAAAGCCACCTTCAATGCCCCTAAGCAACTCCTTATTACCAAAATGGCAATTTAGAAATACAAATGAAACCATTAATGAGTTTATGCTATACTGCTGTGCATAATCCAAGTACATAGCCAACAATATCTATAAAAACATAGCATAGTATTCCAAAAATGTTTAGAACTGTTCTGCAATAGTTGAAGTGACAAATTCAGTGAATAATGTGCACATGAAAAGAAAAGCAGTGGTGAAAATCAGAAAGTTGCTCTACAAAGGAGTATTGATCTTAATGCCAGCTGCAGCCAGTAGCATTATCTTTTCAAAGTGCAAGTATATGAACACATAAAGATAAATCTCAAGATTAGGGACAAGTATGAGTGGGAGGGGAAAAGGGGGAGTGGGGTGGAGGAGAAGGGGAAAGGAAAAGTAATGGTTAGAGGAAAAAAGAGGAGGGAAAATGACAGGAAGGATGGAGGAAGAAGAGTGAAGAAAGGGAGGTGTGAGGTGGGTGTGAAAATTAAAAAAGGTAAGCCTCAACACAAATGAAGGAACACAAATGCTTAAAGATGTGAGCCTGATGCATCCGTAATGGAAAGTGTAAAAGGAAACTAGTTAGTTACCTGTAGTAAAAGTAGACATTCTCTATAATGCATGCAGACACTAAAGTAGTGGTACCAGTGTTTTGGGACCTAAGGACATTGAAAAGCACTGACTCTGAGATACTGGGGTTATATTTATCATTTTCTATCCTATATTCCGGCTTCCTCTTAACTTTTGACAAACTATCCAAAATCTTTAATCTACATGGGAATCTAAATTCTAGGAATAGCAGTATATTTGCTTCTTGTTGATATTTTGTTCAAGTGAGCATAAAAATAAAATTTGTTATATTTTTGCATAATAGGATTTGAGTACATTTTAAAATGTCATGTGGCCTGAATACTTTATGAGCTAAAACTGCTTTCCCTCAAAATATCTGTAGTGGAAGGAAATAAATTTAATTTGAAAAATCTGCAATGATACTTTAACTCTAATTGTATGTATAAGTTTGGTAGGTTTTCTTTTAGCTAATTCATTTCAGAAGTTGACATTCTATATAGATACTAAGTGAATTACTATAGTCCAGTAAAGGTCACAAATGTGTGAAATAAAGAGTAGTCATATTTATTCCATCTCTTTTTGAAATAGATTTTAGCATGTGTCCCATGTGTCTTAAAGCCTTAATCATTGTAAGAGTTGTCAAATTATAATTTACTAAGAATTGTAATACCATTTTTTTAAATAATCATTTACTTCTTTAAGTACAGAACCTTTTAAATATATGTCTACCAAAATGTATAACTTCTCATTTATTTTGACTAAATTGGAGCCCAACATTCATGGCCCAGTCAAAAATGTCATTCAGATAGTTATTAATTATTTCAAGTCACATCTAGATATTGTCACAGATCATATCTTACAGTAATGTGCATATCTGTTGACACAGCATACATTACATTCTGGAGTTGTGGAAAAGGCTTAAGAACGGAGCCCAGCACTAAGCTTTGTGGAACCCTCATGAAGATAAGTAAGTAGCTAAAATCAACTCCTTTGTATTGCACATTGCACATCCTCTTAGCCAATTATCAATCCATTTGATTAAGAATGGATTCAAATTATGTTTTAATAGTACTTCATGTATAAAGCATGAAGTCTAGAAACAAATGCTTTTGTAAGCTCTAGAAAATTATTCTGGCAGAGAAACCCATGTCCATTGCTAGACTAATTTGGTCAAGAAAGTCTGCCAGATTAGATCAAAGTTGACCTCTTAGTTGTAAAGCCATGTTGACTACCTGTGAGGAACATATGATTTTAGTGAGCAGTTTCTCCATAAATTCATTGGGGGATTTCCTTCCTCCTCTTTAGTCAAACCAGAAATCAAGTTGTTATTCTATTTTGAGCACCCCTCTAATTCTTTGATCTTTCACAATCTTGACTGAAAAGCAAGCAAAAAGATGGAATATACTGCCCATAAATAAAACACTAAAACCAACACTTTGGGCATTAAACAAGCAGTAGGACCACAATGAGTTTATTTCCATCAAGCCAGTTTTAAAATTGAGAGCTGCCAAGCTTTGAATTTATTTCATTTTATTTTATTTGATTAATTTTTTAGAAAAATGTTAAAAAGTTTTGATGCTGTTTTTCTAGATGTTTACTACTATTTGGTAACTGCATTTTATTATTCAATATGTTTTTAAACCTATTTTGTGTCTCTGCTTATACATTTGGTTATTCATGTTCTTTGAGTACCGTACCTTTAAATTAATAGGTGGCATTGAGCGAATTCACTAAATGGTTTGTTTAAGTAAATGATTGATTGTTTTATTATGTTTTATTATGATATAAGAGGAAGTGACATCAAAAGTATTAATTAGGTTCTGAAGAAGTCACATGAACAAGGGACGAAAGCACTAAAACTTTGTTCATAATAAAGTTTTTATTAATGATATTGGCTTTGCATACCCTCGACTACTACTTGACTTTGTACATCAGATTTTGTTCCTACTGTTTGTTCACTGCCCGAGGTGTTGGGATGACTGGAAAGCAGTATGCCCCTTTTTTGGGAAAATGCTTTTATGAATAATTAACTTGTAACCAATTAATAAACCTTTTAAGCTTATGACTAAAAAAAAAACTGATGAATAGTATTATATCTCATTAACTTAAAAAAAGAACAAACCTGTAAATAAGCTTCCAGCAAAAAAAGAAAATAATGGCTCATTTTAGCATAAGAGGCATAATAAAAAGATACACGAACTACTCCTCAGTTTGAAATAACAATGACCAATGTTCCTTTCCATTAAGAAAAGCTGTGTCCTCTGTCAAGAGGCTACACATTTTCCCTTTTTAATGGACATTAACAGCCTTAAAGTGCTATAGCACAGTCAAAATATTGAAACTACAAGAATCATCTGTTTAAAAAGCTCTGGTTTCAGGCACAACACAAGCCAAATAGGCAAGTAACAGCAAGTAGCAACATAATATAGTATTGTTACAATACTGTAAAACAGAGACAAATGGTATACTGATAACAATTGCTCTGCAGCTACTTTAGAACTAAGGCCTTCTAATCCACATATGGCGGGTATATATTTAGTCTTCTAATGTCAGATAATAACTTTCTTAGCCAATAGAAAAATTACTGCTTGCAAGTTTACCCTCTATTTAGGAAGCTTATTACCTTGCCAAAACCCTAAAATATAAAGATTAATTTGCAGCCCAATTAAGCTCCAAAAATTCTACTAAGGATTTCTTGATTCAGTAACTTATAGTCCTCTAGTTTAGGATAAGCCCAAAAGACACAAATCCAGTCTTCTCTATACCCGCTTTCACATCTTCAATATGCATTAATACTGACAGAAAATATTTTATGTAAACATGCTAGAGTATAAAAATAATGATGCAAACATTTTCATGCAAATATGCAGAAGATCCTTGACTTCACCACATATTCTGGGACAAAATATATTTAATTTAGGCTTCCATAGTATACTCAATTCCTAGAAAGCTACTTTAGAAAAGTTTAAATCTATCCACTATAGATTGTTTGAATTTAAGTAATAGTCGACAGGTATAACTAACCCATTTCTTTCTCTATGTCTGAGCCCATCTTGCATTAACTACCCAGTTAATCAAGTTCAGTGATTCTCTAGTCCATTCTAACAACAGAAGCAGGTCACATGTGCACAGCTGCTATGCTGTCCATGGGTGTGCAACTGTCCCCTACCTTAGCTATGCTTGTTTTGTTCCTGCAGCAGCTGTAATATTTATGCAAAGGAGAAAGCAAAACTATCAATACAAAAATGAGAAGCACCAAATAAATTTGAAGAGAAATATAGGCAAAGGCATCTGGACATATAAAATTTTACAATACAAAAAATAAGAAAACAAAGATGAAAAGCAGAAAAGAGGATTAGTAATGGAGAAGTTAAAGAAGTAGAAACTGAGGTTCTGGATTACCTGCTAAGTGAAGGATTTAGTGAAGAAAATCTAACTCAGATAGCATCACAGCAGGAAAGAGCAATGAATCCCCAAATTAAGGAGAAACCAGTGGAGTAGGAAACATCTGATAAGTTGCCATATTAAGATACTTTGGAGCCTTGTATAGGAAACCACTACAAATGTTCAGGTAGAAATGTACAACAAGAAAAGGGACAGGAAACTGTGGCAACTCTGATACAGTCAATGTTGTGGACTGATAGGTCAATGAGCTCCCATAAGAAAGAACAACAAATGACACAGGATGAAACTGAAGAGAATGTGACACAGGATGCCCGCAGGAAATGGAGAACAAAGACTGTGCCCTGAGTTCAGAAGAAAATGATCTAAGAGAAGAGTTGCTTGATTTAATAGAGATGGACAGACATATTAAGATCAGTGAAAGAGCAGACTAGAGAAAATCAATGAAACCCAAAAAGTTAGAAGTCTGATAAAACAAATGAAGACAGGAATAAAGACTGTCCAAAGAGATTCATGTGCTATAACAGAAGTATATAAGATATATCCCCGTGCAGCTAAATTAATAACAGATAAAGTCTTACCATAAAAACACAGGGTAGCAAGGAAAAGGAAGGGGAGATATCAAATACCATCATGGAAGTATTGAATAGAGAAAACTATAAAACAATTAAGACAAGAAGTGTCATTGTTAGAAGAGTATAGAAGAGGGAACAGATCGATAAAAATGCTTATAAAGAAAAGACAGATGTGATAAAAGCAATATGCCATATTAGAACAGGTCGGTATCTGTGTTGAACTATCACAAATAATAAACTAAAAATATCGGCATAGGTATAAAAATTTAGAAGATATGCAGATAAATATTTTTTATTTTTATTTATTTATTTTATTTTACATTTGTTGACCGGGCTAGTCTAGCTGGATACATGTCCTTTTTCAGTAGAGGCCCGGGGAGAAAAGCTCCCATAATTAACATAAGTATAAGTTTTTAAATATATACAAGAAATTGCATTAAAATAAAATCCAACAGTAATAACATCTAAGTATACAAGCTGTTAGTCTGGTAAACATTTGTTGAGATGGCCAGATGACATAGATACCTGAGGAGATAGTAAGATGCTGGATAAAGAATTGTGAGGTAGAAAGGAATTAGATACTAATGGTCCTGTGGGAAATTAGTCAGGATTGGAACATGGGCATAACCATTGAGACTTAAGAAATTCTGAGATTAGTTTTGAATTGATTGAGTGAGGTCATGAGCCTGAGGTTGTTGGGAAGGGAATTCCATTGCTTTCCAATGGAGTTAGCATAAAGAGCATCGCCGCCCATGTTATTAGATTTGATGGTTAATATCTGAATACTGTTTGAGGATCGTAGGCTACTTAAGTTGGTGTAGGGGGTCAGAATTTTGGTCAGCGAGGGGGTTTTCTCTGGATGATTGATTATTTTGAATGCTTCGGTGAGTTGGTTTAGTTTAAGCAGATTGGGCAGTTCCAACCAGCCAAGTCTTTTGAGGTTGAGGCAGTGGTGGGTACGATAGGGTGTAGATGTTACAAATCTGGCAATATGATGGTATGTGGTAGAGAGGTTATTAAGATCACGTTTGTTGAGGAAAGCTAGTATTGGTGAGGCATATAGTAGGGTGGAGATGAGATGGGTACAAGCAATGGTTAATTTTGCATGCGGGGTAAGAAAGTTCTTTATTCTGTACATTGACCCAAGTTTCTTGTTAACTGTCTTAATAGTTTGGGCGATGTGCATGTCGAATTTAAGCTTATGGTCAATAGTGACACCAAGTAGCTTGGTATGGGGACGGGCTCAATGATGGTGCCATTAGAGGATTCCACAAAAAAGGACCTGGAGTTATCAGGTGGTAGTTCTTGGGGTAGGGAAGTGGTGGACGTGGGGAAAAATAGAAGTAACTTGGTTTTAGTCGGGTTGAGTAGAAGTTTCCGGTCAGAGAACCATTGTTCAACTTTGGCAAAACATTGCTGGGTAGCTGCTTGGAGATTTTGAAGAGAGATATCGGAGCATATCAGGGTAGTGTCATCTGCATATTGAATACAGGTGGCTGCGGGGTTGACTGTGTGCAGATCATTTATGAAAATAGAAAAAAGAAGAGGACCAAGTATGGAGCCCTGTGGAACACCAATATTGTTTGAGAGCAGATGAGATATATTATTTTGCCATTGGACTGCTTGTTGCCTACCTGCAAGGTAATCCTTAAACCAGTTTAGGGCCAAGTTGTCCAGATGAAGGGTTTGCAAGGTATATAGTAGTAGTTGGTGGTTAACCATAAAGAAAGCTTTCGATAGGTCAAGAAAGATGGCAGAGGATGTTAGTTTTTTGTTACGGTTACTATTGACTGAGTCTACAAAGGAGAAGAGGGCAGTGGTAGTACTGTGGTGGGGGCGGAAGCCATGCTGAGTTGTAGACAATAGATTATGGAGGGTAAGGTAGTGTAGGAATTGTTTGTGAACACACCGTTCCATGATTTTAGCTAATGGAGACAATATTGCGATGGGTCTATAGTTAGCTATTTCTGTGGAGGAGCCTCCCTTGTGAAGTGGAATGATGTATGAAATTTTCCAAATGGGGGGAACAGTGGCTTCAGTAATGGATCTATTAATCAGTATTGATACAGGATAGGCAATGACATCGGACGATATTTGAAGGTATTCCGCTGGGAGGTGATCGGCCGCTAGAGTGGTCGGTTTCAGTTTTTTTAATAGGGTACGAATGTAGGAGGTAGAAACTGGTTGTAATTTGAAGGAGAGAGTAGCTGTGTCATCAGGAAGAGTTAAGGAGGGGGAAGAGGTGGGTAGTTGATTTGCTAAGGATTGGATGGTCTCAGTAAAAAAAGTGTTGAAGGTATTGGCTACTATTTCTGGTTCTTGACCAGTAAGATTTTCAGGGGTTGGGGTAGTTGTTTTTCCAGGATGGATGAGGTTATTAAAACCAGCCCAGAACTTTTTAGGGTTAGTCTGATGTTTGTCCTGGAGGTGACAGAAGTACTGTTTTTTATCTCGAGTTATGTCAGTTTTCGTGGAGTTTCTAAGCTGCTTAAATATTATACGGTCTAGGGGAGTTTTGGTAGCTCTCCATTTGTGCCAAGCCTGGTCACGGAGTTTAATTTTTGCTTTGGTTTCTTTTGTTAACCAGGGAGCAATGCGGTCTTTGGCTCTAATTAGTCTATTTGGGGCATGAGAGTGGAGAATGTTTAAGAATGTGTCATTAAAGTATGACACGCTCTCGGCAAGGGGAAGAGTATTTAGGATAGACCAATTGCAGGATTTTAGTTCCGCAAGGAATAGTTCTGGGTTGAAGTTTTTCTTATTTCTAACAAGTTTGTATAAGGGTGGGTTGGTGCAAGAAAGTTTGTGCTTTAAAATGTAAGTGACAAAGTGGTCGCTAAGGTCGTTAGGGAGGGTACCAGTGGCATAGTTGATTGGATCTTTATTAGTGAGAATCCAGTCAATCGTGCTCTCTTTTTGCTGAGTATTACCAATTCTAGTGGGAGATGTAATATTTTGGGAGAAGCCATGTAGGTTGATAAGATTGGGATTTGACTTAGCGGAGCAGTGGGACCAGTCTATGTTGAAGTCCCCTAGAACTATGGTTTCTTGAGGGTAGTTAGTTGCTAACCAACTTAAAGTTTGTTCAAGGTTTTCTTGGTTCTTCCCTGGCGGAATATAGATTACTACAAGATTGATACATTTTTGGGTGTTAATACAAATCTTAAGTGAAATAAGTTCTAAGTTACAGACCTGGGGAGGATGCAATGGGTTCATAATGATGTTAAACGTGTTCTTAAACATGACAGCTATTCCTCCACCTCTTTTGGTTTTTCGATCCCTCCTTAAAATATTATAGCCAGGTGGAAGAATTTCTTCATCCTTTGTGGCAGGTTTGAGCCATGTTTCTGATAAGCACATGATGTCTGGGGAGTGTGTAGCTATTATAGCATGTAGGCTATGTATTTTGTTGTTAATACTTCTCAAGTTGAGGTGAAAGATGAGGAGGGAGTTAGTGGGTCTTTGGGGTAATGTTGGGGTGACAACAACTCGATTGGTGTTAGGGCCTGGATTCGGGTGAATGTCACCATGCTGGGTTATACAGAGTTTTAGGTGCTCTAGGAATCTTTGGAGTTTGAACAGTAATTTGAGGTGGGATTTATTTTTGGTTGGGCTAGGGTAGTGAAGGGTTAGATGAGTTTTAAAGAGACCTTGTGTTTTTGCAGGGTGGAGAGTGGATGCTATGGTGTTTGGGGAAAGGTGAATGTATGGGGTAGTGTGAGCCTTGGGAAAGGAGATTTCTAAGAGTGATTGTTGTTCATACCTTGTTAAAAGGTATGGGATAAGAAGAAGTAAAGTTAGTGAGAAGATGAAAGAATACATAGTTTTGACCATGACGGGGAAAGAGAGGTAGCTTGTGGACTGGGATGATAGGAGGGGTTTCTAAGTTTTCTGGGAGTTGTCTAGTAGTGAGGGAGGAGGAGCTGTAAATTGGAGGACAGCCGTAATTGGGAGGAAGAGAGGGTGGGAAGGGCAAGATATCACTATAAATTTAGGGATAGTGGGGGCGGGTGGGATAAGGGGGCAGGGTGGGGCGCGAAGCGAGCCCGAGCGCAGCGAGGGCAGAGCGGGGAAATACCTGCCCAGAGTTTGCAGGGCCTTAGAGGCAGCCAGATGCAAGTCTGTGAGTTGGGTGCAGGGTAGGACTTTCTTGGATGGCAGGACCTGAAGATTTGGCAGGCTAGTGTATGGCTGCCAGTAGATTTGAGGTCCTGTTTAATTTCCTGCCTCCTAATCGTTATTCTGTTTAGTTTCACTGTAATTTTAGGTGTTTCCTTAACAGTAGAGTCCTTTACAAGATAGGAAGTTCAGGGTCTGTGCATTCGCACCATCAATGCCATGAACCGAAGAGCCACGCAGTGTAAAATAGAGGGGGGGGGGGTTCCTGGAATGAGAGAAAGGAGAGATACAGTTTTAAAGACACGTTGCATGCAGTCGCTAGCCTATGTTAAGCAGCAGGTTGTTATTTCTAGAGTTAGGTAAAGGTAGGCAGTAGGAGAGAGGTATAAAATCAGTTTGCAGTACCTTTTACAATAAACTTCACTTTACGCTAGAGAAACAGATGATGCTTAGGCACAGTACAATGGTGTTAGCTACTTTGATCTGTTAAAACAGTGGAAGCAAGCAAGTACAGCCAGTTTTGCTAGTTCCGAAAGTGATAAACACTACTTTCACACACAGTAAACACTAACACAATGTTCAAACACAATGCGGCCCCGAGTAAACACTGCTTTTAGCGCCAACACTACCAGAACAGAAACAATCCAGTGCAGGTTAAAACACGCTACAATACAGCACAGGGTAGAAACACAGATTTCAGATTTTAAAAGCAGTTGTAAACTTATAGCGCCGATAACAACGCCAACACTACCATAAACATTACAGTGCAGGGTAAAACACAATTAACTGATCTCTAACAGTAGTTTGAACCTGTAGCGCCTATAGCAGGACCAACGCTACCATAAACAGTACATTGCAGAGTAAAACACAGCTTTCGTTAGAGCGTAGGATAGTCAGCCGCCCTTTTAGCGAGGCGACTCAAAAACATACTTCAAAGGATGATAAAGAGGGTAATATAAGATCAAATAGTTCTGTTGATTGTACCTTGCAATGAGGCGTCCGGGCGTCCGAGCCGAGAGATAGAACAGTTCCAGCAAGTTTACGATTAAAAATGGCGGAGTCTGGCGGGGAATATGAAAACTCCCTGACGTCAATGATACCTGCCCAGAGTTTGCAGGGCCTTAGAGGCAGCCAGATGCAAGTCTGTGAGTTGGGTGCAGGATAGGACTTTCTTGGATGGCAGGACCTGAAGATTTGGCAGGCTAGTGTATGGCTGCCAGTAGATTTGAGGTCCTGTTTAATTTCCTGCCTCCTAATCGTTATTCTGTTTAGTTTCACTGTAATTTTAGGTGTTTCCTTAACAGTAGAGTCCTTTACAAGATAGGAAGTTCAGGGTCTGTGCATTCGCACCATCAATGCCATGAACCGAAGAGCCACGCAGTGTAAAATAGAGGGGGGGGGTTCCTTGCGATGAGGCGTCCGGGCGTCCGAGCCGAGAGATAGAACAGTTCCAGCAAGTTTACGATTAAAAATGGCGGAGTCTGGCGGGGAATATGAAAACTCCCTGACGTCAATGATACCTGCCCAGAGTTTGCAGGGCCTTAGAGGCAGCCAGATGCAAGTCTGTGAGTTGGGTGCAGGATAGGACTTTCTTGGATGGCAGGACCTGAAGATTTGGCAGGCTAGTGTATGGCTGCCAGTAGATTTGAGGTCCTGTTTAATTTCCTGCCTCCTAATCGTTATTCTGTTTAGTTTCACTGTAATTTTAGGTGTTTCCTTAACAGTAGAGTCCTTTACAAGATAGGAAGTTCAGGGTCTGTGCATTCGCACCATCAATGCCATGAACCGAAGAGCCACGCAGTGTAAAATAGAGGGGGGGGGTTCCTGAGGCAATAAGTTTCCCTGCTTCCACCAGAGACCACCACATACCCCAAACCAAATATAAAGGAAAAGTACAAAATAACCAATTTACTGATGACCCAAAAAAGTTTTATAAAGAACTGAGAAGCAAGGCAAAATGAATTGAAACACCACCAAAAAAAAGAAATAGATACATTTTGGAGAAATATCTATGCAGCTCCTGTGGAACATAACAAACATGTTAAATGGATAGAAGAAGTAAAAGAAAGAATACAAAGTTCAAATGTACAGGGTATGAAATGGGAAGAAGTAACGATCAGAGAGATTGACAAGAAGTTAAGAAAAGTTCCTAATGGTAAAACCCCAGGCCCAGATGCAGTGCCTAACTACTGGCTAAAAGTATTAACATCTTTACATGAAGATTTAGCCATGAGTAAGAACTATTTATATGCGCACCCTGACCAGATGCCAGCCTGGTTAACAATAGGAAAAACAATACGCCTGCTTAAGAGTGAACATGCAAGCTATCTTAAAAACTATAGACCAATAACTTGCCTTCTGACGACGTATAAATTATACACTGGAATTGATGCCAACAGAATTTATAGTCATTTAGAAGAAAACTCAATCATGGCAATAGAAAATAAGGGTAATAAAAGAAAGTCATATGGAACAAAGGGTCATTTTTTTTGTTAAAGTTACAATGGAGAACTGTAAAAAGGAGAAGAATTTAAGTATGGTATGGATAGACTATAAAAAAGCATTTGACAGTATCCCACATTCATGGATGAAAGAGTACTTAAAAATGCATAATTTACACTCTACACTGATCAATTGCATTACAACGACCTTGAAACAGTGGCAAACCACTTTGCAGTTAAGCCATGATAAAAGGCAAATTATTATTCCAGGGATAAGATTCAAAGGGGAATATTCCAGGGTGACTCTTTGTCACCGCTGCTATTCTGTCTTGCCCTTAAACCATTAAGCTGTCTACTTAACACATTAGGCCATGGCTACAATTTGGCTCCCAGAAAACAACAAATTGTAAAGACTTCTTATCTTCTTTTTATAGATGATTTGAGGAATTGAAACCACAACTGAAAGTGGTCAAATTTTTTTCAGATGATATAAGAATGTCATTTGACCTTGATAAATGTGCAAAAGCAACTTTTAAAGCAGGAAAGTTGCAGCACCAAGAAAATATCAGTTTGGGACAGAAATGTCATATAAAAAAACTTGAGCAAGAGGGGTGTATAAATATTTGGGAACTGATGACGGATCAACAATAAAGCATGAACAAATGTGAATAAAACTTAGGAATATTTTAGAAGACAAAACCACTGCAGACACACAAGAAAAATGTTCTTATACCACAGAAAAAGGACTCCGCAGCAACCCTTGAAGAATTTAATCCACTTGAAAGACAAAATTTACAATGACAAAATGTGCAAAAACTGGTTTTCTTATCTCTAGCGCCTCGGCAAAATAGCCTTTACAGAGTAAAAGATTCCTTATACTAACATTCAGATCTCTTTATATAATAATTCAAACCCCTCCCAAATCAGATACAATCAATTATTCAATTAAGTCAAAAACTCAGTTAAAAACTTAAAAGTATAAAAAACTTAACTTTTTTTAAAAATTACAGCCATTAAAGTAAACTTTTCCATGAACAGTCATAATTTAATCCATTAAGTCTCTTTAAATAACAATTTTTCTATTTGTGCATATAAGTCATGAACTTCAGGTGCAATCAATGTCTCCATTTTCTTACCAATACGTGCAAAAGGATTTTGTTGCCACAACTTCCGATCCTGCTGCCATTTATTATATATCACAGATGCTACTTCACCATTTTGTACTTCACCCCTTGCTTGTACAGCACCCATATTCGCAGAACCACCTGTACCATTTGAAGCAACAAAAAAACTATCAATCGATTTTTGTGTACTGTCCATAGCAGTCTCTCTGAACATCCTGGGTAATGCTGCAAAGGAGTCACTGGCCATGAATACAAAAGAGAGACTAAAAGAACATTAGCCTGTAGAATTAAAGAGCATGTCAGAGACATTATAAATAATAAGGAAACTAGTCCCTTGGCTGCTCATTTTCATAGTCATCATGAAGGAAGAAATGAGGGCCTTAAGGTCACAGTATTGGACAGTATTGAAAATATAAAATACTTGAATGATAAAAGTATAAAACAAATATTAAGGAAAAAAGAATTGTATTTTATATTAAAATTCAACACACTTAAACCAAATGGATTGAATTATGACTGTTCATGGAAAAGTTTACTTTAATGGCTGTAATTTTTAAAAAAAGTTAAGTTTTTTATACTTTTAAGTTTTTAACTGAGTTTTTGACTTAATTGAATAATTGATTGTATCTGATTTGGGAGGGGTTTGAATTATTATATAAAGAGATCTGAATGTTAGTATAAGGAATCTTTTACTCTGTAAAGGCTATTTTGCTGAGGCGCTAGAGATAAGAAAACCAGTTTTTGCACATTTTGTCATTGTAAATTTTGTCTTTCAAGTGGATTAAATTCTTCAAGGGTTGCTGCGGAGTCCTTTTTCTGTGGTATA
The DNA here is from genome assembly GCF_019279795.1 of Protopterus annectens. Lineage (NCBI taxonomy): Eukaryota > Metazoa > Chordata > Ceratodontiformes > Protopteridae > Protopterus > Protopterus annectens. The sequence continues at coordinate 1,211,869,430 of NC_056729.1, forward strand.
AGAATATTTTAGAAGAGTTAAATTAAGAATGGAAAAAGTATTGAAATCTAGGAACAAAGTGCAAGCTATAAACCAGTTGTTCTTCCTTTCCTAACTTACAGTTTTGGAGTGACTGACTGCCCCCAAAAGGTGTTGAATAGACTGGACAGGAATACAAGAAGGATGTGTTATGCTCATTAAATGATTTATAAAAAACAATGCATACCAAGATTATATATTCTCTGTTCTGTAGGAGGTAAGGGCCTCCTCAAAGTTGATTACATGTATAGATCTGTCATTATGGGCCTGCAGACATACCTGATGACTTCACAAGACCCAAACATAGTTAAAGTTTTAAAGCATTAGTAGAAGTCTAAGATGACTTCCCTGCTTGGTTTAGCAGTAACATATCACCATCAAGTGAGAATGGAAATTAAACCAGAAGTAGATAAAAAATCAAGCAGCAACTGAATGTGCCAAAAAAAAGAAAGAATATGTCTAAGATGACTTCCCTGCTTGGTTTAGCAGTAACATATCGCCATCAAGTGAGAATGGAAATTAAACCGGAAGTAGATAAAAAAATCAAGCAGCAACTGAATGTGGCAAAAAAGAAAAAAAGAAAGAATATAAAATATAAAGTAAAGGATCAGACAAGAAGGCAAGAAATGTGAAAAATGCATAAATATAGTTGCAAGTATAGAAAACTCTTTTAATAACCTCATGTTGATCAGGACTTGAATGCAGGAATAGTTAAGGAGAGGTGAATTTAAACCAAAAGGCGAAAAGTTAATATTGGGGGCCCAAGATAGTGGACTATGTATGTACATGTTGCTTTACAAAGTCCATTGAACGTGTGGGAGAAACAGACAAATGTAGGTTTTGTAAAACAGAACTGGAAACAGTTGCACATTTTGTTGCTGGTTGTGAAATACTAATGGCAGAAGACTGTATGCTGAAAGGCATAATAATGTGGCAGGACTGTTGCATTGGGGATTGTGCAAACATTATAATACTGAAGTAGCTGAAAAACACTGGAAATATAAGCCAGAAAGCATCACAGAAAATGATGAAGTTTATATCACATGGGATCACCCACAACCAACAGTTCAAAAATAGATGGGAGAAAAACAGATATTTAGTAGTCCATGAAAAGAAGACAAAAGTAGCACTGATCACTGAAATTCCTACACCCAGTGACTACAGTGTCTTACATACAGAGAGACACAAAGTCATAAAATACCAGGATGTGCAGGTAGAAATGAGGGCAATGTGGAAGAAAGATACCCAGACAATTCCAATAGTAGTAGGAGCAACAGGTCTATAAAAAGAATTTACGATCATACTTAGATATGCTACCAATACATATAACTCCATACGAACTGCAGAAGGAGTCATTACTGTGCAAACTGCGGGTGCTGTGAAGAGCACTTCTGGCTAACATCAAAGATTGAAACAATACTAATTACTTGAATTTAATCATACTTTGACTTAGGAATGGGGTCCATTCCCATCATGGTATTAGAAACCCAAAAGAAATATTACAAAAGAGAGAAGCTACATAATATGCTTAGCACCTCCAACATGGTCTTAATACCATCCATCTGTGTCTGAATCACAACCCTGCACATTTGATGGATGATTTCTAAGGTAGCATTAATACCATGTAATACTCATTCTTGTGGTCAGCAATAGGTACTCATGAGCCTCTCCCCAATGCCATTTGTGTGTATCTTGGATGATTTGCATTCCTCTGATGCTGCTGGCATTTCTGCTTCCAATGTAATCTATGTGAGGTGCATGAGGAAAGAACATCCTTCCTTAAATAGCAGTGATGCAGATGGGTCATCCTACACCTCTGCTGCCTCCTCAGAGGATGGTGAGGAGAAATTTCCTTCCACTATTAGTGTTGCTAACAGTAATGCCGTGTCCACTGACTGTGCTGTGTTCATAGCACAGTCAGTGGACACAGTAGTACTGGCTGCACTGTGTGCACAATGCTATCACTCTCAGCCTCTACTGGTGTGCTGAACTCAGGTATGTGCTGACCCATACTGCTGAATCCTCTCCCAGCAGAATCTGTGAACGCATACAGAAAATGGAACCATGTGAATGCTGGTACATGTGTGATCTCCCCATCATCATCAGACAGACAGCTGCCTGACAGGAATTTAAATTAGCTATGAGCACTTACATACCTGTTGGTGAAAGATACATCTGTTGCTGTCCTGAAGTCCCCAGATGAAAGATATGCTGTATGTTAAATGTGTATGCTATGCAGAGGTGCTTGCCAGTGTTGGTTTGTAATGGCATGTCACACAACTCACCTGGTGCATCTCCTATAAACATGTGGGTAGTCATCATCTGTGTTGCAAGTATTTGGCATTAAAGTCCTGATGTTCCTACTCGACAGTAAAGCAGATGGTAAAGTCTGCTTACACTACTCAATAATCCACCAACGTTCTACACAACAAGCATTTGTCAGTACTCACAATAAGTATCCCTAACATACATTCAGGCGCTCCATGACCAGTTCTGCTCCCACATTCAGAACACCTACTGGAATCAGTGTTCATTTGTCATCACCTGTCAGTGTTACTAGGAACTGTTCATCTATGTGGGCTGTCAGTGTGTTGTAGAAGCCTTGGAAGCAGATCTGGCATCAGCTATTTTTTTTTCTGTCCTGTTCCCTGAATGTAATATCATGTCAGACCCTCACAGATGCACCTGTAGCACTGTGTTTTTGTGTCCACCAACAGCATTTATCTGCTGCACCATTTCCTCTCACACCTGATCCCTGAAGGCTTTATCTCACTTACTTATATTCAGGATATTCCTTCCATGTGTCTGTACTACCACAAGCAGGACATCTATCTCTTGTACTGTAAATATCCCTGTGTGTCATCATTGTCTTCGTGCCATGACAGTTCCAGAATGCCTGTGGGAACACACATGGATCAATGTGTATATTCAGGACTGTCTAGGTACTACCTTGTGGAATACATTGACAAAACTGCTGCAACATTCTTCCAGACTGTGCTACTTGTGGGCATTTGGTCCACATACACTGCCCCTTGCTGTAATGCTTACAGCATGGCATTGGTCATAGAATTGCAGGCTCAGTATCCACAGACATGTAGGTATGCATCATAGTCTCTTTGTACTCACACTGAATCCCCAGCCCCCCTACACGTATGTCAGGTATCATGCAGTTTTACCCTGGTCTTCACATTTGAAACCCCTAAAGGACAATAACCTGTCATGCTTGGACAGTGAAGCATGGATCTTTTCCCCCAGTCAGGGGAATAATGACAGCTCTATCTGCTCTCATGGTCTTACTGTTTAGACATGTCATCACCCCCCCCAGCATTGTTATATTTCCTGCCTGTTCCCTGTGCCCTAACTGTTTCTGTCAGCCCCACCCTAACACAACATAAACATCCCTACCAGGGCCATTGCAGTGTTAGCACACACCACTTAGTATGGCATGATAGCTGTCTAAGACAGCCATACACTCTGGAGTTGTCCATGCAATGTGGTATACATTACCAGTACTCAAGTCTGCTGTAGATTTCACTGTACTTGCATATACTGCAATATGCTGTGGTTTCAGTAACGTGTGTTTGTCTAGTGTGGACTCTCACAATATGGTGATCACACTGCTCATTTAGCTGTTTAAGGCTTATAATACAATGATTAAACTAATTAGGCAATATAGTATGATATTCTTTGAACTGGGTCAGTAACACAATGCATTATCAGTCTTATTGTACACTATAACATTCTGCCTTCATCATGCATATGTACTGTATGCAATTAAGGTATGCACATCTTTGTAGTTCAGCCATGCTACAATAAATTTGCAGTATGGTAATGTCCACAGGCATGAAGAGCTGCCCTTTGAAGGCATGCTTGGGCATGAAGGTTATGTATGGTATAAATGTTTGTGGGGCATGACCAGGCAGTTTCCACCCTGGCATGCCTTACTATCTGCATCGTGCAGTAGTACTTCCCATTAGTGCATGTCATGTGGTTTCTGTAACATGTGACATCATGGCTCAGCCATCATTTTCAATGCTAGTCTTCAACTGATGAGTAGCTATGGCTTCTGCAGAATCTGAATGTGGCAAAACTCCTGCATGGTGCAACAGGAAAAGTAGGAAGCACCTGCTGGATGATTCTTATGAGGTTCCTCTATGCAAAGTTGATGGCTGACACTTGCCGAGGTGATGACTGATACCACGTGCATCTCCCACAAAGTAAGCAGTATCGACAGAAGCATAGTGATCTAAAGGATTGCCACCCAACCTTCACCAGCGACAAGAAAAGCTTAGGGAGACATAACCTGGCTACTATAGTAAGGGTAGTAAGGGTGAATTACTGCTTTGTCATGCTACGGTAGGCCCTATTGTGTAGCTGTAGGCTGTTTGTAATGTCCATGGTTTTGTTGTGTTCATTATTTTTCTCATAACTGTTTTCCTATTATTTGTTTTCTCTGCCTGCCTTTACTCAGATGTGTCCTTTTTGTTTTACAGCCTCCTACCCCAGGTTCTTCACTCTGAATCTTGCCAAAGATAGTGTATCTTACCTGGGTATCTTCATATTATTAAGAACTGAAGAAGCCTAAAGTGCTCCACTTACCCTCGGGGCGGCTTATCCCCCAGTACCTAAGACACAGTGTATGTAGCACTACAACAGACATTTTTGTTATACAGTTTAATGGTGTGTTCTCTTCACCAGTGTATGTACTGCTTATGATTAAGCTGCCGACCACAGCCTGTGCACCCTGTAGACCCCCAAATTACTTTTATGTGTTTTTTCTCTCCCTCTCCAGTACTTTATCAGGGTTTCTTAATAAAGTCTCCTTCCCAGTCTTGCTTTTCCTCCTATCGCCACTAGGTGGCACTATTATCCTAGTAACTTGCTATCTCTCTAAAGAGTTTATTTCTCCCACTTATCTCTACTGAACCTGGGCCTTTTTTCCTTAACTTTCTCCTTCCCAGGCAAACTCCCTATGTTTTTCTCCTGCCTAAAACTCTTTTTCCCCATCCTCTCTGATTTTTTTTTCAGTCTGTACTTACCTTTTTCCATTCTCTGCTGCTGTCCAGTTTGCTTACAGATTGTTTTTCCCTGTAGCTGTTTATCCCTTTGGCTCTTCCCGCTCCATTCGCCCTGTGGGCTCACTCCACTCCCCTCCCTACCCCCAATTCCCACCCACCCCAGGGGTCCTAGCCTTATACCTTCCAAGCCACACCCCTTCCTAAATACACCCTATCCCTCTCCTTAGCTTATTAACCTTGTTCACACCCCCAAAATCTTTACTACTACTCCTTATTTTGCTAATACACCATATATAACTACTTCCCTTCCTCTCTCCTAACCCACACTCTATTACACCTATATTATTCTTCCCTACTCCTATTACTTTCTCTAAAACCATCCTTCTAACTATGGCCCTACCACCTATATCTACATTCCTATCACTATTACTTCTATGTACTACCCTTCCTTTCCTATCTGTATCCTACATACTAACTGCCTATGAACATCTCGTATTCAGTGACTTTCAACATCCTTTCCATCATACTTTACTTACTACTTATGTAACCCCCTACAACCACATTAATATCACAGCAACGTCTATCTACTTACTTCCAAAGTATCACAGACTTGGCCACATTACTTATCCCAAATGCAATAAATCCCTAAACATCTACTCTAAAACTTTACAGTTCACACATAGACTGAAACATTATCTCCTATTAGATGGAGACATTCACCCCAACCCTGGTCCCTACAACAAAGATAGCTCCAATCACCAAACACTCCTTCCATCCACCTCTTACAACCCAGATAAATCATCTGACTCTCTCCTTGTAGCTCATCTTAATATTCGTAGTATTAACAATAAAATACCCCATCTACATGCTTTCTTAGATGTCCATTCCTTTGACATCCTATGTCTTACTGAAACATGGCTTAAACCATCTACAAAGGGCAATGAAATCACCCCACCTGGATACAATATATTAAGACTAGACCACAAAACCAAAAAGGGTGGAGGAGTAGCCATTCTTTATTAGTCATGGCTACACATCACATCTTTCAATGTGCAGCTCCCTACTGACAGTATTGCTGAAATCCTTTCTGCTAAACTTCAAATAAACACCTATAAATCCACTTATTTAATTTGCTCCTACATCCCTCCAGGAAACAACATTAATACTCTTGAAAATTTACTTATCTGCCACTCCACTTACCTACCTCAAGAAACAATAGTGGTTGGTGACTTTAATATAGACTGGACTACTTGTAGCTCACCCAAGCCTACTACCGATATTAACCTTTACCATTTCTCCCAAATCATTACCTGCCCTACTAGAATCGATAAACCCAACAATAAAGAAAGCACCCTAGACTGGATCCTAGTTAACAATCACCACTCTATATATAAAACAGGTCCTCTTCCTGATGACCTTAGTGACCATTCACTAACCTATGTCATCAGACAAAGACTCAACATCCCCAACTCTAATTTCTTTAGGACTACTCAAGCCAATAAAAATTTTAGCCTTGAATGCTTCCAGGCTGAACTTAAAGCTTGTGACTGGTCACCACTAAAACACCTCCAGCTAGAGGAGGCAGTTTCATACTTTAACAGTAAATTCTTACAAATTCTAGACTATCATGCCCCCTTACACACTATCAGAATTAGGACTAAAGCTGCGCCATGACTTACTAATGAAACCAGATTGAAAATGTCACTCAGAAACAAAATCTCGGCCAAATGGAGAGCTTCTAAAAACCCAACAGATCATCTAGAATTTAAACAATTGAGAAATGTTGCTAAAAGATCTATAATGGCTGACAAAAACAACTTCTACTTTCAGCTCCAGCAGACCCATAAACATAAACCACAAAAATTCTGGTCAGGCATAAACAAACTCCTACACCCAGGTCACACCAAAACACCAACCCCATCAGATACCACCAATAACAATCCTAAGCATATTGCCAATACCTTTAATACCTTCTTTACTGAAGCTATCCAATCACTAGCAAACTCTCTACCCCCTGTTAAACCATGTATGTCATCCACCTCATCTAGCTTACTATCATCATTCCACCTACAACCAGTCTATACATCCCTCATTTGCATCCTTCTCCTAAAACTAAATCCATGCACCCCTTCAGCAGACCTCCTACCAGCCGAATACCTGCAAAAAGCAGACAGGGTTATAGCCTATCCCTTCTATCCTAATAAATAGAACAATTTCTGAAGGAACTATCCCATCTATCTGGAAAATCTCCCATATCATCCCTTTACATAAGGGGTGGGAACACCACTGACTTTTCCAGCTTTCGGCCAATTGCTTTACTCTCTCCCTTAGCAAAAATAATGGAAAAATGTATCCACCGACAACTACTCAACCACCTTCTCCAAAATAACTTACTAGCTACCTGTCAACATGGATTTTGGCCATTTCATAGTACCATCTCTGCCCTTTTATCCCTTTCTGACTGCATCAACAAAAATCGTAATAACAACACTCCATCTTCTGCTCTTTTCAATGACCCCCCAGAAGCTTTTTGATATGATTAACCATCAGCTTCTTATTAATCTACATTAATCATTGACCTCTCAAAAGCTTTTGAAATGGTTAACCATCAGCTTCTTATTAATCTACTTAAATCTCTCTCTCTTGATTCACTAGCACTAAAATGGTTCTATTCCTACCTGGAGAACCGCCAACAAGCTGTGCTATGGGATAACACACTTTCCACAAATCTTCCTGTCTCCCTAGGTGTACCTCTAGGCTCTATTTTGGGCCCCCGCCTATTCTCAATTTTCATTAATGACCTCAATTTAACTATTCCTCAAGCTACCTGCATACAATATGCAGATGATTCAACATTAATATGCTCCGCTACTTCCTTAACTGAACTCCAATCCCTCACCCAAAAGGTGCTGAAAATTGTGAAAAACTGGCTCCTACAGCGCTGCCTACTCCTGAACCCAAAAAAAAAACAAATTACTGCTCTTTAACCATACAAAAAAGTCCACACAAATAGACTTCACAGTGTTATCCAGTAATGGTACTGCTATATCACCTGACCCAACCAAACTCTTAGTATTAACAATTGATAATAACTTCACCTTTGACACACATAAACAACACAATAAAATCAGTGAACAGAAAGCTAGGCTCACTTTATAGGATTAAATCCTTCCTTACTCCTACAGCTAGAACTACTATTGCCCACACCCATCTTATCTCTACTCTCCTCTATGCCTCTCCAATTTATACCAATCTTTCCAAAAGTAACCTCAACAAACTTACAAACTCATACAACAACACTGCCAGATTTGCCACAAGTTTCCCATTTAGAATCCACCATTGTCATAATCTAAAACAACTGGCCTGGCTGGAATTCCATAATCAGCTTCTCTTTTACCAGCTTACAATCACACAAAAGATCCTCCATCATCCTAGTAACACACCTATACTTACTAGCCTGGTTACCCCCTACATAAATCTATCTACCCTATGCTCATCAAAGAAATTGCAAGTATCTATACATAAGTCCCACAATAAATCTAGGGACTCTCTGTTTTCCAACTCCGTGGGGAAAACCTGGAACCTTCTCCCAAAAGAACTCTCATCTCTGTCCTCTACACCACTCTTCAAGAAGCAACTCAAAGAATACTTTAAAAATAACTGGCTATGTCCATGTACTAACCCAGATTAATCACTTCATCCTTCATAATTTGTCTAGATTATCTCACTACTGCGTTTGCTATGCACTCCTTCCTACTAACCTCCGAACTAATGTATTTTGCTATCAGGTAACAACGTTATGTACTAGATAGAGTATCATAGAAGGTACTATAGTAGTTTGTCCTTTTCTAGCATACCCTCTATTGAATATTATGTATTTGTCTATACCTCTTGCTTATATTATTTCTCCATTTTTCTTGTAAACTTTTGTTTGATTTATTGATGTTTACCTATCATCTAAATAATTTGTATTGCCTTGCCTTAAATACGTATTGCATCTATATGTCTAGTAACTGTTGGAAGGCGAAGGTTACTGTTAGCTGTCCAGTTGGACTAGCCTGGTCAACAAATGTAAAATAAAATAAATAAATAAAAGTTTTCATGTTTTGCAACACAAGAGGAAAGAACAGAAAACAGACTCTCCAGGCATCAAGGTATATATATATATATATATATATATATATATATATATATATATATATATATATCTATATATTTTTTTTTTTTTTTTTTTGCTGCCAGACCTGCATATCCCTGTTTTGCCTACTTATCACAGCAGTGCCCAGTTTTACATTTTTGTTTAAACTCTAAGCATTGCATATTTGTTCACTGCCTGTAAGACAGATATATGCTTTTAAACACATTTCTAACTGTGCACTGACCTTACGTGTGCAAAAAAACACAAAGACACTAGAACACAGATATGATGTAATATAGTTTACTGAGCCAACATAGGTTTTGCAATTACTCAAGTTTTCAAGCAGGCATGAGACCTTTGTCAGATGTTTTTTTCATACTTGTACAAGTTATTCCTAGCATTGCCTTCTTCATGGCAGCTGTACAGACCTTGGGTATACCGATGCAGTTAGGCTGGTTTCTCATATGTAGTATTTCAGCATTGTATTGTTCACGGCCTCAGAGGTATGTAATTACTATTGCATAGGTGCTCATTGCTGTTGTCTGCCATTTCATAATGCATTTGTTCCCATGCCATTGCCTTCACTGTGTCAGTTGTTCTTGGAATAAAATGGGCATAACCACTGTCTTAAAGCTATCTACCACTATAGTGAGACTTTTGATTTTTCTGGCAGAATATTAGAGCAGTGACCATGTGTAACACTAACATGATGTACTAACCTATACCAGTCCTAACCACATCAAAACTGGATCAGTGTATCTATACTATAATGTGAAGGTCATGAAAAAATGAAAACATTCAGCCCTAAAGGGAATGACCCATTACCATTGTGCAGTTAAATTATACCTCACACTTCCTTAACTAGGTAAGTCATAACAAGCATCATAAAGATGGTGTCAAGGAAACACATAACAGGTGAATATTATACAACTGCTGACTGAAAGCAGGAAAAACATACAGGCATCAAACAATTTAAACCTATGATTTTGTTCAATGATATTCTCACAGACAGTGCATTAACAGGGTGATCAAGAGAAACATTCATAGTGAAGGTGTCAGAAAAGAACATGGGTTCATAGGTTCAAAGGTAGGTACTAGGCTATCTGCCCAAAGGCATTTATAAGCCTAGCCAGAATGTGTTGGCTTTCACCACCCCCTTAGATTAGTTCCTGTGCCTCTGTCCCCCAGAGCCACTGAAGTGATCCCCAGGGTAAACTTTCTGTTTCCCATCCACTCATCAAGGTTTTTCTTGAAGAGTGTTAGCGAGGAGCGCTGCCTAATGCAAATTGGAATCTTGTTCCAAAGCATGGGAAGTCTCTGTGACAGGAATCTATCCCTCCAGCACGTCCTAGTTATTGTTGTGGTGAGGTTTAGATCCCTAGAGCGTGTGGCTCGAGGGGATAAGCTTTTCTTTAGGTGGAGCATGTCGATCAGTTCTGGGTTGGACATGGCCTTGTATGTCAGGCAGAGATCACCTCTGAGTAGGCGGTGTGTAACTGAGTACAGCTGGAGTTTCTTCAGTCAAGCTGCATAGGGCATCTGTTTGAGGCCAGTGATCCTCTTGGTGAGGTACTTCTGTAGTTTTTCCAGCTGTTGCAGGTGTCTTGTAAGATACATCCCAAATGGGGCTTTGTACTCTGGTCTGATGAGCGATGAGTAGAGGGGCACAATGACCTCTTTTGATCTGGATGCGAACCCTTTTGGGATAAGGTGTGCCAAGTAGAAGGATTTTCTAACCACTTTGGCAATGTGATTATCAAAGGAGAGTTTACTATCTACTTGGGTCCCCAGATCCCTTATTACATCTTCTGTATTTAGGGGACTACCACCTATGTGGTAGTTTGTGGGTACTTTGTTTTTTCCAAAGGGGATGACTATGCACTTTTTGGCATTTAGCTTGAGGCCATGATTTTGACACCAGGTGTCCGTCTCAGTGAGACCCTTTTGGAGGATGTCTGTGTCAGCCAGAGAGTCAATGATAGCCCCTAGTTTGCAGTTGTCTGTGAACTTGGTCAGCCATAGTCCTCCTGTGCTTGCCTGTACCTCTGAGAAGTATATGCCGAACAGGAGGGGTCCTAGGACTGAACCCTGGGGAACGCCACTTGTAACTGGTTTAGAATCAGACCTAGCTCTCACAACACTTACCATGTGGGTTCTGTCCATGAGCCAGTTGACAACCCATCTTGTGACGTAGGGGTTTATGTTCAGGCTGGTGAGTTTGTCTATAATACCAGAATGGGGAATGGTGTCAAAGGCCTTTGCAAAGTCTAGGTAGGCTGTGTGTACCACCTTTCCCTCATCTATAGCCTTGGTAACTGTCTCAAAGAAGTCCACCAGGTTTAGGAGGCATGATCTGCCCTTAACAAAGCCGAACTGGGTAGGGTCCATTGTTTAGAGGTTCCCAATGTCTCTGTTAATGAGTTCCATGATGATGCACTCCATAGCCTTGCAGACCAAGCTAGTCAGGCTTATAGGGCGATAGTTCCCGGGGTCTGTTGTGGCTCCACCTTTGTGGAGCAGAATAACCATTGCTGTGTGCCACTCTTTGGGTATGAAACCTGTGGAGAGGCTGAGTTTGAACAGTGTGTTTAGGTGAGGGGTTAGTTCGTCTTTGAGCTCATGTAGGACGCAGCCTGGGACTCCATCTAATCCCATTGATGCTGTGTTTTTGGCTTTGGAGAGGGCTGTTTTAACCTGAGTGTCTGTGATTTCAGGAGCTCTACATTCTTCTGGTATGGTTATGGGCCCTTTTGGGGGTGAGAGGGGGGTGAAGTTTGCGCTGAACCTGTCTGCCAGGATGTTGGCGATATCAGTCGGTTCAGTGTATTTTGTACCATTCTGCACTAACTCCGAGCAGATCTGAGCATTGCCACTTAGATTCTTGACATAGCTAAAGAATGCCTTGTGGTTATCTTTGGGGTCCTTGGCAATTTTTCTTTCGAAACTCGTCTTGGATGATTTTTATGAGGGATCGTAGTTTCTTGCTGATACTGATCAGGGATGTCTTCCCTTCATGGGATTTTACTCTTTTCTGTACTAGTTTCCTCCTTTTATTGTATAGCTTGTTTATGGCAGGAGTCCACCAGACTGGTTTCCTTTTCTTGGAGGAGTGAGTCTTGGTTTTTCTTGGGATAGCACGATCTATGAATTCTTGTAGGTGCCCGTAGAATGCATTAGTAAAGGATTTTGCAGTTTGGACAATGTTATCCTTTAGCATGGGGGCTTTGAAACTTTCCACCTCAGTCTTAAGTAACGTGAAGCTTGCTTTTGAAAAGTTTTTCATGGTGGTTTCCTTGTCTGGGGGTGGGGGTGGAATGTGAATATCCAAAGTGATTTGTTTATGGTCAGATCTAACCAGTGAGGGGTTGACCTCCGGTGTGGAGCAGGCATGAGACCTTTGTCACCCATGTTGGTTATGACCAGGTCCAATATGTTGTCACCTCTGGTGGAAGTGTTGACCAGTTGATCCAGGGCGTTTGAGTTTATAAATTCTAGGAAATGTTGGGCAAGGGAGTTAGTACTTGAGTACTTCTCCCAATTAATGTTTGGGTAATTGAAATCACCCAATATTAGGGTGTTTGGTAGGACCTTTATATTTCCCAGTGTTTCCAGAAATGCGGAATGGGAGTCCAGGGACATGGTGGGTGATCTGTAGCAAGCTAAAATTTGAATTGCAGTTTTGCCCTTTGTTAGTTGCACGTGGATGATCTCTGAAGCATCATTCTGTGCCACTAACCTGGAGGTGTGGGTATCCTTGATGAATATGGATACGCCCCCGCCTTTTGTATTTTGGTCTGGATTCTGTGGCCAAAAGGTGTGGTATGAGTTCTAGCCTGGTAGTGCTGGGGTGCTCTCTGGAGCCTTAAACCAGGTTTCTGTTACTGCACATATATCAACTTTCTTCATACTGAGCAGTGCCTCAAGTGTGTGCATTTTGAGGTTTAGACTTCTGGCATTGAGTAGCATTACTCTCAGTTTTTTGTTACTTGTGCTATTTATGGCGGTGGGTTTGTCTTTTGAGCCTAGTCTAAAAAAGGCACTATGGAGTGGCAAGAGCCTTGGCCAGTATTCCAAAGCCTTGGGGTGACAGGTGCAAGCCATCTCTAGTGAAGCAGCATGGCTTATCGAGCATGTCATTCCAGGCTGACAGACCTTTGAATGACACCAGAAGCTTAGCCAATTGTTGAAATGGATAATTTTTTCTTTATACTGTGATATCATTCTTGGTGAGGGCAGGATGCTACTCAGGGTCATACCTGCCTGGGCTACAAGATCAGAGAGCTCTTCCATGTCTCTTTTCATGTAGTCCAGGGAGGTACAGCTCAGGTCATTCACACCAACATGGGCAATGCCAGAGTCATATTTGTACTTGTTCTGGAGTGACCTGAGTGCTTGTGTTATGTGGCAGATCCTGGCACCCGACAGGCAGCTGACAGTAACCTTCTCCTTATTCAGCCTCGTGAGTGGGACGTCAGTGTGCCTGACTATAGAGTCACCTATTACTAGTATGTTGGGTATGTTATTTTGCCTTAAGGGCTGTGATTGCATGGCACACTGGTTTTGTGAAGTATGTGTTTCATGATTTGTGTAGGGAGGGTGGAGATTGCTTGGATGTCTGCTTTGGAGGTCTCTGTTGCTTTTGCAGATTTTTATTTAGAGCCTCCGAGTATGTTTTTGTGTGTTTATGTGTGTGTTTTGCCAATGCTGGTTTAATGGGTCTATGTGAGACTTTTGGTGTGATGCAAGTATTTCCCTTCTCTTCTTGACTGCCTGATCCAGCCTTGGGTTGAGAGAGCTTAGCCTCCAGTTTGGCTGTATAATTGCATCTCTCACATGTATTAGTGTTTGGTGGTAGGAGGAGATGGTAATGTTGAATACAGAGCCTTGTCCTTCTGTACAGTATAGGAGGGTCTAGTGCTAGGATTTATAAGTGCTTTCTATGAGTTTTGTGCAAGTGCTGGGCTGAGAAATTAATGGCTTGAGTGCTTAAGTTGAAAGTTTGTCTAGTTCCAAGGGAAAATTTGAATTGGAGACTTTCTGGAGCTGGGAATAGTTATACCCTAGCTAACCAGCACTGCCTGGCATGCAAAACCAGGCAAATACGGTATTTATAGCACGGAAATGAAAGAGATAGAAATTAGACCAAAATGGCCAATAAACTACTAATATCTGGGCTGAAACCACTCCTCCAGGGACAGATAGGCTGCTCAAAGCTACCCTCTCTCACAGGTGAACAGAGAAACTTCTTTCTATCCAAGTGAGGTATGGGCAAACACAGAGATTTGTAACACAGCCCTGAATTCAGCACTTAACCTGAAAACTGGACTATACTAGCTTAGAAAGGTGGGAAACAAGTATATATATTTTTTTCAGAAAATAAAGCAGATACAATAAAAAAAACTCTTTAAATGCACAGAAAAGGATACTTATTGTTATATATCTCAGATCAGAGTTGTAGTCAATGCCATTAGTAATAAAGTAGGAAGAAACACAAATACAGTAAAAGCAGATGAATAGAATGCAATTTGTTATATATATAAAACAATAGAAAACTGACAACTGATTTAAACAAGTTACTCAATTAACCTGAAAAAAGCTCAAAACTGAGCCCTGCTCCAGCAGTCTTCAAACAGACAAGTTCTAACTGCACACTCCTGCTGCTAGGGTGCAGGTGAACCTTCTCCAAAAAAGATGGCCTGGGTCAGTGCTCAAGTTATACAAACAAAGCTAGATTCAGCAGGCCTGAATCTGGTCTATGCTGCAGCAACAAGGCACACTATTTTCAGAAAGAAACAGTTCAAATAAGCAGGCACAATAAGCCTGTAACCAGAAATTCCCAGCTCAGAAGGGCAGAATCCAGCCTCCCACAAGAGTGCAGACCACACCTTCTTAATGTAAAAAAACTGGCCCAAAGCCCAAGTGCTAAAACCAGAACTAGTACACTTTAGAACAGACACTAAGCCTTCAATCAGCAACTCCCAACTCAGAAGGATGTAAGCTTCCTGTCCTGCCACAACAGTGCAGACCACAAGCCTTCCTAATGTGAAAACAACTGGTTTAAAGCCCAAGTGCATAATCCAAAGGCTTAGAATAACAGTTACAATTTAATCGGCTACTAACAAGCAGTAATAAATGCAGCAGAATAAATGCTATTAAGTACTTTTAATAACAGGCAGCAAGAGAAAAATAAATAATAAAGTTGGAAGAAACACAAACATAGTAAGCAGATGAATAAAGTGCAAAAAAAAATGTTTTCTCTCCGTATTAGGTAGAATGAGCTAAAGACACTAGACTGGGAGGAGTGTCACAGATCAAATATACAGTAGGGGTGGGCAATTGCAAAGCCACCAAGTATAAAAAGAAAACTCAAATAGGGAGGACAGGGTGGGGGAAAAAATCAACTCAGAAAAATAACACTTTCAACACAGCTCAGAAGCCAGCAAATATGATCTTAAATCAATCAAGCAAAAGCAATTAGAATACTGTAAAACTTTGGAAAGAAGTGCCAAACAATATACTTATCAATTTATATTTTGAGTTGTTTCAGTAACACTCTCAGTCAGAACTCAATTAGATTCAATCAATGAATGCAGAGTTAACAAACAGGGAATCTTAATTATACTAGCAAGCCTTGAGACAATCAGATAAAACACACAAGTTGTTTGGCCAGTATTTAACAGAGCAGGATTAAGGGTGTGGGAAAATAGCACTTTCCACTCAGAAAAATAACACTTTCAACACAGATCAGAAGCCAGCAAATATGATCTTAAATCAATCAAGCAAAAGCAATTAGAATACTGTAGAACTTTGGAAAGAAGTGACAAACAATATACTTATCAATTTATATCTTGAGTTGTTTCAGTAGCACTCTCAGTCAGAACTCAATTAAATTCAAGCAATGAATATCAGGTTAATGTTTTTCTTTCATCACTTTCTTGTAATTTGTATTGCTTTATTGCTTTCTTCTTTTTTTATATTGTGGTGTATTTTCATTGCAATGTGTTTTAATTATATTCTGTTTTCTATTGCATATTTAAACCAGAAAAAAACATAGCTATGTCTCTTGTGATTCAAACAGAAATAGGAACAGGTCATTTAAGGTTAATTACCTGAGAAATGAGGGAGGAGCTAGGAACTAAACATTGTATTTAAAGGGTAAAACAAAACATTTCAAGCCTTTACTGGAAATGCTCATTTAAACTCTGCCATAGACTGCTGTGGCAGAAAGGTTAGTTTGTTTTTCCTTATGTTACTTTCTTGTAATTTGTATTGCTTTATTGCTTTCTTCTATTTTGTATATTGTGTGGTGCATTTTCATTACACTGTGTTTAAATTCTATTCTGTTTTCTACTGTATATTTAAAGTAGGAAGGAAACCAGAGCTGTGTCTTTTCTGAGTCACAGAGAAATTTAAATTTCCCCACCATCCTACACTACTGCTCTTGTTTTTTTGTGTGTGTTTTTAAACTCAGTATCTCTCTAGCTGCCCACCCATTATATTAATCTAACCACATAATTCTGTTCCTCTCCTCTTTCATTGGCTATTATGAGGCAGCACAAAATTATCATTTTGTGAAGTCACTTTTCCTTCAGCTATTAAAATTATTGGCCCTCCCACTGTATTCCATATAGCCAGCATACTAAGTGCCCACATCCATCTAATTTATCTTGCACTTTTAAAATTAAAGGCTCTCCCTTTAGATGGACAAGTTTGAGTTACCCCCCCCCCATTAATATTAAACTGCTTAATGTGCACTGCCACTCTTAGGATATTAACCCATTTTTCCATCTTACCTTTAAAATATGCAACATCTGGATCAAGACCAGCAATCATTGGAGAACCCACATTCTACCTCTCAGAAGTCATCTTGGTATTAGTGCTTCTGTTTTGCTCCTGATGAAGGAAGGAGCACAGAGACATTATTTACTGGAGACTGCTGATCACCATAAAGCCTGACAACTGCATCATGGGTGCCAGCTTGGAATTTGTGTTACTGCTTTGCTCCTGTGAGAGAAGGACCAGCGGGCATTGATTCCTGACTGTTTGTGTGTGGGCAGTGAGTGTCTATGTGAGATCTTCTGATTGGCCTATTTGCTATTCAAGGCATCTACCAGGAAAAGACTAAAACAAATCTGCTTCTCATCTTGGGATCAGTTCTATTGTTTTGCTCCTAGTGAAAGAAGAAGCAAAGGAGTGTTGTATCCCAACAGTATGAAGCTGTGGTGAGACCAGCACTAGTACTAGCCAGGTAGTAGCCAATTAG
The DNA here is from genome assembly GCF_019279795.1 of Protopterus annectens. NCBI lineage: Eukaryota > Metazoa > Chordata > Ceratodontiformes > Protopteridae > Protopterus > Protopterus annectens. The sequence continues at coordinate 1,211,886,867 of NC_056729.1, forward strand.
GTGAATCCCCACTATTCATCACCTCTGTGGATGTTCCAGTTGTTGGATATGCCTGGTTAGGTACATACCAAAGGGGGTCATTGTACTCAATGACAGGTCTGATGAATGCCGAATACAGTGGGACAATGACTTCCTTGGACTTAGATGCCATACCTTTGTTTATATGTTGCACAATATAGAATGATTTCTTCACCACTGTAGACACATGATGGTCAAAGGCTAGATTACTATCTATGTGTGTCCCTAAGTCCCTGACTACTGGGTTAACTCTAAGGGGTGTGTTGTCAATATGATAGTTACCAGGGATAGATGACTTCCCAAAGGATACTATTATGCATTTCTTGGCATTTAATTTTAGTCCATGGCTCTGACACCAGTTGTTTGTCTGTGTCAGTTCCTCCTGGAGAAGACTTGTGTCTGTGTGAGATTCAGTGACAGCTCCTAATTTGCAATCATCCGCAGATTTGGTCAGCCAGAGACCACTGATATTTTCCTTGATTTCTGAGATGTAAATGCCAAAAAGAAGCAGTCTAAGGACTGATTCCTGAGGGACTCCATTTGTGACTGGCCTCTTTATAGAGGTGGACTCCCCAATTCTAACTTCCTTCATCTTGTCTATGAGCCAGCTGGCTATCCACCAGGTGAGTTTGTCAACAATGCCCCAGTGGAATATTGTGTTAAATGCCTTGGCCAGGTCAAGGTAGGCAATGTGGACAATTTTGCCATCATCCATTGTTTTGGTGACCTTCTCAAAGAAGTCCAGCAGGTTGAGTAGGCATGATCTGCCTTTGACAAAATCAGACTGGGTTGGGTCCAGTGTCTGGAGGTTTACTATGTTTCTATTGATCATCTCCAAGATAATTCTTTCTATGGCTTTACATATAAGACTAATGAGACTTATGGGTCTGTAGTTTCCAGGGTCTGTAGATGGCCCACTTTTGTGCAGAGGTATAACTATTGTCTTTCTCCATTCATGAGGCATGAAACCTGTTTGGAGGCTACAGTTAAATAGTAATTCCAGAAGCCCTGATAGGTCATGTTTCATGCTATTTAGAAGGCATCCTGGGATATTGCCACGGCCCATTGATGCAGTGTTCATGGTCTTAGAGAGAGCATTAAGGACCTGTTCCCTAGTGATAGTAGGGGGGGAGTTATATTTGATGATATTTCCTGAGGGAAGGTTTGGCAGTGACCTGTATAAATGATGATACCTTGAATTGATATTTTTCCTGTGAAAGCACTCTTGAAATTTCACCAATACCTAATTGCAGACAGGCAATTAGTTTGTGTGACAAGTACAACCCCCCCCCCCCGCCCCGAGTTGCAAACCGGGTACTCCTGACTTTACTCTATATTCTCACTGTAATCGTCTAGTCAATAAAAAAGGGCATGTTACCATGGATATGAATTTTCCTACCATCTCGGTTACCAGCTTGGTGGATATGGGTATCCTGAGGCAATGTAGAAATTACCTCATGTTTACTAACAATCAGCTAATTCTCAAACAAACTGATAAGGTATGTGAGATGTATTTACACAATGCCACTGGAGGTAAAGCTCTCACATAAAAGCTCTCCAAATGTCAGTCAGGGTGTCCGTAATACATGCACTGCACCCATCACACACAGCATGAAGCAGCCACATAGACTCACATATGCTGAGGTACTTAAATGTAATCTTCCTAAACACCAAAGACCTCCTAGATGAAGCATACATAACAGATGCCCTCAGCAGCTCCAAATGCACTCTTTCAAAACAACACCCACATCAAAACATATAGCCACATCTCATGGAGCCTCTACTTCTAAGCCCATAAGGCAATCCACCACACAACCCAGCATTCTGATCATTGGAGATTCCATTGTGAGACACACAGATGTCCCTCTCACCAGGCTGAGTAAGGAGAAAGTTGCAGTCAATTGTTAATCAGGGGCTAGGATCCACCATATTACACAAACACTCAGGTCATTAGACCACAAGTACCAGTATGGCTCAGTATAAATGACCTGAGATATACCTTCCCAGCCTATATGAAGAGAGACATTGTAGAGCTCTCAGAATATGTGTCCCAGGCTGGTATGAATCTAGCATTGAGCAACATTCTACCTACTCCAAAGATGATGTCACAATATGAGCAGACTGACTCTAATAATTGGTTTACTTTCCGGTGTCATTCTAAAGGAGTGCAATATTTGTCAGCATGAAAGGACATGATCGACAGACCATGCTGCTTTGCCAGAAATAGTTTGCACCTTTTCCCTCTAGGCTTTTTAATATTAGCTGAAACGTTGCCCTCACCAATAGTGTCTGTTTTTAGGCAACGACAAATTGAAAATATTTCTGACATAGCCAAACAAAAACCAAGAAAATCTAAAGGTGTTACTGTTCAATGCTAGGAAAATAAACAAGAAACTCCACTTCCTATAAGTTCTCCTCACCCTAGAGAATGTTGACATCTGTGCGGTCACTGTGGCATGGTTTAAAGGCACAAGAGAGCACCTGGCAGTGCAAGGTTATAATGCCTTCCACACAAGTAGACCAGCTATTACACAGACAGAGACTAAAGGTGGAGGTGTCTCAATTTACATCAAAAATAAATATACCTCAAGGCTGGTCAAACAGGACGATGCACTTGAGCTTATTCACATTCAGAGCTCCATAGACAAAATCCCATACCACTTCCTTACAAGCTATAAGTCCTCCTGCATGACACAGGAAACCCATAACATGTATTTAAGCTGACTGGAAGCACTCACCATCCATTCCAATAGCATATTAATGGGTGACTTTAATTACCTCACTATTAACTGGGAATCATATACAACACCAAACGTGCAGGCACAGTGATTCCTGGATTTTGTAAACACAAACTTCCTGAACCAGAATGTCAATATGCCAACCAAGGGCACAAATATACTGGAGCTTGTCCTCACTAATATTAGAGAGTGATGCACATTCCCTAGCATAATGCTCTATCTGGTAAGATCAAACGACAGAATGGTCTCTTTTGAATTAAAAATAAAACTCAGAATTCCAGCTAACCCTGGAATGTTAAGGAACTACTTAAGGTTAACTTCCTACTATTAAGTGATAACCTGACAAAATTTCAAGTCCAGTAAACCTTGATAACCCTGCTGCCTGCGGAGAGCTGTTCAAGAAACCCTGAACAAGCATTTTACTAGCTGCATATAGGCAGCTGTACCCATCAGGGAATAAAATACAGAACTAATTGAAAGAACAAGCCATCCTGGTGGAATCACACATTAATAGGCTGTATAACAGAAGGAAGAAAACCATGGCAAAAATTAGAAGGTGTAGTACCCAGCAGGATAAAGGAACTCTCATCAAAATAAATAAACAACCCAGAGGACAAATAAAACCTACCAAAGCAAAATGTGAGGTAAATTTGGCCTCCTGGGCCAAGGACAACTACAAGGCATTCTTTAGCTAAGTCCACAACCTCAAAGGATCCACACAATTGTGTGCAGAGCTCATTGCTAATGGAGCAACCTATACAGAGCCAAAAGATATAGCAAACTTTCTGACAGACAAATTCAGTTTTAATTGTACCCGTCTCCCCCCACCTCCTATCAGAAAACAGTATCAGATATAACTACCCTCTACTATCACTAGAGAACAGGACCTCAATGCCCTCTCTAACACCAAGAACACTGCATCAATGGGCCCTGGCAATATCCCAGGATGCCTTCTAAATAGCATGAAACCTGAGTTATTAGGCCCTCTGGAATCAGTATTTAACTATATCCTCTAAACAGGCCTTGGGCCTCATGAATGGAGAACAGCAACCTGATCTCTCTGCACAAAGTCAGGCCATCTACTGACCCTGGAAACTACAGACCCATAAGCCCCACTAGTCTCATGTGCAAAACCATCAAAAGAATTATCATGGAAATGAAAAATAATGACATAGGAAACCTCCAGACACTTGCCCCAACCCAGTTTAGTTCTGTCAAGGTAAGATCATGCCTTCTCAACCTGGTGGACTTCTTTGAGAAGGTAACCAAAGGAATGGCTGAGGGCACAATAGTTCACAATGCTTACCTTGACCTGCCAAAGTCTTTTGGCACAATACCCTACTCAAGCATTGTTGATAAACTCAAGAGGTTAGGTATGTATCATTATGTCACTTAGTGGATAGCCACGTGACTCACAGATAGGACCCAGCAGGTTAGAACTGGGGAGTCCACCTTTACAAAGAGGCCAGTCTCCAGCAGAGTCCCTCAGGGATCTGTTCTAGAACTGCTCCTAATTTGGAACTACTTCTCTGAAGTCAAGGCCAATGTCAAGGGCCTCTGGCTGACCAAATTTGCAGATAATTACAAATTAAGAGTAGCCATAGAATCCCTCGTCAACAGTAATGTTCTTCAGGAAGAACTGTCACAGACCAGTAACTGATGTCAGAGCCATGGACCAAAACTAAATGCCAAGAAAGGAATAATAGTATTCCTCGGGAAGTCAGCCATCCCTAGTAACTACCATATTAACAACACACCCCTAAGAGTTGACCCAGTAGTCAGAGGCTTGGGGACACACATAGACAGTAATCTAGCATTTAACCATCAAGTGATTGTGGTAGTAAGAAAATCATTCTATGTTATGCAACTTATAAACACAGGTATGGCATCTAGGTCCAGGAAGGTCATTGTTCCATTTTATTCATCATTCATCAGACTTATCATTGAGTACAATGCCCCATTTGGTATGTACTCTAACCAGGTACATCCAACAATTAGAACGTCCACAGAAGATCCTCACTAAAAGAATGCAGGGTACAAATGGCATGTCCTCCGTAGACTGCATCAAAGCTCTGTCCCTGTATTCTATCTGCTTCTCTGATGGACCTTCTTCATATCCACAAAGCAAACAGCACCAGCATTACCCATTCTAAAGACGTAAACCTTGCCTGTGTTATAACTAGGACCTGCTGGAGACACATATGTATCCCAGAGACTACTCCCTCTCTGGAACAGGCTCCCCATCCATGTGAAACAGAGTTCCTCCCTAACACAATTCAAGTGTAACTTGGGCAATTGGATGGTGGACAGGAAATTCATCCCTAGTTTGGCATCTATGTCTGTAATGGACAAAGGCAGTCTGTAAATGTTTCAACTCCCAGACCCCTGTTTGTAAATGTTTCATCTCCCAAGACCCTGTTTACACTTACCTAGAGGACCAGAATTTGTCAGAAATTTAGGCTTAAAAGGGTACTAGAGGTCCTTAGTCTAGTACACATCTATGAACCTATTTGCATACTAAAAGCAGGAAAATGGATGGTGCAGTGGTACAGTGGTAGCATTGTCACCTCACAGAAAGAGGTTTGCTGGTTTGATTCTTGGCTGGAGTGCCTTCTGTGTGGAGTCTGCATGTCCTCCCTGTGTTCGTGTCAGTTTTCTCCGGGTACTCCGGTTTTCTTCCACGTTACAAAAACATGCATCTGGAGAGTTTCTCCCCAAGACTCTGCTGAAAATTGGCTTAATTTCAAGTTGGATTTTCCTGGTAAACAAATGTTAAATAAATAAACAAAAACAAGGCTTTAAGGGATTTAAACTCACAACCTTGTTCAGTGATATTTTATCAAGCATTGTATTAACAATGAGGCACAAAAGCACATATTAGGTGAATGTTACATATTTGAAGACTGGGAAGAAAGCCTCAATGGATTTGAACCCATGACTTTGATCTGTGATATTTTTCTCAGACAATGGACTAACAAGGTAAGCCACAGAAGTGCTCATACTGAAAGTGGCATAGAAGCACATATCAGGTGAATATCATACATTTGTAGATTGAAATCAGGCCTTAAGGGATTTGAACCCATGACTTGTTTAGTAATATCCATCCAAACAATGCATTAACAAAGTGATTTACAAAGGCACTCACACAAAAGCTGCCAGGAAAGCACATATAAAGTGAATGCTACATGTTTGTTGAATGAAAGTTAAAAATGACAAATATACATCCCTGATGGGAGTAGAACCCTCCACCCAGTGCACTGATACTCAACACATCACGTGATGATAAAACTAATCCATGGAAACAATGAAATTTAAGGCATAAACTTTCCCTCATTTCACGTTTGTCAACAACTGCAAAGTGGTGCTTAGCTCATTTGCATGACTTATGGCAGCTGATGTTGGTCTATGTAGAACATGACATCAGCTGGTCTTCAATGTTGCTATACAATGAGCAGTGCCATCTGTCATCAGTGCCTTGTCATATACACTATGACCACAAAAAGGTAAGTGATATAGATGCCCTTTATGGTGAATGTGTGTGGTGTTTTTATCTATTTTTTGACCAGATGAAAGGCTGGAACTGGGAATATAAGGCACAGATGAAGAGGGGAAGCCAGCAAAGCTAGAACAAAGGTGAGCAAATAATCACTGAGCAGGATGGAGGTGAGATAGCAGCATACCTCTCAATGTCTTAGCTCCAGAATTCTGACCAAAACCACAAATAATGGTGGGATATTTATGTATTTATTTATTTATTTAGTTAGTTAGTTATTGTATTTTATTGTATTTTATTTTATTTATATTTGTTTACCAGGGTAGTGCACTGATCAATACTGACCAATTTCAGGCTCAGCCTGGGTGAAATAAAAAATGTTTCACAAACAAAAAATTCAGAAATGTAGGAACAACAGAGAAATTCAAACTAATTACATAGAAAAAACTGTGCATCTACATTCTAGTGAACAAGCACAGGGCAATGTACAATCAAGCAGAGTGTAATTTACAATATATAAATTAGTTCTAAAGTTGGTCGATCTTCAGTGAATCTTGAGACAGAAGAGACTCAGAAAGGAAATAGGTTAGGTGATATGTCTTGTGTTGAAGCCAGAGCATTTGGTTTGGTTGAAGAAGTGACTTTTAAGTTGCATTCTGAACTTGGAATAAGTGCTGATTTCCTTAATATCAATGGAGATATCTGGACAAAGGGTAGGTGCCTAAGAGGCAAAAGCACGTGCTGTACTATGGAGTTTAGTTTGAGGGTAATAAGTGTTGATATGGCTTATGAATAGTGTCTCAGATTGTATGAGGAGTTTTTTATGTCTAGCTGCAAGGGGAGTAAATGTGAGAAGTTGGAATAGTTTGCAGAGTTGGGATCCTAAACGTAGGTTAGATCTTTGTGTCATGGATAGCCACCTGGATTTTTCTAGGCCGATACAGTGATGCTTACAGACAGGTGAGTTTGTAATGAATAGGCAGATGCTGTTAGAGATAGTCTAGAGTATGGCAATGATTTTCTTGGAGGCAGAAGCAAAAATCAGAAACCCATATTCAGGCTGAGAATGGAGTACTTGTTTGCCAATGTCTGCTCTGGCTGGTTGGGATAGAAAAGGGGAGATCTTTCTGGCCCAGAAGAGGATCGAGTTTATTTTGGCTCTTAGTTTGTCTATGTGGAAATGGAAGTTTAGTGACTAATCAAGCCAAACTTCTAGGTATTTGAAGGTGGAGGTTGTCTGTATGGAATGGGTGTGTAGGTCAGAGACAATTAACGAGTCAGGTGCTTGGTGATTTTTCTGTAGAGTTCTGGAAAGCATAGTTTTGGTCTTGGTGGGGTTGAGAAGTAGTTTATTGTTCACGAGCCATTAGTGGAGCTCACTGGCAATGAATGCTGAAGTGAGAGTGACCTGATAGGAAAATGATCACGTCATCAGCATACAGGATAAGTGCGAGATGTGGAAGGTCAAAAGGAAGTTTGTTAATAAACATGGAGGGAGGGTGATAATGGATCCTTGTGGTACACCTTTGGTAATAGGTGCAAATTCTGATTGAGAGAATCCTATTTTAACTCTGAAGTGTCTGTCAGTAAGGAAGTTCTAAACCAGGGAACAGTGTCTGGACTGATACCAATTTCAATTAGTTTGTTTTGGAGAAAATAGAGGTCAGTGAGATCAAATGCATTTAATAGGTCTATAAATAGGGCTCCTGTAAGGAGGCCACTATCAGTCTTCAGCAGGATGTCATCAATTAGGGACCAAAGTGCTGTCATAGTACTTCATCCAGGGCAGAATCTATGTCGTTTGGAGGAGAGCAGGTGGTACTGCTCGATATAGAGGGAGAACTGGGTCTTGACTAGCTTTTCACGAAGATGACCCCACCCAGTTTGGGTTTGTGAAGGGCCGATCTTGTCTCCTGAACCTGATTAACTTCTTCGAATCAGTCTCCAGAGCTGTGGACAAGGGTAAGGCAGTCCACACCACCTACCTGGACCTCACCAAGGCCTTTGACACCATCCCCCAGTCTGGAATCATAGATAAACTTACTAAGCTGGACATAAATCCCTACATCACTCGATGGGTTGCCAACTGGCTTACTGACAGAACCCAGACTGTAAAAGTAGCCGACTCCAAATCCAGCTCCAGGCAAGTGACAAGTGGAGTACTTCAGGGTTCAGTCCTGGGACCGCTCTTGTTTGGCATCTACGTCCCTGAAGTACAGGCCAACACTAAGGGACTCATGCTAACAAAGTTCACAGATGACTGCAAGCTGGGAGCCATTATTGAAGCCCCAAATGATGTGGATATTCTACAAAAGGGCCTTACAGAAACAGATGCTTGGTGCCAGAGCCATGGGCTCAAACTTAATGCCAAGAAATGTATAGTTATCCCCTTTGGGGAAAAACCATGTACCCATGAATTACTACATAGGTGGCAGTACACTAAACACCGAAAGTGTGATGAGAGACTTAGGGACACAGGTGGACAGTGGTCTCACCTTCGATAACCACATCGCCACAACAGTCAGGAAATCCTTCTATGTGGCACACTTCATCACTAATGGCTTCTCATCCAGAAAAAAGGAGGTCATTGTCTCACTGTACTCATGCCTCATTAGACCCATTATAGAGAACAATGACCCGTTTGGTTTGTACCTCATAAGACATCTGCAACAGCTGGAAAGGCCACAGAAATACCTCACTAAAAGAATCACAGGCCAAAAGCAGATGCCTTATGCTGACCATCTAAAAAAACTCCAGTTATACACTGTGGTATATCATCTACTCAGAGGTGATCTCTGCTTAACATACAAGACCATGTCAAACCCTGAGCTGTTGGACATGCCCCACTTAAAGAAATCCCAATCCCTCAGAGCCACACGCTCCAGAGATCTAAACCTTGTCATCACAATGAACAAAACATACTGGAGGGATACGTTCCTGACCCTGAGACTCCCCATACTCTGGAATAGACTGCCCATACATGTCAAGCAGAGTGCCTCCTTGGCCCTCTTCAAAAGGAACCTTGACGATTGGATGGGAGATAGGAAATTCACCCCGTGGATCACATCAGTCACCCTGCTAGACAGGGGTCCAGGAAGGTAAATATTATGGGAAGAAATATCCAGGGAATTGTTATGGCTAGACTTGTACAGGCCCTAGGGTTTATAGCCTAGTAACAACCTATGAACCTATGAACCTATGATTGCTCAGAATTGGAAGGATGGATACTGGACAGAAGTGAGAAGTATCTTATGGGTTGGTTTGCTTTTGGAGGGGTTTAATTAGAGCAGTTTTCCAAATCTGTGACATGATGTTTTGTGTGAGTCTTACATTATAGATCTGGGTAATAGGAAGACAGATGCTCTCTGCAGTAGTATATAAACCACGGGTTTATGCTGTCAGCTCCAGGAGGGGTGTCAGTGGAAATATTTTCAAGAAGAATAGAGACTTCTTTGGGACATATGCATTTGAAGAAGAAGATGGGGATAAATGGTGCTGTGGTGGGCAATGCATGATCTGTGGGAAGTGTGGAGTTTATTGATAGGAGACTGATAAATTCTTTAAGTAAATCTTCTTAAGAAAGTTTTGCTGTACCACATTGAATGTTTTTTTATAGAGAGAGTATCATGATAAGGTTTTCTTCCTTTAAGAAGGTTGATCTCTTTCCAAAAATGTTTGGAAAAAAAGTCAAAAATCAAGGACAGATTTTATATATCGCTCCTATATATGTGGAAATAGGCTAGACTAATAGGTTTTGTATTACCATGTATTTTCTGAAGGATATAACGGCTGTATTGTTGATGGCTGTGGTTGTAACACCCACCCCTAGGCCAAATTCTTGAACACCAGATTAAAAAGTTTGGTCACCCAGGAACTAAATGTTTGCCGAGATTCATGGGAATTTTTTACAAAAAATGAATGACCTTCCCTTTAAAAACATAAATATCTTTATCACTGTGGATGTCAGAGACTTGTATTTGGTCATTCCCCATGACCTAGGACCGGAATAGTTTTCTGAATTTTTGTTGGAAAAAAATATACCACAAGGCCTAATTAATGTCTGTGTCAATTTTTTAGAGATTTATACTGAAACATAATTTTGTTACATTTGGAGGTGACTTGTTCTTGCAACAAGCAGGGGTAGCCATGGGTGCAGAGTATGAGGACCTTTTTGCCAACATTATCATGATACAATGAGAGAAAAAGTTTTTATTCATCTCCCCCTTTTTTGCATCCAGTAGATTCTACATACATTTCTGGATGATATTTTTATCCTGTGGGATGGTGAAGCTCATGATATCCCCTGTTTTTTGTCACATATGTATTTATTTATTTAGTTATTTATTTCCAGTTTGATGACCGGGGAGGTCCACTGGGCTCAAAGAGCCTGTTTTCAGTGGAGGCCCGGGTTGAAAAGCTCCAATAATACATAGTATAATCTCAATAATATAATATATAATGCATATATTAATCAAACAACCAAGTTTCTTGCATTCACCCATGAGAATAATGATGTAAATATAGCTTACCTGAATATATGGTTGGTCAAGGGCAATACAAACCAAAGAGTCACCTCCATAATCTACAGGAAACCCATGTATTCAAACAGTTTTCTCCATTTTGACATTGTGCACCCTACAAAGCAGAAAAGGGTAATGGTCAAGGGCCATTTTGTGAGTGCAGCCCAAATGACCACAGAAGATACTGAATTTTGGGAAGAGTGCATATTGCTGAAAAACATGTTTTTAAAATGTGGCTATCCTACAAAATTTGTAGACAGCTTGATGCTAGAGGTGATTAATAAATGTAAGTCTCATCATTTTGTGCCAATTTTGGGAGGCCCTAGTGTGACTAACATTGGAAGTGAGGAAGTCCTAGATGGTGGGAGTACAATATCAATATCATGCATGGCTGAGCCTATGAAAACAATCACAGAAACTTTCAGGAATTTTTTTATTACAACTTATTCTACGGAAGGTGTCTCCGTGAAATCTATCCTGGAAAAGAATTGGTGTCTTCTCCTACAAGAAAATACTATTTGTGATTATGTGGGGCTAGGTCCTCGAGTGGTGTTTAAAAGGGGCAGGAATTTGAAAACAATATCGGAACACAGATGGCCCAAACACCAGCACAGAAAGAACACTGAATTTATGAAGATTAGTGTGGTTGCTATTCCTACTGCTCCAATATTCTAGTTCTTGTGTCTTTCAGCTTTTCCCAGTTAGGGGTCGCCACTGCGGAACTCCGGTCCACTAATGATTGGCAGTAGATTTTTACGTGCCGAGTTGCCGGCCCTGACACACAACCTTCCATGAAGGTATGCCCATGTCTCCACACAGAAGATGCTCTAGCTGAGAATCAAACAGGACAACGTCTTACTGTGAAGCGGCAATGCTGTCGAGGCACCATATTCTAGTGTGCCGTGAAATTACATTTAACAACCAGGTGGTTGCTATGAAAACAGATTCAACTGCTGTACAACAAAGATGGTATATTGTGTACTATGTACATGCTGCCACTGATTCTAGATAGGAAAAACAGAGAGGAGTTGGGAGGGTGGCCTAATGGTTAATGTGTTTGCCTTACAAACACAAGGTGCAGAGTTTGAGCCTCACAAGGGATAATTGGCTAAGCTTAAAATGGCTCACAAGGGCAGTTAGCTTAGTACTAATCTATGAACCTATGAACCTAGTACCTTCTATGAACCTAGGAGACTGAGGGACAGAATATACAAACATTTATATGAAATCAAAATGAGAAAAGAGACTAATGCCCTCTATAAACACATAAAATGTTACCCATACCATATGTTCAAATTTTGCATTTTGGAACAAATGCTTTCTAACAATAATAAAAGTCCATGGACCTTATTACTTGAAAAATGTGAATTACATTGGTAGTTGCGTTTGAATACCAATAATTGGCCTGGACTCAATGAGCATATTTCAATAGCATGTTTGCTTAGTTTCAAAGCACTGGAAAGATGAGCCCTCAAGGTTATGCTGCTAAATGCTAGGAGTCTCAACATGAAACTGCACTCACTGGAAGCTGTCCTCACCTTGGAAGACCCAGACATTTGTGCAGTCATGGAGACCTGGTTCAAGGCTGTGGAGAGCACGCCAGCCATATCGAGTTACACCTCCTTCCACACGTTCAGACCTCAAACTGAAGGTGTGAATACCAAAGGAGGTGATGTATCAATATTCATTAAAGATAAATACACCTCCAGATTGATTAAACAGTATGACCCTGGAGACACTTCATGTGCAATTAACTGTTAGTAGGACACCTATTCAAGTCATTGCCAGTTACAGGACCCCCTCCATGAATCAGGATACCCACTCTGCCTATTTGGATGTACTTCAGTCTATTGACATACATCCAAACACCATAGTTTTGGACAACTTTAACTATCCATCCATTGGCTGGGTAAATTACTCATGTTCATACACATTTGTCTAAAGGTTCCTCATCTTTGTTAACTTCAATTCCTCAAGAAAGGACAACCAAAAGGCATGCTATAGTTACATCTGGAACCTAAAAGGAAAGGCCCAGATCTGTGCAGAACTGGTAGTTAATGATACCACATATACTGAGCCTGTAAACATAGCTAACCTGTTGGCCAACAGGTTCTGTGAAAACTTCACTCTCCTGTTCCTGCCACACATTCCCCATGACATCCCTACCACCTGTCCCATATCTTGTATCTCTAAAGAGTAGGTCATAAACACCCTCTCTAAGGCCAAAAACACAGCATCAATGGAACCTGATAACATCCCAGGCAGCGTCCTACATGGGTTCAAGCATGAATTAGCAACACCATTGGGTACTCTTTTCAATTATAGTCTAAGCACTGGCTTCATACCAGCTAAATGGAAAACAGTCACTGTTATTCACTTGCATAAAAGTGGTGCTTCCACTGACCTGGGAACTATAGACCTATTAGCCCGACTAGCCTTATCTGCAAGGCCATGGAGCGAATCATCCTGGACCTCATCAACAAAGATATAGGTAATCTCCAAACACTTGACCCTACTCAGTTTGGATTTGTTAAAGGGAGATCATGTCTGTTAAACCTGGTGGACTTGAGACAGTCACCATGGCCCTGGATGAGGGGAAATTTGTACATACAGCCTACCTGGACTTAGCCAAGGCATTTAACACTATCCCCCCATTTAGGCATCATTGACAAACTCACCAAACTAGGCATCAGCCCTAATATCACTAGGTGGATTGCTAACCGGCTCACTGACATAATAGGGGAATCCACCTCCAACAGCAGACCTGCAATCAGTGGTGTTTCACAGGGATCAGTCCTGGGACCTCTACTGTTTGGAATCTATTTCTCTGAAGTACAAGCAAAAATGAAAGGTCTGTGGCTGACAAAGTTTACTGATGATGGCAACTTGGGAGTGGTCATAGAAAATCCAAATGATGTCAATATCCTACAAGAGGGTCTTACAAAAACAAATGATTGATGACAGAGTCATGTTCTTAAACTCAATGCAAAAATATTATTATCATTCCTTTCATTAACAGCAATGTTCTTGCTAACTACCACATAAATAGCAACACCTTAAGTACTCACTCAATGGTGAGAGACCTGGGCACACAGTTTGACAGCAACCTTACCTTTGACCACCATGTCTCCACAGTGGTAAGAAAGACATTCTATATTGCTCATCTCATAAGTAAGGGCATTGCCTCCAGGAAAAAAAGGAGTTATAACCTCCCTGTACTCTTCCCTCATCAGGCCAATAAACAAGTACAACACCCATTTTGGTATGTACCTTTCTAAGCTCCTGCAACAACTGGAGAATCCACAAAGGTTCCTCACAAGGAAAATTCAAGGTCTTCACCATCTGTCCTATGGGGATCATCTGAAATCACTGTCACTTTATTCTGTTTCATACAGACTACTCAGAGGTGATCTCTGCCTTCCATATAAGGCAATCTCTGAAACTGCATTATTGGAAATGCTTCATATCTAAAAGTCAAAGGGTACATCTGTTACTTGCTCTAAAGACCTTAACCTGGTATGTAATATTAATAAAACCTTCTGGAGGGACAGATTTGTCTCCCAAAGGTTACCACACCTTTGGAACAGACTCTCACTTCATGTCAAACAGAGCAACTCATTGGTCTTCTTCAAACACAATCTGGACGATTGGATGGATGACCATAAATTCACCCCAGGGGTTCAAGCTGTGTCCCTCTTGGACAGGGGCAATAGGTGCTGATTATGGAAATAAGGGTAAAAACTTGGTTAGACTTGTAAAAGCCCTAGGGCCATTAACCTAGTAACTTTCTATGATCCTATGATCCTAAATATAAGGCATATATTTACATACTATTGCCTTTATTTTACTATTTAATGGGGAATGTATTCTGTTTTTATTTTCTATGTTTTATTCTTTGTTGCAATTTTTGTAAATAGTATTGACTCAATGCTATGCACTGTGAATTTCGTTTTAGTGGCTCCTTTAAGATGATGTTGTAAACGCCAATAACTAGTCCACCGGGTGAAATGAAAAAAGATTTATTAAATCCACAAATAGATGAGCGCTTTCATCGTACAGACTTCAATAGATCTACAAACCATTAAAATTACATGCCATTTATAGCTAAACCAATAAACATGTGACATTACAGCTCATGAATATTAAATAAATAAAAACCAATACTTATGACATATACCCTAAACTTTTAAGAATAACTTGAAATCATACATGACTTTTAAAAAATGTATATATATGAAAATATATATAAAAAAATGTTAGTGACTCAAAGAACACTAGCTCTATGTCTGAGTTCAGGTTTGATGCTTATGGCCTCATTCAAACCTGGGAATGCTGCTGTATTTAATTTAAACTGCCATTTAGACTCAGCCTTTAACAATTTGTTTTTCCAATCACCCACCTCAAGGGTCCACCTTCACAATCTCCAAAATTCCAAAAGTAAAACTATGAGTGGGATTAGCAGTAATATGTTTACTTAAAGCATTCTTTTCATCTTTTTTCAAAATGCAATAGCAGTGTTCATAGATCCTACGATTTAGTTTTCTTTCTGTTTTGCCCACATAATAACATGGGCAAGCCTTACATGTAGCTAAGTACACCAAACCAGTGGAAATGCATGAACCAAAGGCTAGTTTAATAGATATGTCAAGGGGAGATAGTGTAAATTGTGCCTTTTCATTGATATAGGAACACTGTTCACAACACCCGCACTTGTGAGTCTCTATTTTAGTGGAATGAGGAGGTTCCTTCTTGTGATCTAACATAAATTTTAAATTATTATCTACTTTATAAGTAAAACAAGGCTCCGGACCTATGAACTTGAAAAGTTCATGATTACATTTGAGCATGGACCAATTATTGGAAATTATTTTCTTCACTTCCTTAGCAGTTTCTCCATAAGTTATAACCATTGCTTGTGAGAAATCTTTATTTACAGTTAAACTAGTATCAGATGCTTCAAGTCCCAAACCTAATAATGGCATATACCTAACATTCCATAGTGCCAAAACATCACCCCGAATATTGTTTACAAAGTCCAGGGGGTATCCCCTATCTAAAAACATATGTGTGACTTTTTTAATTTCTTTTTCCACAATATTTAACTCCGAACACATTCTTACTACCCTCACCATCTGACCCTTGACTATATTTCTTTTGACGTGTGGCGGATGGTTGCTAGAAAATTCCAAATAATCATTTGAGAAAGTAGATTTTCTTAAAACACTAGATATAAAACAATTCTTAGTATAATCCTTGGTTATAGTAACATCCAAAAAATGTATTTCATCTTTGTTACCATTCCCTGTAAACTTGAAATAAATACATATATTATTAATATATTCCAAGAAGCCAGTGTTCTTTGAGTCACATTTTTTTATATATATTTTCATATATATACATTTTTTAAAAGTCATGTATGATTTCAAGTTATTCTTAAAAGTTTAGGGTATATGTCATAAGCATTGTTTTTTATTTATTTAATATTCATGAGCTGTAATGTCACATGTTTATTGGTTTAGCTATAAATGGCATGTAATTTTAATGGTTTGTAGATCTGTTGAAGTCTGTACGACGAAAGCGCTCATCTATTTGTGGATTTAATAAATCTTTTTTCATTTCATCCGGTGGACTAGTTATTGGCGTTTACAGCAGCTTGCTCTGGTTATTTGTCTATTTGCTGCTGGTGGCTTTTTGTTTTTCCTTTAAGATGATGTTTTAGTTCCTGGGGGATGGCAGTCATGTGACTGAACACAAAAGCTTTAAAATGAGTGTGTACTTCCAGCATTATTATATGATGAAGTTCATGCAGTTTTTGAACATAAGCGCTTATCTTTCATTGTTTTAAATAAGTTATTATTTTAAAAGGCTTCTGGATTAAAGTTCTTGTTGATTTTATCTACAGCAGTTTGTTTCTTTGGGCCTTCCATTTGTGTTTCACCTGTATTTTCCTCAGTTTGTCTTTTGCCTGGTTTGTTTTGCATTATGGCCACTGGAACACAAACTGCAGCTTCTTCACAAATTTCTTCCTGCGAGTTGGACTTACAAACAACACAAATGGTGGGTGATTTGACTTTATTCATCCAACAACTCTCACAGAAGGTGGATAATCTTGCAGCAGCTCATTTCAATGCAGTTACAGCACGGCCAACACAGAATGAATTTCCTGGTGCCTCCAGGAACTTGGACTTGAATTCTGGTTGCTTTTATTCAGCTTCAAATAATACTGGACTATCGAACAGAGATAACACTTCAAATATATTACCTTTGAACATTATTAATGAATCTTCAGGTTCTCTAAACCATGGGGGACAGGTTTCATCTCATCCCCCTTCACTGGGTGATTGGCTACATTCTGAAGTGTTGTTTATGGAATCTCAGGTGGGGGGAATGATAATTTTGAAGAAGACCTGGCTGAACTGGACTATAAATTACTAAAACAAAACTTACAGCTGGATAGTGCATATTTTAAAGAATGTATGAAGGCACATGTAGCACCAAAAGGCCTACGCATGTGGCGCTTCCAGACTGGACTCATGCCTAACTCTGATTTACATTGTGAACTCTTAAATATGTTTGACAGACACAGGATGGAGTATATGGACGTGACTGTAAGATATAATACTAAATTAATTGATAAAATCATTGTGGATCTAGAAATCTTGAATAATTCAATCATTCATGATTTACAATATGAATCAATTAAGCATGAACACATTCGCATTTTCAGGAATATTGATAAACAGATCTGAAATATTAATTCCCATAAAGTTAAGAAGCTTGAGAGGGATAGGCATGAATATAAAGAAAAGAAAGTGTCCCCCATCCCCCCACCATCACAAGCATGAGGTACCATATGCAATGTCAATGCTAATAGTCGTGCATTGGGTGATGAGCAGGGTCTATATTAAATCAGCGAAACAGCATTATAATGAATGCCATTTTGCTGACACATATAGAACAAAATCTGAAAACAGCAAAACCTCAGGTCACCGATTTTTTTTCCCTGGGGAAAAAATCGGTAGACCAACAAAACACAACACACCACTTAAAAGACTGCAGAGTGGGGGGCTTAACCCCCACCCCCACACTTCCTAACTAAATATACCAACTCTGAGATCGCACTACAGTGGTGTAAAGGGCAATGTCACTGCTCACGCCAAGAGATTTTTTTTCCCTGGGAAAGAAATTGCTGACCTGAGCTTTCACTGTTGTCAGATTTCATTCTATATGTGTCGGCAAAACAGCATTCGCTGTAATGCCATTTTGCTGACTTAATATAGACCTGATGAGCAAACCGACCTAAGCCAGGATGTGATTGATAATTTGTTGGAGGAGGAAAATGAGGATGATTTTTTAGGACATGGGAACACTTCAGTTCTCTGGAGGTCAGAAAAAATCAGGAACCGATACTCCATTCAGAACAATCAATGGAACAACAGGAATCTTCCCAGACAGAACTCGAATGCAACACAACAAAATTGAAGAGGAGGAGCCAGGCGACAGAATGGTTGTCAGAATTGCAAGAAGTGGAATTAAATTCAGTCCCTGATGTTACTAAATGTATTCTATCCCCATGTACCACTGGGATGAATTCCACTGCTGATTTTACTGTCTATAATTTTTCATCTGTTAACATTGATGCTTGCCATGGGGATTTATTTGCTCAAGGTCTTACTTATGTACCTAATAGGCATATAGATGTTGCAAACACACTCATGGATCTTAAGACATATGCTATTAAATTAAATTGCATGGTGATATTTCAAAATGTGGGATCAACCATGCAACCGTTAAGGACATCCAGCACTTATAATCCCCCGATTAACCCTGCTATTAGCTGTTTCAAAAAATCTGTGAGCTGCATATACATAACTTGGCAAGCTTGGATCAAAAGGTAAGAAAACATACTTTAAAATATAATCTTTCTAGAGAAGAAACAGTGAGAGGAAATGATTTACAAAGCAACAAAGAAATTAGGACCATGTAACCTGATAAAGGGGGTCAGTTGGTCATGATGAATGAGTGTGACCATAATATGAAAATGACGTCCATTTCTGCATCTGACGCCAACAAGAAGGTATCTGTGAATGAGTGCAACGTTGCATACAATAGGAAAAAGGGAAATCTAAATTACTTATTTACTGATCAACAAATTTCAATTGATGACTATAACTATCTAAATGCAATGCATCCTAAGATTCCCCCATATGTTTGGTTTGCCTAAGATACATAAAATTAAAGAACACCCACCAGTGCGACCAATTGTTAATGGACATGGTTCTATCACCCACCCCTTGGCCAGATTTTTGGACTCCAGATTAAAACATATGGTCAGCCAAAAGCCACATGTTTACCATGAGTTGTGGGAATTTTTACAAAAAATGAATCATTTCCCTTTAAAGACACATATATCTTTATCACTGTGGATGCCAATGAATTCCCCACTGCCTAGGACTGGAATGGTTTTCTTTGTTAAATTTGAAATTGACTTCTTCTTGAAACAAGCAGGGGTAGATATGGCTGCAGTGTGTGGGGGTCTTTTTGCCAACATTATTACGATACAATGGGAAAAAAAGGTTTTATTCAATTCCCCTTTTTTGCATCATGTAGATTCTGCACACACTTTTTGGATAATATTTTCATCCTGTGGGACGGTGAAACTCATATTCCCCATTTTTTCTCATGTATTAATCAAACAACCGAGATTCTTACATTCACCCATGAGAGCAATGATGAAAATATAGCTTACCTGGATATATGGTTGGCCAAGGACAATACAAACAGAAGATTCACCCTCAAAATCTATAGGAAACCCACATATTCGAATACTTTTCTCCATTTTGACAGTTTGCACCATACAACACAAAAAAGGCAGTGGTCAAGAGCTGGTTTGTGGGGCATCCCAAATCACCATGGAAGATACTGTCTTTTGGGATCAGTGCATATTGAAGAAAATCATGTTTTTAAAATGTGGCTATCCTAGGTGATTAATAAACATGAATCTCATTATTTTCTGCCAATTTTGGGAGGCCCTCACGTGACTAACATTGGAAGTCCTAGATGGTGGGAGTACAATATCAATGCCACCCATGGCTGAGACTATGAAATGAATCACAGAAACCTTCAGGAATTCTTTTATTACAACTTATTCTACTGAAGGTCTCTCTGTGAAATCTATCCTGGAAAAGAATTGGTGTCTTCTCCTACAAGAGAATACCATTCATGATTATGTGGGGCCGGGTCCACAAGTGGTATTTAAAAGGGGCAGGAGTTTGAAAACAATATTAGAACAAAGATGGTCCAAACACCAACATAGACAAAACATTGAATTTATGGGGATGAAAAAGTGTGGTTGTTGTCCCTACTGCCCCAATATTCTAGTGTGCCATGAAATTACATTGAACAACGAGGTGGTCGCTATAAAAAACAGATTCAACTGTTGTACAACAAAGGTGGTATATTGTGCACTATGTATGTTCTGCCCCTGTTCCTACATAGGAAAAACTGAGATGAGACTGAGGGACAGAATATATAAACATTTATATGCAATCAAAATGAGAAAAGAGACTAACACCTTCTATAAACACATAAAATGTTACCCACATGATGCGTTCAAATTTTGCATTTTGGAAAAAATGCCTTCTAAAAATAATGAAAGTCCATGGACCTTATTACTTGAAGAACATGAATTATATTGGCACTTGCATTTGAATACCAATAATTGGCCTGGACACAATGAACATGTTTCAATAGCATGTTTGATTGAGTTAAAAGCACTGGAAAGATGAGCCCTAAATAAAAGGCATATATTTACATTCTTTTGCATTTACTTTTCTATTTTATGGGGAATGTATTCTGTTTCTATTTTCTATGTTTTATTCTTTGTTCCAATTTTTGTAAATAGTATTGACTCAGCGCTATGCACTGTGAATTTCTTTTTAGTGGCTCCTTTAAGATGATGTTTCAATTCCTGGGGGCTTGGCTATCATGTGATTGAACACAAAAGCTTTAAAATGAGTGTGTACTTACAGCATTATCTGATAAAGTTCATGTACGTACATGCATACAAATATTTCATACATACAAATATTTCAAGCATGGACATTAAAATCTCTTCTAGCTTGCAATATACTAAAACACTTGCCCCCATAATAAGTGTCCAGGCTGTTCTTAAAAAATATCTAAACTAGTATTTGCTTTAATGTAATTTAATGTAATTTGGCAGCCTGGTCCATGTATCATTAGTACACTTCTCATTCTTATAGAATCTTCTACATAGGTTGTCTGATGATTCTGTAGTACTTTTCGATAAACCCAAACATTCCCAGACTTAGTTGTCTCTAAATGCCCTATATACCTGAATAAGATCTCCTCTTAGATATCTGTAAGAGACACTGTACAAGTTCAGATATTTTAATCTTTCATAATAACTTAAATGTTTACATCCATGGATGCCCTTGGTATATTTCCACTGTACTCTTTCCAGTTTACTCATGCTTGTTTTCTTATAGGGTTTCCATATTGTTATTCCATACTCAAGTTTGGGTCTAATGTAACTAACAAACAATGACTTCGTCTTGATTTCCTAGACTTTATAAATCTTTTTATACAACCTATAGTTCTATAACTATCATTGACCAATTGGTTCATATGATTAGACAAACTCATAGCTGAATCTACCCATATACCCAGGTCCTAAAATGAGTCTACAGTTTCAATTACTGTGTACCATATTAAATATTCACCTTTTAGTTTGCCTCCCAAATCTCATATGCTTAGTTTTTGATGTATTTACTGTATCAGTGTATTATTCTCCTGTGCCCAAATGATCAATTTAGTCAAGCTATTTTGCAGACATAAAGGTTCAGCAAGTATACTAATAAGCAAACAAACAGACGAACGGCTTCCAAAGCAAGGCAGGCTTTTAATATAGGTTTTTAATGTAAAACCACACGAACAAATATAAATTATAAAAACTGTAGTATTAAAATATCCTTTAAGCGCTTTTCGTTTGTAACCAACACAAACTTCTTCAGAAGGTAAAATGAACATTCAGCTACCATCCTTTTAACCCAAAAACAGCGGGAAATTAAACAATTAAATCATCAATAAATCAATTAATCAATATAAACTACACATTATTTAAAATGCATATACTTTAGACTGGCAAATTGAATCAGCGTAGTCACCCACAAATAGATGTCAATTACTGAATGGTGTACATTAATAAAAATGTAAAGATATACTACCTTTGTAAGCTAAGTAGTTTTAAAATACATGAGATGGAACAAGCTTCATTTAAATCAGGATAATTAAAGGCATTCAACCTTATTTGCCATAGTAGTTGCAATTCCTCCAATTTAAATGAAGCTGGTCCACCACGGGCATCTTGAACAAAGTCATCAATAACCAAATATTTAAACTTGTGCAAAGGATTGCTATGGACATGCTTAGCTAAAGCATTGTCAAACTTACTGTGGGAAATTGCATATTGGTGTTCATATATTCTATCCCTGAGCCTACGCTCAGTCTTACCCACGTAAAATGCATAACAATCCATGCACTTAGCCAGGTAGACAATAAACTTACTGTTACAGTTGTATTTAGATTTAAGTCTATAAGTCATGCCGTGTACAGAAAAGACATTGGTCTTTATCGGACATTATATTATATCATCCAGTTCTGACAATAACTTATCCAATATTACCTTCTCCATTATTTTTCCACAACATGAAAGTAGACTTAAGGGTCTATATGACTCTGGGTTTGTCCTACACCCATTTCCCTTGAAGACAGGTTTAATAAGTGCATGTCTCCAATCTTAACAAATCTCCCCATATTTATATGAACTGGTGAATAATAGATATAATGGTACCATAAGTTCTTGCTGAAGTGTTCTCAGGTTATTGTTACTAATTCCGTCTCCTCCCTGTGCTTTGTTTGGATCCAGTTTGTGCAGTTCTTTTTCACTATAATCTAATTTTATTCCAGTATCTGAGGTTACCTGGACATCACTAGGGCAACGCATTATCCCTTTTGTGGAGCCAAACTGTTTTGCATAAGATTTTATATATATATATATATATATATATATATATATATATATATATATATATATATATATATATATGTGTATATATATATATATATATATCCATAATCTGTTGTGTCTGAGAAAAATTTTAGAATCTGCACAGTTTTATCATTTTGTATGTTTTTACTCCTTCCACATCTTATGTATCTATATAAGGTTTCCTGTTGTGCTCAATATCTTTATATACATTTTCATAAATTTTCTTCAAAATCTTATTGAACTTGTCTCACACTTTGCTTTATCTGTTTGTCCAGCTTGTTTAGTTCAGTTATCATTGTTGTAGTTCGACCTCTCTTCCATTTCTTATATTTTTTGTCTCTCACATTAACCAGATATCTTGTTCTTATGGAAATATATCCCCCTGATGTTATATGCCTAGATTCTGATGTTAAACATTTTTTTGATTTTTTGCACTCAAACAATTTCTCTTTCAAAACCTTCCACATTCCATCTGCAGTTTTTCCACTGAACACCTCACTGCAGTTATTTTTACATAGTGACTGTTTTGCTTCCATATAATCTGTAATTGACCATCTGTGTATTGGTTTAGATTTCAGTTTGGCAGAAATATGTAGCAAGAAATTAACCTTTAGAACTCCATGATCACTGCACATCAATGGTGGTAATACTTGACTTGAAGTAACGGTAATTTCTTTAGTAACACAAACAATGTCTAGTATATTCCGTCCCCTGGTAGTTTTTTTTACAATCTGAAACATTTGTTGTTCCTGAATATACTCTGAATAATTTACTTACTAACATTGTTGAATCCATATTATTTCAGTCTATTTCAGGTAAATTTAAGTCCCCAGTTAATATTATTCTTCCCTCCTGTGTTTCATGCAAGAAATGTATGAATTCCTCTAGGTCATCTGCACTTGACTTTGGTGGTCTGTACACTCCAACAATTGTTATATGTTCCAGGGTTGTCTTTATTGTCACAGTTACACAGTCTATAGTATTGGTGTTATCATTGAACATGTAATAATCACAAGTCTTATAGCCATCTTTAATCCCTATCATAACACCTCCACCTGATTTTTTGTTAGAATGTCTGTTACAGTAAAAACATTTATACACTGACAGAACTAGTTTCCAGTCATAGTTCTTTAACCATGTATTATTTGAATGAAAGCTCTTATCTTTCATTGTTTTAAACAAGTTTTTATTTTAACAAACTTCTGCATTAAAGTTCTTGTGGATTTTATCTGCAGCAGTTTGTTTCCTTCGGCCTTCCATTTGTGTTTCACCTGTATTTTCCTCAGTTTGTCTTTTGCCAGGTTTTGCGTTATCATGTATTTTTTGAGGATATAAAATCTGAAACTCAAATGTGTGTCATTACTGACTGAATTCAATCCTCAAAGATTTGCTAGGAAACTACAAATTTGTATGAGGAACTCATCAAAAATATAACCCAAACCTCTAGACATTTTTGCAAATATCTGGGAAGTTGAGATGTATGGGTGGAAGGCATATCTTATTTATTTTTTTCTTTTTGTGGGACAGATGCCTATTTTTTCTTCTTTTTTTTTGTATGAGAAAATAAATTTGGTGAAATAAGCGAGGGAAGTAATTGGAAGGTAAGAGGAGTAGGCTAGGTAGCAGGGAAAGGAAGATATAACTGACAGAGAGCGGAATAACACAATGAGTGCGGATAAACATACTGATAAATGAGACATCAGACAAACAGGGGAAGACAATGGTGAGGGAAGGATTATAAAACCAACATGGTTGGGCATGAACACAAAAGGAAGCATAACACCAAGTTGGGTGCTAGGATTGGCCATTTACAGATGGAGTCTCTGCCAGCTGAGACCCAGTGGGAGATTACTTGGCATCCTAACTACTGTCACCACTAGGTCCTGGCTCAGAATGTAGAGACAGTGCTATACAGGGACAGGACTCACTGTGTCACTAAAATGTGATATCCATTATGTTGATCTGGTAATCCAACCTTCTGTCAATGATATCCCCCATTCAGTGGGTGAGAAAGGTGTTACCTCCACTCACTATGATTCCAGGAGGTAGTAATGTACCAGTCTCTGGTGCAGATAAGCAGTCGATGAGGAAGCAGTTGTGGCAGGCTGGGACCCAGATGCGCTTGGTGTTTCAACTGTTGGTAGTGGTGGTGCTATCACCTAAGGAGGGGCCAACAGATCTTGCTCATGGAATAAATGTGGGTTACAGTGTTGTTTCATATAATAGTGAATGAAATGGAGATAAGCAAAACATTAAACAAAATAGATGTATACAAGACAAAGGATAGTGACAAAAAAGAAACACAATGAAAATTGCATTGTAAATTATGTTGATATGGTACAGTTAAACAGAATACACTTTTAGTAGCAGGGCATAATTAAGAATTTTATAAACCTTTTTATATATATAAATATGTATCATCCTTGCCAATCGGCATCCTACAAGTCTGTGTCACCTTCTGGTCTTCAACTGAAGGTAAAAAAAAAGGACTTGGCCTTTTACTGTAGAAAACCAATTAGTGCTTTTGTACCAGCCTGTTTCTTACAGGTGCACACACGCCCATCAGCTCTTCAGTACAGAAATAAAAAATGATTAAAATCCAGGAACCCTTGATCTCACCCCATAACACTTTACAGGCCAGGTAGTTGCCCCCTTTACCCCACCCTTGCTACACTACTGGTGTAAGGCATGAAATTGTAAGTATATTCCGATAGCCTGAGACCTCTGTGGTCGACGTCACACACCATCAAGCATAGTAGCTGCAATGAGAGCCTCCTGCAGATACGTATTTACTATGACTGTGCAACTTCTAACATATTCCACAGTCTACTCCATCTGAACATGAGCACATGGCTGAGTTTAAATATATAATGAGTGCAACTCCCTTGCATGACATTTAACTGTCACTGAATTGCTACACCATCTTGTCTTGCCTCATTATCATACATGGTGCCTCTTTATACAGTCATGAGCATGTAGTACAACAATCCATGTTATTTGCCACAGCTACATCATTCTCAATGGCACACACCATACTCTTTGCCATATGGCACGCAGATTCACTTAGTGCAATGCAATAACGTTTTCTGTCACGCAGATTCACTTAGTGAAATGCAGTAACGTTTTCTGTATCCAGCCCTATACCATCTAGCAATACAAAAGTTTGAGTGCTGCTGCTTTTTATAGCCCAGTACAACTTGATCATCTGTAAAGGAAAAGAAAAAGCCAAATACAATAATCATCCTTATGATCATTCAAAGAAAACTATTCTAAAACTGATTAAAGTTTGTTGCAATCTCCGAGAGATTATCAACAATTTTACTATCAGCAATTATATTGCTGAGGACTTGGCTTTGTTTTCTTCTTGACATATGACTGAATATTTTCCAAACTTTTACTCTTCAATTTTTTTTTTTTTTGCATTGGCTAACCTTCTCCTCCAATAATTATGTTTTTTCTCAGAACATTTTTGCTTGTAAGTATTTCTAAATTCTCTAAATGCATATCATGTATCTTCAATCCAACATTTTTCAAACTTTCTGAATAAGACATTTTTTTTAACAAATTAAGTTCACAATCATGTCACTAAATATAAACCTTTCACTTTTTATTTTTTCTGACCTGTAATGTAAAAAAATATTCATTGCTTAAAGAACATTATTCTTAAATATCTCCCCGTTCCTCATTCACATTGTTAGAAATGTAGTATTACTGGCAGTGTACTCTGTTATAATTCTGCATCCTTTATTTGCATGGCTAATTTTAATACCTTGAGTTTTGAAGATTCTGTCAGTTTAATAAAGCTTCTTCCTCAGCTTTACTTAAATTAAAAAAAACAACATCACATTTTAACCAACAAAGTCTTTAAATTTTTTTTCACAGACTTCTTCAAGCACTACAGTCGCACAGACTTTTTTAAGTAAAATCTGTTTTCAGAATAGTTAGCTGTAATGATATCCATCTGGTTTATACATTCAGCTCATTCAAAGTTCCTGTTATATTTGCCTGCTTACTGGAGACAAACAGTAACCCACTTTGGACCATGGTGATCTGACTAGGTGAAAGCTTGTAAGGAGACAGATTAAATATCACTATGTTTACCACTTGTTTTACTGTAAATTATTTTTGTTCTTATTGTTGACATTTCTCCATCTCTGTCATTAAAAAAATTCACCCAAGTTGCTTCTTGATTTTCACATTCCATTGGCTGTCTTGCATATCTGGCAGGTTTTTGAAACCTTAATGTATTCCTTTGGTGAAGGGTCAAATCCAGTTGTATTTCATAGATTCATAGATTAGTACTAGGCTAACTGCCCTTGTGAGCTATTTTAAGCCTAGCCAATTATCCCTTGTGAGACTCAAACCCTGCACCTCTTGTGTATAAGGCAGATGCCTTGACCATTAGGCCACCCTCCCAACCCTTTTTTTTTTTTTTCTTATCCCAGGCCTCCGAGGGGCTTGAAACACTTGCTGCAGGGGTGGCAAGTAAGTGCCAACTTCTCCTGAAGGTCCCGGTTCCATCCCATATACGCAGTTTAAGTGGGTCCTCTTTAACTATTTTAATACAAAATAAAAAAATCACAAAGTAGCCTCCTCTTGTGTTAATCTGTTGCTTGCTTTTGTTGGGAGAAAATGTGTACTTTTATTCAGAGAAAGAAACTAAAGTATTTGACTGGTAAAATGAAGACATTTGTGGAAGATGTTTAATATTAATGATAATGTTAGCCACTGTATAGGACTACTACAGTAAGAGTATGAATTCAATGGGCACCTCCAATATACCAGTCTTTAGTAAGTGCTTTATTTCTTAAAACAAGGGTATGTTGCAGGTGGTTCAGAGCATGCACTGAAAGTTTATTCAGCTGTACTAACACAACCTCAGTCTTAAAATTGAAATAAAGAATATGCTGGAATGAAGTGGTACCAGTTTAATGAAAGCTAAGAGATAAGCACTTTCATTCATAACCATTAGAACATCATTATACAAATTAATTAGCAAACCAAATAAATTAAACAATCATTATAAAAACAAGTAAACATGTCTTACAATAATTGGAAGCATGACTTTTTTAAATAAATAAAATCAAGAATAATAAAATAAGATGTGCAAAATTGTGTAACAACATAAGACATACATTAGTAATATTTTAAGGACTTTAATGTGAATTTAAAATTCAAAGAATACTAAATACCTAAAACTCCATAACACTGAAAACCAACTACCAGTATATTTCACTTGTCTCTAGCAGACTGTTAATATTCTCACCACTGCCATTATCCAGTACTTTCTGTTAAACATGAAATTCATGCTTTGAAAAGTTCGAATGCAATTAACTGTATCTGATGAAAACTACTACTTTTATTTTTTTTACATGACTACCCAAATGGGTTGATATACAATAAGTGCAGAAGCAAATGTATCTGCTTAAAAATATAAAAATAAAATACTTTCTGTACACATCACTACATAAATAATACTAGAGGTGTCACAACTATGATTACCAAATGACACAAGAACTCTCTCTCTCTATCTGTATATATATATATATATATATATATATATATATATATATACACACACACATATATATATATATATATATATATATATATATATATATATAAAATGTGTGTGTGTGTGTATATATATATACATAAAACATTGTAAGAATTCTTAGAAATGTATCTACAGTGTGTACAGGTGCAACAGACACATATATATTTTTTCTTGCCTATTTCTTAACCAGGTATGCCCACTGGACAACTGACTGTTTAAGTGACTTGCTCGGAGTCAGACAGTAGTAAAAGGAAGCATCTCATGAATAGCTCAAAGCTTTAGTGCTCTGTGGTAACTGCCAGATATTTTGTTTGTACGTGGGAATAAATGCATTCTTCTCATGGTGTTCAAAGTCCCCTTTTTATATCTTATCTTTTTTAAAAAGAAAAAAAAGTCTTGTACCAATTAATTTGTGCAGCTTGCCATTGCCCAACAAAATATTCCAGTTCCAGGCTACATACTGCCTTCATCCAAGCTATAAGTCACACCAATTGCCAGGGGAATATTAATGCTGTTGAAGGCAGACTCAGATTTCCTTATGAATATAGTACCAGCAGCAGTAATAGGGTAAATCTCCCTATTCTTTCTGCCCAATACTAATTCAAAAATATCTGACAGCAAACTAGCAGAGTAGCCAACATGCATAAATAAGCATTGAAACTCTAAAGCTTTTTGTAAAAATAACTAATTTTCCTATACCACTTTGGGCATTCTCATCAATTGCCCTTTAACTATACTGTATTTAATGTGAAAGGGGGTACATGCTGGAAAAAACTGAGATAGTTATTTTCAGTCCCTTCTTTTCTAAAAGGAGTAGTCAGCAGTCTCTTTATTATCCCAAATCCTATATACTGATGCCCAAAAACTAAATTTCCTGAGCACTGTGGTTAACCTTTAACCTTAAAAAATGGTGGTTCCATTGCTCTAATTCTAGAATGTCATGAGTTGTTTAGGACTACATTTCTATAAGAAAAAATATATATGTCATGAATGTAATTATCATAGACTATCACATGCCTTGCAGATAGGATAACAAATAATTTATCTTTTTTTTTCTCTCCCACCTTGTCATGACTAATTAAAAAAAAAGCTGGAACCATTTGCTGGCACAGGTGGCCAGAGAACAGGAAGAAATCATTGCCCAAAGCAGTTTCCAAAAGATAATACAATATTTCAACACTAACCTATAATTTACTCTTATAGTGGACTTGACTCAGGTAGCTTCTTAACACATCCACACATTTGTCCTGAGAAATGCAGGTGATAAAAGGCACCACATCTAAAGAAACAAACAGTGTATTTTCATCAACAATTTCCTTATTTTTGCCAATAAAATCTGTAATGTCCTAGGTTCGTACTAAGCTAACTGCTCTTGTGAGCCATTTTAAGCCTAGCCAATTATCCCTTGTGAGAATCAAACCCTGCATCTTGTGTTTGTAAGGTGAGCACCTTAACCATTAGGCCATCCTCCCAACCCCAATCATCCTTAGTGATGTAAGAGACTCTAATCTATGCCTTTCAAAGAATGATCTACAAAATGATGTAAAGGGCTTCATTTTGGACCCCTTTTCCAGACAAATTGGCCTAAATGAAGGGTCTTCAAGATACTTATGTATTTCATTATCCATAAACACAGCCATATGGGGATGTCTGACTGTTAAAAAAGTCATAATTCAAATGGAGTCTCTCTGTTGCTAAGTATATCAACAAAAACATGTCTAGTTAGCAATACATCCCACAAGTATCATTATCAGCCATTTTATAAATTAAACTGTTATTCAACTCCTCATATATTTTTCTTTACAGAGACAAATATCCTTAAGATTAAGAAAATCTCTTTATCTGCCAGTATAATTGGCATGTTAGTGTCCTTAGCAAAAGAGCATATAGCTTGTCTTTTAGCATTATTCAGCTTTTAAAAGCATACCTACTTACATCTTGTCAAAGGGCCTTCAGACACTTGAAAATGGCAAAGAAGTATAAATAAAATCAACACCAGCATGCATATCCACATCAGTCTTCAGGTCCTTTTTCACATTGTTTCCCAAAAAACAATCTACTCAGGGTGAAGTTTAGAAATGGTTTATAACAAGATGGTTTATGCAACTCAGTAAAATTACAATTCATCTCACAAATAGTTATATTAGATAATGCATATAAGAGTGCCTGTCATGGTTATACAACTAATGTGGCAAAAGTTAAACTTTTCTTTAACAATTCACTCTTAGTTATTATTACTGCTCATGAACAGAGGTTAACAATGTCATGAAAAGCAGTCTCCTTCTCTCTCTGACTATCTCCTCTCTCTACGGATGTTATGTTAATCACTTGCTTGCTTGTCAGATCAGTGACGGCAGAGGGGAGGCCTCTAATTTCTATCATTTTGTTTCTGCTGAATCTTCAGATAAACATCCAATGGTTTCTATTTCATTTAATTCTTTTTTTTTTTTTTTTTGGGTTGATATTCCATTTCAGACTAGTTTGAAAAAAGGACTGAAGATTTCCTAGTCCTTTAGTCAGAAAGAACTTGTAAGGAGGTGAGACTTTGGCTCATTATATTAAAAAAACATTTCTGTTCACCTGATTGGCTATCTTAACATAATAATTGTTTTGATTGACAGAATTAGCATTCATAATGTTGTTTTGCTGATCACTGAGTAACTTCCATTTTTTTATAGGATCATAGAATCATAGGAAGTTACTAGGCTAATGGCCCTAGGGCCCTTACAAGCCTAGCAGACACCAAACCCTCGCACGTACGGCTGCACGGCCAACCAACCTTGTATGAAAACACCAAAAGCCAGCAAGATAGTATCACCATTTATTGTGAGGCAACAAAAGGACAAAAAATGTCCTAATTCGAAAAACTCATACTAGTTTCGGCACCAGCCTTCATCAGTGAGTCAAAATTTTCCAAAAATACATGGTCAACGTCTGTTTAAATCTGTGAACAAACCAATGGCAGTATAAGCATTTGCATAAAGCTCTCAATTCAAATTTAAAGCAACATTGCACTATAAAGTGGGGAAAATCATATATATCCCCATACAATACCAAGGTATGCAAATTGTGATTCTGGTAACAAACCAGATTGACATGAAACAAAAGGTAACATATTGTTAACATATACTATGATGTTAAATTACAAACAGAAAAATATATAAATAAATAAAACTAAAAATGAAAATGACATATACATAGTTTATAAATGGTCATTAAGACCTGGAGGGAAGAGGGCTCCTAGATGTGTGATCCAATATCTCTCCTTATGGCTCAAGATACCTTGCCAACCTATCTGGTTTTGTCTATTCCCTGTAATTTTATCAATGATTGTAAACATAAACTGGGCAGTGGGATGTTTGACTGTATGTAGATATAAAGCATTGGATGCCTTATGATTCCGTATCCAATGCTTTATATCTACATACAGTCAAACATCCCACTGCCCAGTTTATGTTTACAATCATTGATAAAATTACAGGGAATAGACAAAACCAGATAGGTTGGCAAGGTATCTTGAGCCATAAGGAGATATTGATCACATCTAGGAGCCCTCTTCCCTCCAGGTCTTAATGACCATTTATAAACTATGTATATGTCATTTTCATTTTTAGTTTTATTTATTTATATATTTTTCTGTTTGTAATTTAACATCATAGTATATGTTAACAATATGTTACCTTTTGTTTCATGTCAATCTGGTTTGTTACCAGAATCACAATTTGCATACCTTGGTATTGTATGGGGATATATATGATTTTCCCCACTTTATAGTGCAATGTTGCTTTAAATTTGAATTGAGAGCTTTATGCAAATGCTTATACTGCCATTGGTTTGTTCACAGATTTAAACAGACGTTGACCATGTATTTTTGGAAAATTTTGACTCACTGATGAAGGCTGGTGCCGAAACTAGTATGAGTTTTTCGAATTAGGACATTTTTTGTCCTTTTGTTGCCTCACAATAAATGGTGATACTATCTTGCTGGCTTTTGGTGTTCCCTTACAAGCCTAGCCAAATTCTACCCTTATTTCCATGTTCAGTACCTAATGCCCATGTCCAAGAGGGACACTGGTGGAACACCCAGCGTGAATTTATGGTTATCCATCCAATCATCCAGATTGTATTTGAAGAGGGCCAATGAGGTGCTCTGTTTGACAGGAAGTGGGAGGCTGTTCCAAAGGTGTGGTAACCTCTGAGAGACAAATCTGTCCATCCAACAGGTTCTACTAATGTCACATATCAGTTTAAGGTCTTTAGAGTGAATAACCCATATACCATTTGACTTGTGGATATGCAGTATTTCCAATAAAGTAGGGTCAGAGATTGCCTTATATGCAAGACAGAGATCACCTCTGAGTAGTCTGTATGAAACAGAATAAAGTGACAGTGACTTCGGGTGATCCACATAGGACATATGCTGAAGACCTTGAATTTTCCTTGTGAGGAACCTTTGTGGTTCCTCCATTTGCTGCAGGTACTTAGAAAGAGGCGTTATACTCAGTTATTGACCTGATGAGGGAAGAGTACAGGGAAGTTATAACTTTTTTTCTGGAGGCAATGCCCTTACTTATAAGATGAGCAATATAGAATGCTCTTCTTACCACTGTGGAAACATGGTGATCAAAGGTAACGTTGCTGTCAACCTGTGTGCCCAGGTCTCTCACCATTGAGTGGGTACTGATCTGGTAGCTAGCAGGAACAATGCTCTTACTGAAAAGGATGATAATACATTTTTTTGTGTGTTGAGTTTAAGACCATGACTTTGGCACCAATCATTTGTTTGTGTAAGACCCTATTGTAGGATATTGACATCATTTGGAGATTCTATGACCACTCCCAGTTTGCAGTCATCAGCATACTTTGTCAGCCACAGACCTTTAGTTTTTGCTTGTACTTCAGAGATATAGATTCCAAACATTAGAGGTCCCAGGACTGATCCCTGTGGAACAACAATGGTTACAGGTCTGCTGTTGGAGGTGGATTCCACTATTTTGAGTATATGTGTTCTATCAGTGAGCCAGTTAGTGACCCATCTAATGATATAAAGGTTGATACCCAGCTGGGTGAGTTTGTCAATGATGCCTCAGTGGGGAATAGTGTCAAAAGCCTTAGCCAAATCTACGTAGGCTGTATGCACAGATTTCCCCTCATCCAGGGCCTTGGTTATAAGTCCAGCAGGTTTAACAGGCATAATCTCCCTCTGACAAATCCAAACTGAATAGGGTCAATTGTTTGGAGATTACCTGTATCTTTGTTGATAAGGTCCATGATGATTCACTCTATGGCCTTGCAGATAAGGCTAGTCAAGCTAATAGGTCTATAGTTCCCGGGAGTCAGTGGAATCACCACCTTTGTGCAAGGGAATAACATTGGCTGTTTTCCATTCAGCTGGGATGAAGCCAGTGCTTAGACTATGAGTGGAAAAGAGTACCCAATGGTGTTTCTAATTCTTGTTGGAGCCCATGTAGGATGCAGCCTGGGATATTATCAGGTCCCATAGATGCTGTATTTTTGGCCTTAGAGAGGGAGTTTACAACCTAATACAAAGTCGGGGGCAGGTGGTAGGGATGTCATGGGGTACATGTGGTGGGGGCAGGGATGTAAAGTTTTCACAGAAACTGTCAGCCAAGAGGTTAGCTATGTCCACAGGATCAGTATATGTGGTATCATTAACTATCAGTTTGGCACAAATCTGGCCCTTTCCTTTTAGGTTACGGATGTAACTAAAGAACGCCTTATGGTTGTCCTTAGTTGAAGAAGCTAATTTGGATTTGTAGTTTGCTTTGGGGGACTTCACAAAAAGTCTTACTTGCTTGTTTAAACTGAGGAGGGAGTGTTTCCAGTTTAGGCCTCACTCCCTCTTACTCTTAGACAGCAATTTCTTCCTCTTATTTTAAAGTCTGTTAATGGCAGTTGTCCACCAGGCAGGTTTGCTCTTCCTTGAGGGGCTTGTTTTGGTCCTATCAAGTATGGCGAAGTCAATGCAATTATACAGGTGTTTGTATAAAGCATTGGTTTTATTTTAAATTCCTCTTTCTCAACATTATACTCCTCTTAGGGAATCAGTGGCTAAATGCAATTTTTTCAATTGAAAAAGCAACGCTTCCATATAATTTTGCAAGGAAGCTAAATATAGTGCATTGTATTTAATAAATCAATGCATAATCCTGGCTATCTCGTATACTAATAGCTTTCTCTTATTTCATTAAGTCATATTATTTTCATTGCTCATTTGCAACTTATTTGTCTTTAAATCCTTAGGCACAATATTAGATGTAAGATATTCAACAAAATGTGTTTCTACAGAAGTTTTCTACTGGAGTAATGTCTTTTCTGACTGATAAGTCAGCATATCAGCAGCAACTTTATCACAAGTGTTCATACTCCTCCAATCGCTAAGAAGGTGAAACAGGTTTACATAGAAAAAAAGTAAACACGTGTACTAAAGCTGAAATGTCATGCTTAGTAAAGAAAGACAAGTTCTTAAGATGCACATGAGAAACTGACATTGTGACCGACACTGTGTTGCAAATATGAATTGTGGACATATTACCATTAAAAAACTGAAGGTCATATGAAATGTTCAAACCATCTCTTGCACCTCCACAATCTTCCTCCTGTTCCTCATCTTCTAAATCATCATAAACAGATAACTCTGAAACTGGCAAAGATGAATGAATAAAATCAGCACCAGCATTCATATTCATATCAAATCTTCCATATCCTTCTGAATACTTTCTTCCCACAGTTTCACAAAAAAAAAAAAACACAAAGGATTGTCTTATCTTATATTTTGTTCTATTTTTCTGTTCCATTAAGTATGCTAAATTACCTTAAACACTAGTTTTAGTCTGAAAAACTATCTGTATCTGAAGTTTAATGTTCTGTAACTGAATTTTTAATGCTCTTTGTGTTTATCTGTTTTATGTGGAGCTTTTCTCCAAGGGCCTCTACTGAAAATGGACATATATCCAGTTAGACTAGCCCGGTCAACAAATGTAAAATAAAATAAATAAAATATTTGTATATGGTAGCATGCATGGATATCCGTAATGAAAGGTAGTAAACTCTAGAAAATTACTTAGATTACATGTAAGGTAAAACAAATTCACATAAATTAAAAATTATGCTAGAATAAGGCAGTATCAGGTTGTTGAAAACTAAGGTGTACACACTTTTGTTCACAAATATTAAAACTTCATCAGGCTAACTAGCAAATCAGCTGAATTAAATAATCGCTATAAAAGTATATTATTAAAATGCCACAAGATAATTGGAAGTGCAAGGTTTTGCATAAGTAAAAAACAGAACAATGAAAGGAGATGTGCAAAACCATGCAACAGGACTTTAATTTGTTTGTGTCTTTCGGCTTTTCCCGGTTAGGGGTTGCCACAGTGCAACTCCGGTCCGCTAATAATTGGTAGTTGATTTTTACGTGCGAGTTACCAGCCCTGACGCACAACCTTCACACATGTCTCCACGCAGAAGACGCTCTAGCTGAGAATCAAACCGAACAGTGTCTTACTGTGAGGCGACAACGCTACCGCAGCACCACCACCGCATTTAAAATTTAATTAAGTCTACCCATACAAAAGGTGTTGCCATAAACTTTATAAAATTAAACATTTATTTATTTATTTTTTATTTGACATTTGTTTACCTGGAAAGTCTGACTAAACCCCATTTTCATTGGAGGCTCAGGAAGAAAATCCCCATATCAAGAAATTTATTTATGATTAATACAGTGTAATAATCTTATGCCGTGGTGGTATGGTGGTAGCATTGTTACCTCACAGCAAGAGGTTCTCCCGTTCGATTCTCGGCTGGGCTTGGGAGTGCCTTCTGTGTGGAGTCTGCATGTCCTCCCCGTGGTTGGGTAGCATTCGAAAGACATGCGTGCGTAAATGGGCGTGCCTTCATTGAAGGTTGAGCATCGAGCTGGCACCTCTGCATTTCATAAAAAATCTACTGCCAATCATTAGCGGAACGGAGTTCCGCTGTGGCGACCCCTTACCGGGAAAAGCCGAAAGACAAACAACAGTGTAATAATCTTCTTCTTATTCTTTCGGCTTTGCCCGGTTAGGGGTCGCCACAGCGGATCATCTGCCCGCTCATGATTGGCAGTGGAGTTTTACGGTGTCGGGTTGCCAGCCCGGCGCCCAACCTTCCACAGAAGGCACAGGCACACGCTCACACTTAGGGCCAATTTAGAGTGTCCAATCCACCTACAGCATGTCTTTGGGATGTGGGAGGAAACAGGAGCACCCGGAGGAAACCCACACGACCACAGGGAGGACATGCAGACTCCACACAGAAGGCACCCCAGCTGAGGATCGAACCGGAGAACCTCTTGCTTTGAGGATTAATACAGTGTAATAATAAAGTGTAATAATAAATATTGGCTAAGTCCAGTTGACTATAAAACTCAAAGAAAGCACACATTTTGCTCATCTTCCGAGTGGTTGGCTGCTGAGATTCACCTGCATAAATCAACTGACAAAAGCTGATTTAAGTATACATTTCTCTGCACTTATTTAAGATTAGAAATTTGTAGATAATTGTTATATATAATATAATACAGGGAGATAATACTCCCTGTCTCTAGCTGCAGTTAGTCTCCCAACCCCCTGTCTCTGTTCTTGTTGTGGTATTAATCTTGGTGGCTTTGGAATTGCCCGCCCCTGCTGTAAATCTGTTTTTGGACACTCCTACTCGGCCCATCTCATTTGCTCACTCAACTGAGTACAGTGAGATCATATTTTGATTTCAGACACTCCTACCAGTCCCATCTCCTCTGCTGCATACGGAGAGAGCAGTTGGGAAGGACACCCCCTATAGCATTTTAATCTTCTCTGTTCCCTCCCTCTCCACAAAAAAAGAAAAAAAAAACTAAATAGTTTTTCAGCAGCTCTTACATAACTGTCTTCTACCTTAATACCTTAATTTGCTGTTCTGTGTGCTATTAAGTGTTCAAGTGCTCTTATTTGATTTTTCATTAACTTGTTTTTGTCATTTTTAACTTATCTGCATTTATTTAAACTGTATTTGCCTTCATTTTGCTACAGACTCATGTGCTACCTTGTACTGCATTTAAAGTGTTTTTGCTACTGTCATTAGCTCATTCTTTCTAATGCAGAGAGAACTTTTTGAGAAAGCCAACCCACTTAACTAAAAAAAAAAATATATATACATATATATATATATATATATATATATAAATTCCAAGCTTGTTTTCTGCCTTTCCTGTAAGTAGTCTAATCCAGATACAGATTTGCTGTATCCAGGACTGTTTGTAAGCTTCTGTGCCCCCAAGCCTTTCTGTGTTGGAGGGAAGCCTTCTAGCTTATCAGTGGGAGTGGTAAGCACTAGGTAGCCTATCTACAACAAGATCCAGATACAGATTCTTAGTTTCAGCACTTGAATTTGCTTATCCGTGCTCAGCACTTGTTCAGAACTTGTTGTAAGCACTAAATAAACTACAAATTACTACAGCACTCACCCTTCCTCATTACCTAGAGGAAAACAGTTTTAGTACTTACTTTCCTCACCTGCTTAGAGAAAAACAGCTCTTGTACTCACTTTCTTTACTTGTCTAGAGGAAAATATTTTTTTTTATTCAGGCATGTCCAAGGGTCAGCTCTCAGTGTTCTCTCCTGTCTATCTGATGAATCTGGACATCTTGGGGTAATGTAGCAATTGCCACATGTACACAGACAACCCTCTCCTCCTACCACCCAACACTACAACCTGTGAGAGATGCACTTATCTAGGCAAACTAGAGGTAAAGCTCTCTCCAACCAAGACTGAACTTGATAGTCAAGAGGAGAAGGTAAACACTTGCACCACACCACACTCATCACATAGATCCACTAAACCTACACCACCAAACTCCACACATAGAAACACAAAAACATTCGCGGAGGCTCTCAATAATAATCTGCTCAAGCAACAGAGACCTCCAAAGCAGAAATGTAAGCAACCTGCCACCACCAACACAACCCAAATGACACACAGCCCACAGACTCAGTGTGCCTTTCAACCATGTCCATAAGGCAAAACAACGTACCCAACACACTAGTCATAGGTGACTCTATAGTCAGGCACACTAATGTCCCACTCACCAGGCTAAACAAGGAGAAGGTCACTGTCAGCTGCCTGTCGGGTGCCAGGATCTGCCACATAACCCACACACTCAGGTCACTCCACAACAAGTACAAATATGACTCTGTGATTGTCCATGTTGGTGTGAACGACCTGAGACATACCTCCCTGGACTACATGAAAAGAGACATGGAAGAACTCTCCGATCTTGTAGCCCAGGCAGGTATGACCCTAGCCCTGAGTAGCATCCTGCCATTGCCCAAAATGATACTGCAGTACAAGGATAAAAATGATTGACTTCAACAATTGGCTAAACTTCTGATGTCATTCTAAGGGGATCCAGTATCTGTCTGCCTGGGACGACATGGTCGACAGACCATGATGCTTTGCCAGAGATGGCCTGCACCTGTCACCCCTGGGATTCTGGATACTGGCAAAGGCTCTTGCTACCCCTATGGTGCCTTTTATAGGCAAGGTTCAAATGACAAATTCACCACCATAACAGGAACAGACAAGCAAAAACTGAGGGTAATTCTACTCAATGTTAGAAGTCTAAATCTCAAAATGCACTCACTCGAGGCACTCCTTAAAATGGAGAACACTGATGTCTGTGCAGTGACTGAGACCTGGTTCAAGGCTTCAGAGAGCACCCCTGCATTACCAGGCTATAACTCATACCACACTTTTCGGCCATCCAACCTGGACCGGAACACCAAAGGCGGAGGTGTGTCCATATTCATTAAGGATATCCACACCTCCAGGCTAGTTGCTCAGCATAATGCAGCTGAGGTTATCCAAGTGCAACTAACTCTGGGCAAAACTGCAATCCAAACTGTAGCTTGCTACAGATCCCCCACCATGCCCCAGGATTCCCACTCCTCTTTTCTTGATATACTGGAAAATATTAGGGTTCAAGCAAACACCCTAATATTGGGCGATTTCAACTACCCCACAATTAACTGGGAAAACTACTCATGTACCAGCTCCTTCGCTCAGCACTTTCTGGAATTCATAAATTCCAATGCCCTGAATCAACTTATCCAC
Organism: Protopterus annectens; assembly: GCF_019279795.1. NCBI lineage: Eukaryota > Metazoa > Chordata > Ceratodontiformes > Protopteridae > Protopterus > Protopterus annectens. The sequence continues at coordinate 1,211,926,414 of NC_056729.1, forward strand.
ACCCCCACCGGGGGCAACAATATCCTAGACCTAGTCATTACCAACATTAGTGACTGGTGTTGCACACCTGAAGTCAACTCCTCATTGGTCAGATCCGACCATAAGCTAATCACCCTAGATATCCCCACCCTCCATTAAGGAAACCATGGTAAAAAATTTCTCCAAAGCCACCTTCATGCTTCTTAAGACAGAAGCGGTGAACTTCATGACACCCATGCAGATGGACAATACAGTTATGACTGCTGAATCCTACACAAATGCACTCTATAAGCACTTACATGAGTGCATGGATCATGCTATTCCAAACAGAAGCAAGACGCTATCCCCCAAAAAAAGGAAGCCAATCTGGTGGTCCCCTGCCATAAACAAACTCTACAACAGAAGGAAGAAATTGTTGCAAAAGAGAGTCAAATCCCATGAGTGGAGGAGCTCCCTGGTCAGCCACAGCAAGAAGCTGAGATCCCTTATAAGATCCTCCATAGCTAGCTATAAAAACAAGATTTGCCACTGATTCTAAGGACAACCACAATGCATTCTATAGCTATGTCAGGAACCTCAATGGCAACACCCAGATCTGCTCTGAGTTACAGCACAATGGCACAAAAATTACAGAACCAACTGATATTGCCAACATCCTGGCAGATAGGTTCAGTGCTAACTTTACCCCCCTCTCACCCCCTAAAGGGCCCATATATATACAGGAAGAATACAGAGCCCCTGTAATCACAACTTCACAGGTAAAAGTAGAACTCTCTAAAGCCAAAAACACAGCATCCATGGGACCGGACAACATCCCAGGCTGCGTTTTACACGAACTTCAGAACAAACTGGCTCCTCACCTAAGCGCCATGTTCAATCATAGCCTCATGTCAGGCTTTGTGCACAATGAATGGTGCACAGCAACAGTTATCCCAATCCACAAAGGGGGAGCCACCACTAATCCTGGGAACTATCGCCCTATTAGCCTGACGAGCCTCGTCTGCAAGGCCTTGGAACTTATCATCATGGAATTTATAAACAAAGACATTGGTAACCTCCAAACTCTGGACCCCACCCAGTTCAGGTTTGTGAAAGGCAGATCTTGCCTCCTGAACCTGGACAACTTCTTTGAGGCAGTCATCAAAGCTGTAGATGAGGGTAAGGTGGTTCACACAGCCTATCTTGACTTTACCAAGGCTTTCTACACCATCCCCCATTCTGGAATTATAGCTAAACTCACTAAACTAGGTATAAATCCCTATGTCACAAGAAGGGTTGCTAACTGGCTCACTGACAGAATGCACACTGTAAAAGTTGCAGACTCCAAATCTGACTTCAAACTGACAAGTGGAGTACCACAGGGTTCAGTCCTGGGACCTCTCCTGTTTGGTATCTGCTTCTCTGAAGTACAGGCTAACACAGAAGGCCTCTGGCTAACGAAGTTTGCAGATGTCTGCAAACTAGGAGCTATAGTAAAGTCCCCAAATGATGTGGACATCCTCCAGAAGGGCCTCACTGAGACAGATGCCTGGTGTCAGAGCCATGGCATCAAGCTCAATGCCAAAAAGTGCTTTGTTATCCCCTTTGGTAAAAAATGTACCCATGAACTACTACATAGGTGGCATTCTTCTTAACACCAAATGTGTGGTAAGAGACCTTGGGACGCAGGTGGACAGTAGTCTCTCCTTTGATAATCACATTGCCACAGTAGTCAGGAAATCCTTCTACATAGCACACCTCATCACAAAAGGGTTCTCATCCAGGAAAAAAGAGGTCATTGTTCCCCTCTACTCCACACTCATTAGACCCATTCTAGAGTACAACGTCCCTTTTGGAATGTACCTCACAAGACATCTGCAGCAGCGGGAAAGGCCACAGAAGTACCTCACAAAGAGAATTACTGGCCTCAAACAGATACCCTACACTGATCGTTTCAAAAAACTCCAGCTTTACTCTGTAGCATATCGCCTACTCTGAGGTGATCTCTGCCTAACATATAAAGCTATGTCAAACCCAGAGCTGTTGGACATGCTACACCTAAAGAAATCCCAATACCTCTGAGCTACACACTCTAGGGACCTAAACCTTGTCACCACAATAAACAGGACTTGCTGGAGGGATAGAGTCCTTTCCCAGAAACTTCCCATACTCTGGAACAAGCTACCCATCTATGTCAAGCAAAGTTCCTGATTAACACTCTTCAAGAAAAATCTTGATGAGTGGATGGGAAATAGGAAATACACCCCGGGGATCACTTCTGTGGCTCTGCTCGACAGGGGCACAGGAAAGTAACTTTCTTGGGTTGGCGTAATCCAGGGAACGTTGTTGGCTAGGCTTACTTAGGCCCTTGGGCCGATAGCCTGGTACCTACCTATGAACCTATGAACCTATGAACATTTCAAGTTACTTTGAACACTTGAAATATATTTGTGCCACCTTAATCCAAATTTTGCAGGTCCCACAATGGGCAGAAGATGATCATTTGAGGATGTAACTGCACAATTTTCTACAAGTGTAACATTCCAACAGCAGCTTAAGGTCCTTGCCATTATTTTACAAGCATATCACACAGCCTTGGGGGGGGTTGAGGGTCAGAGAAGGATGCCACATTATTCTAAAACGATATAGCTACATTTAGTATCTCTAGATATAGTCACTTCATTTTAAGACTGATCTACAGGAAGCAGGTCATTCTGATACCTAGGTCATAAGTTTCCCTCTCTTCTGACCATGACTATGAGTCAAAAAAGCATTGATGCTGTTTTCATCTAGCTACAAAAATGGTGAAACATTAATCCATTTCTTAGTCGGCTTCTTGACTACTAGTGGATCATTCTGAATGTCAAAATATTTACTTATTTCTGACTCCCTCAGGGACGATGATTCTGAGATGGGGGTGGAAAGAATGAGAATAAGATTTAAAAGGTTCTGGGCCCACAGCTGGACAAGACAAATAGCATTATTTTCTTTCCTGAGTTTTTTCCCACCTCTGTTGCCTGCTAACCATTTGCTCTTCCATACTCTGGCCAGCTCATTATGTCCCTAACTTTATCTTCTGGGTTAGGAGATGTGTGACCTACATCGTCACAAAACCACTACTCCTTTCCCATGTAACTGCATGCTTCCATTCACCAGCAACAAAAGTGACCATCCATTAATGACTTGGTGAGCCAAACACACATCCCCAGGAAGCATTTATATCTGCTTTACCTCCTCCTGCTCTATTGGATCATGGCATCTTATGACATGCTCTGTCCAGACAGGACAGAAACACACATCTTCCCCACACTAATTGCAGTGGTCACTTGTTGCTTCCACCTGAACCCAGGCTTTATCTCTCTGTATTAACAGAGCTGGCAAGACAAATGCCATTAACGCTGAATTGAAAAACTGATTTGTGGTGCTGCTGTACAGTATCTCATTTGGCTTTCTCTAAAATTCTAGCACTAATATTCATACTTTGTAAATATTTTTCCTGTAATTAATGTACTGAAAAATATTAGTGTAGCTTGGTTAACCTGAGCATACTTGATACAGTCAATATCTGGGATAAACTAATGGCACTTTCCCTGGAGAAATGTTTAATTTTGCAGATGCAAGGAGGCACAACAGTGCTTTAGGTAAGAGTTATAGGTAATTGGACTTCCCTGTCAGCTACTTTAGATGCACAATACCTTTCAGAGGCATGTGGTCTGTTGTTTACTAACTTTGATTTAGGGACCTTGCAAACATGAGAAAGCTGACAGAAGTAATCCCTTGATTTCCTAATCACTCATGCATTACAACTATGTATTTGTTATTCGCCAGTCAGGTGAGTGGAATGATCAAAGATCATTTGTCAGACAGCCTGGTTACAAAGCAAACAGGAAGCATTACATTACAGACAGAACTCAACTCTTGTGCAACATAAATAAACTTTAGGAAATAGAACATTTCCCTAAAGATGTTATTCAGTATCAGACACGTGTATACGCATTGCCAATATTAAGCATTCAAACTATAATCCAAAATTGTCAAAGGGGTACATTCAATAGTAGACTAACATGCTACAACTTGTTGTCAGATGGTTAGGGAATGGTTTGTATGTGCAGCCTTGTGAGTTTGATCCCTGAAGAGGAGAATACTGTAGTTACTTTTTCCTCACATCTGTTTGGGTTTTCAGTGGGTATGTTTTCTCACCCCACCCCACCCCCAAAAACATGTTGATCATTTACCCTTGATCGTGTGACCTATGTCATGGAAGAAAATAGTCCATGCTCAAACCACTTACCTGGTTAACAAATAATAAATGTACACCTCAAGGATCCTGCACTCAAATAAACCAGACCAGTCACAGTCTGTTTGGAGTTTGCATGTTGGGGAGCACATAGTGTCATCGAATGTAATTTCAACAAATACAAAAACAGCGAGTGCTGTTCAGCAATAATTACTTTTGCTGATAGTGGAATTTGCTTTTGTCTCCACTGTTGTATGACCTTGGAGTTGGTATATATAAGTATGGAGGGAGTGCCGCCGCCCCCCCCCCCCATTGGGGTACAGGGGACTTGACCTCCTATAAAAACAAAATTGTTGAGTTGTTCATCAAAGGTGTTGCCAGTGATTGGTTTTCATTTTTATCTGTTGACAAAATTAGCTTCTATTTCTTGACTTGAATCCTGCATGTTGTTCTGATGTGTGTGTGTGTGTGTGTGTGTGTGTGTGTGTGTGTGTGTGTGTGTGTGTGTGTGTGTGTGTGTGTGTGTGTGTGTGTGTGTTTTTTCTGGGTACTTCAGCTGTAAAACTATGATAAGTACTTAATCAAAACTGTCCTTGTTTACTGACTATATAAACAAAAGCCAAACACAATTAAATTACATATTAATTCAAAGGGTCTATTAGGACAGTCTGTTGATGGTCCTACAGAATTCTTGCCTAGTATCATAATAATATTGTACATTGTCAACATTTATGGCATGAAACTGTATTTCTCCAACAAACTAGGACTATACAATTGAAAGTATGCAACTGTATCTCTAGTCTTCTAACTACTGACTCAAGAAAGGCCATAGCCAAAAAAGTATTGCCTTCTCACCTTGAAGCTAATTTACCAGTCACAATTCTAAGCTACAATCAGAGAACTCATCTTATACAAACTGCCATAAAAAATCTTTAGGTTAACAACTCTAACTCTGCAGGAGGATCGTAACTGTATTACTCAAAAGGAGGCCATCTGGCTACGTGTACCAACCCATATCTCACTTCTGTTAGACATGTTCATCTTTAAAATACTTAAAACAGATATCCATCCACTCTCAGTTAGAGACTAAACAAAAAGACATCCCTATACAAGGCTTGCACCATCTCCAAAACTCTTCTAGCATTGCAAAGACTCCAATTTGTGTTTTGCATTGGTGAAAAAAAGTTTGAAGATCATTCCACGTGAATGGAATCACCTCCCACCAAAAATGTGCAATATTAACTACCCACATTTCAGGACTAAGCTAAAAGAACACCTTAAAAATTTTGTGTGTGTTGCCTGGCTCCATGGTGCAGAGAGATGGAGCCCTGATTGTGACCCAGGAAAGTGGGGTTCAATTAATAGCCCTAGCACTAAAGGTCCCAGGGAGGTGGAGAGAGAAGAGTAAAGGGGCATAGCCCAATCACGTCTCCTGGTGTGTGAGGGGGTGTTTGCCTGTGTTCTGTAGCACACTTGGCAGTGCAATCTCCCTGGTGGTAGCTGAAGTTACCATAGTTCATTCTGCAAGGTTGGGAGTAGGGCTGTTCAGGTTTAGATGGACCACCCATTTGTGGAAGAGAGGAGGCATCATCCACAGACAACCTATTGCATGCCTCTCTCTCTCTGGTGCTATGCTGGGTAAATGCAGACAGGTCCAGAAAGAAAGCTGGAAAAACTCAAACTACCCCGATGCCTGTCTAAATAATGGCCCCACCAGTCATCCCTTGTTTAAGAGATGGGGAATGAATGGGCCAATTGCTTGGGAGGAGACAGATGATCAACAGACAGCAGGAGCAAAGTGCTGAAAAAAATTCTTATACATGTTGTTGCTTCGGAGATAATGGGCAAAACCAAATCTCCACCAACATACCCATTTGGCCTAAACAATCTCTGAAATGTTATTAACTGTAATCATTGCCTGATTATGCAAAATCAGTGGAGCAATGTTTAGAAACATTAGACGTTAATGCTGTCTCTAAAATTGTGCATATTTACACTGTAAATACAGAAATACTGTGTAGTCTACTACCAAACATGACTTATACTCAAATATTATTTGTACATAGTCTATATGCAAATCTGTAGAAAGTTTATAGTACACAAATAATATCTGAAGATACTTTGTAAATATTCTAACTAGAAACATCACATTACTATTGCAAATGAAATAACTACTATTGTCTGAAAACTGTAAACATTATTTAGGCCTGTTGCCTGTTACTGTTGTTAATGAAAGTGTAATAAACTGTCTGTTTCTCTGCCTTGTGGCCCAGATCATGACTGGAAAGGGTCCTTGGACTAGCCTATCCACCAGCTTCATTACATATAAACAAATAAATAAAGTTATTTTCATACAGTAGTCATAAATGATTACAGTTACTGAACAGTTTCCTGTGACAATTTAACATGGGTTATGTATGTTTATACTAAGAGGACAGCAGAAGAGACCTGAAAGGGGTTGAGGTATATTTATGAGATATGATGAGAGTGGTTCTTGGGCCCAAAATATATGGTCCCAGTTTACAATAATGAAGATTACCAGCATGTAAACGTCCATTTGTCTACTCAACACTATGGCATTCTACGCATATGATCAGAAAGAATAACATGAATTTTGGGAATAAATACCAAATTCTAAGATACGATTAATCAAGATGAACATTTTGTACATCTGCAAAACAAACAGCATCAGAATTACTAGATTAAAAGACTTAAATTTTGCTTGCGACATAAATAAGATATGAAGAGACAGATATGTTTCTCAAAGAATTTGCATTCTCTGGAACAGGCTCCCCTTCCATGTGAAGCAGAGTTTTTCTCTATCCCTATTTAAGCACAACTTGGACCAATAGATGGGCAATTGGAAATGGACAGAGGCAGTCAGTAAATCACCCCTATATAAATCAAATTTGTGGGTCAGATTGGGGTTGCACAGCTAGGCTTATAAGTGCCCTAGTGGTCGTTACCCTTTTATACACCTGTGAACCTATGAAAGAAAGATTAAACATGAAGGAAAGTATTGTGAACCAGAGTACAAAACATAAAAAGGATTGTTCCAGAAATTGGTAAACAGTCCAGCTACACAGGGACTATGTAGCAGAGAGTAAATGACTCTGAAAAACTAACAAAATAAAATATCCTGTTGGCAACAGCATGAATCTTTTTACAGTAATAGATTAACTCAATAAAAAATGGGGGGGGGGTGTACTCCAGCTAAGAATACCTCTTAACCGGTAAGTGCAAGAAATCTGGACAAAGCTAAAAATAATGCTGAGACAAAGACCCCAAAGTAGGGACACATTTTAAACATTAACCCAAACAGAAAGCTCAGAGACACTCCAAGGCTGTGGATGTAAATAAAGTTCTCAAATGAAAACAATTCCAAATAGTAAACTCCAATAAATCCAATGGACAAAGTTTGAAATGAAGAGAGAGTTATTGTGCAGAGTTAGGTTAGCACTTTCACCCTGTTGGGCTTCCTCAGACCTTTAATGCATACAAAAAAGGGGACACAAAGAATATATAGCCACCTAAATATGACATCACTTCCTACAATTAATCTATTTAAAAACTAAACAGAAAAAAAGTCATCTCATAAACATGCCCTAAAAATGGAAATAAAAACATACATAAATGCATTCATAAATATAAAATGTAAACATAAGCAAGAATACATACTTGAATTCTACTTACAAAAAATAATGCAGTTTTTGAAAAATATTTCGATTTATAAAAAATATATTTAAATATGTTCAAGTTTTATGTAATTTAAAATGTATAAAAGAACATATCTAAGTTTGACATAAAATCTCATCAGAAAGGGACATTAGTTATAACAATATAAATTGTGTCATCTGACAGTCAATCTCCTATTTTTCAAAGCTGGCTTAATGGAGACTTTATCATTAAGACTGGGTTCTGGTCTGCCCTTAGCCTGATGATACAGTCAACTTCTATTCTCTCTGTGTAATTTTTAATCTCTCCACCTCTGGTACTGGGTATGTTCACTTGTAGGACCTTGAATTTGAAACTATGCTGGTCATTAGTGTGTGTGACATGCTTCGAGAGTGCATTGTTAGGAGAATATATACATATATTGTACAGGTGTTCCCTAATCCTGTCCCTTAGGCGTCTATCAGTATTTCCTACATAGAACGCAGTGCAGACTATGCACTTAGCCATATAATCCACATGTTGTGTATTACAAGTAGCACTTACTCTAAAATCAAACCATTGTAGGGTGATGGGATGTGTGAAATGAGATTCTACACAAACAAATTCACAAAAATTACATTTGTTGCATGGTTGCGTACCTATAGATGAGTAAAGCTCATTCAGACCACTGCAACCTCTAGGATAGCATAATAGTCTTTATAAATTCATCTTATTCCTATAGACAAAATTAGGTTCAGTACCTACTAGTCCCTTTAACTCAGGATCTGCAATTAAGACTCCCCAACGCCTATGAAAGACATTTTTAACTGAGCCAATGTCCTGTGTGTAGTTGTCCTACAGCAGGACAGTCAGATAGAACCAGTGAGCATATCCCTTTCCCATCAACGAGGTTTACAGGGGAAGGAGAAACAGGTCTATAAGCAGGGGCAGGCAGAAATGAAAGGTGTCGGGAGAAGAGCATGTGGGCCCGACACTCAAGAAGATGTGGGAAAAAATTCCCAATATCTCAAGTAGAATACTGACTACAGATGAAGTGAGTGTCCTTAACAATGGGCTTTCATTTATACCATCTGGTGAGAGTAATATAACTGATTTAGTCATTGATACGAAGTTGTTTGTACATAACATACAGCTTAAGCTAGACTATGGACAGCAATTAGATTCTAGTAGCAACCCCAAATATAAGAAACCTAGTATATATGTACCAGTACTGCACCCTTTATTAGATGCTTTCACTAAAATGGTAGAAGATCTACACAAACTGAGTGGTGAGAATAATAAGAAGAAATGGTTTGGCAACTTAACCCCAAGTCACAGGATTGCCCTAAATACGTTGAGAAATGACGACAAAATAGTCATTAGACCTGCACACAAGGGGGGACCGGTGGTGGTACTTGATAGAATTCAGTATGAAGAAACCATGTCACAGATGTTAAGTGATGGAAGATACTATACCACTATACACATGGACGAAGTGGAGACACACATTAGGAGGATATTTCATATGCTAGAGGATTTACTTATGAGCAGAATGACAGAATATGATCTATATATATTCTTTACTGTAGCACATCCACTGATCCCGGTTATCCAAGGACTACCCAAGGTCCATACAAATTCTTTTAATCCCCCTATGAGACCCATTGTAGCAAGGAGGGGGTGGGTCACTGAGCCACTGTCCTTGTATATAGAGAAGCAGCTAAGACCTATAGTGGACCAATTGTCACATATTTTTACTGGATTTATACAGCAGAGTGACCACGCTACCATCAGGTTTGAATTTGATCTTTGTGACATCAGACGTCCAGTCACTGTTTACAATTATACCTAACCAAGATGGGGTAGAAAGTATACACAGATGTTTAAGAGGAAATAGTAATTATACCCTTTCACAAATTGATATGATTTGCGCTTTACTTGAGGTTGTATTAGAAAATAACATCTTTATGTTCAATGACATAATATACCTCCAGAAGGATGGAGTAGCTATGGGCACTTCTTGTGCCAATAGCTACGCCAACCTGGTCATAGCAGATTGGGAGAAAGAAAAGTTTTTTTGCCTTGGATAGTTTCACTGAGCATGTGGTCTTTTATAGACGTTTTGTGGACGACCTGTTTCTTTTCTGGACATTGAATTGCAAGGTTTCTATGATGAAATTAACTCACTGACATATTATTTTAATTTTACAATGGAGAAATCTGACCAGTGGATATCCTTTTTAGATGTATACATAGAGAAGTTACCGAATGGGATACTCAACACTGGAGTTTATAGGAAGCCTTGCTATAAGAACTCCCTTTTTAGGTTCATAGTTTCATAGGTTCATACTAGGCTATCTGCCCTGGGGCACTTATAAGCCTAGCCCGATTCTGTATGGATTACGCCACCCCTTGATTTGAGTATACTGTGCCCTTTTTAAGGTTTAGTTTATTGTGCCTCTGTCTAATAGTGACACGAGAGTAATCTCTGGGACAAACCTACGATCCCCCATCCACTTATCGAGATTCTTCTTGAAGAGATTCAGTGAGGTGCTCTGCCTCACATGAACTGGAATTCTATTCCAGAGCGAAGGGAGCCTCTGGGTTATGAACCTGTCCCTCCAGCAAGTTCTATTTATTTCTGTGCTGAGGTTCAAGTCCCTCGAGCATGTGGCTCTAAGGGATTTAGATTTACTGAGGTGGAGCATGTCCATTAATTCTGGATTTGACATAGCTTTGTATGTCAGGCACAGATCGCCTCGAAGTAGGTGGTATGCAACTGAGTAGAGCTGGAGTTTTTTTAACCGAGCAGCATATGGCATCTGTTTGAGACCCTTGATCCTCTTGGTGAGATACTTTTGGGGTCTTTCTAATTGCTGCAGGTGTCGGGTAAGGTACATCCCAAAAGGGGCATTGTATTCTATGATGGGCCTGATAAGGGATGAATAAAGGGGCACGATTACCTCTCTTGATCTAGATGTGAAACCCTTTGTGATGAGGTGGGCTATGTAGAAGGTCTTTCTAACCACTTTGGCAATGTGGTTTTCAAAAGAGAGATTGCTATCAACTTGGGTCCCCAGGTCCCTAATAACTTTCTCTGTACATAATGGGTTTCCGCCTATGTGGTAATTTGTGGGCACATTGTTTTTGCCAAAGGGTATGACTATACATTTTTTGGCATTTAGCTTTAAACCATGGCACTGGCACCAGTTATCTGTCTCTGTGAGACCTTTTTGAAGGATGTTTGTGTCAGCTGGAGAGTTGATTATGGCGCCCAGTTTGCAGTCATCTGCGAACTTGGTGAGCCATAGTCCTCCCACATTTGCCTGTACCTCGGAAAAGTATATACCAAACAATAGTGGTCCCAGGACAGAACCCTGTGGGACGCCACTTGTGACTGGTTTCGAGTCTGACATGGCTCCAGCAACTCTCACTCTGTGGGTTCTGTCTTTGAGCCAGTTTGCGACCCATCTTGTGACATAGGGGTTTATATTTAAGCTGGATAGCTTATCTATGATGCCCGAGTGGGGTATTGTGTCAAATGCCTTTGCAAGGTCCAGATAGGCTGTGTGGACTACCTTCCCTTCATCTATGGCTTTGGTGACTGTTTCAAAGAAGTCAACCAGGTTCAAAAGGCAGGATCTGCCCTTGACAAAGCCGAACTGGGTAGGATCTAGTGTCTGTAGGTCCCCAATGTCTTTGTTTATGAGCTCCATGATGATCCTCTCCATAGCCTTGCAGACTAAGCTAGTCAGGCTTATGGGCCGATAGTTTCCAGGGTCCGTAGAGGCTCCACCTTTGTGGAGTGGGACCACTGTTGCTGTACGCCATTCTGTGGGCACATATCCTGTAGTGAGGCTGAGATTGTATAGCTGTTTTATTTGAGGGATTAGTTCCTCTTGTAGTTCATGTTGGACGCAACCTGGGATGCCATCTGGTCCCATGGAAGCAGTGTTTTTTGCTTTGGAGAGGGCAGCCTTCACCTGAGCATCTGAGATGTTTGGGAGGCAGCCCTCTGCCGGGATAGATACTTGCTCTTTTGGGGTGGAGAAGTTTGCACTGAACCTGTCTGCCAGGATATTGGCGATGTCTGTGGGTTCAGTGTATTTTATGTCGTTTAGAATCAACTCAGAACAAGTCTGGGAGTTACATCCCAGGTTTCTAACATAACTGAAAAAAGCCTTATGATTGTCTTTGGTGTCCTGTGCAATTTTTTTCTCGAAGCTGGCCTTGGAGGATTTTATGAGGGATCATAATTTTTTGCTAGTACTGATCAGAGATGCCTTCCCTATTAGGGATTTTGCTCTATCATGTAGTAGCTTCCTCCTTCTGTTGTACAGTTTATTTATGGCAGGGGTCCACCAGACTGGACGCCTGCCTTTGGATGATTGGGTCTTGGTTTTGTTTGGGATAGCATGATCCATGCATTCCTGGAGATGTCCGTAGAATGCATTTATATAGGATTCTGCAGTTTGGGCTGTAGTTTCCACTCACCCTGGGGCCTTGAAGGATTCCACTTCGGTTTTGAGAAGTGAGAAGTTCGCTTTTGAGAAGTTTTTCACTGTGGTTTTCTGGGCTGGGGGTGGGGTCGGGATGTGGACATCCAGTGAAATTAATTTATGGTCTGATCTTACCATCCCAGTTATGTTTTTAATAACATAGTGAAGGGGTAGGCCATACATGCATCACGTCTGAACCCAGCACAGACAGGGTTTGAGAGGGAACTATCCCATCTATATGAAAGGTTAGCAGACAGGTCTTATAGTCTGATAGAGACTAATGCAGGTATTGAGAGGGCCCAGTTGTTGAGAGACAATGTTGCACAACCTTATTTTTCAGACAGGAGTGATTCCACCTGTCTTGGTACAACAGAGTGTCCAACCACTTGGAAATCTACAGTCAGAGTATCCCTTAACTACACACAGGACATTGGCCCAGTTAAAAATGTCTTTCATAGGCATTGGGGAGTCTTAATGGTAGATCCTGAGTTAAAGGGACTAGTAGGTACTGAACTTAATTTTGTCTATAGGAATAACATGAATTTACAAAGGATATTATGCTATCCTAGAGGTTTCAGTGGTCTGAATGAGCTTTACTCATCTATAAGTACGCAACCATGCAACAAATGTAATTTTTGTGAATTTGTTTATGTAGAATCTCATTTCACACTTCCCATCACCCTCCAACGGTTTGATTTTAGAGTAAGTGCTACTTGTAATACACAGCATGTGGTTGATCTGGCTAAGTGCATAGTCTGCACTGCGTTCTATGTAGGAAAAACTGATAGACGCCTAAGGGACAGGATTAGGGAACACCTGTACAATATACGTATACATTCTACTAACAATACACACTCGAAGCATGTCACACACACTAATGACCAGCATAGTTTCAAATTCCAGGTCCTACAAGTGAACATACCCAGTTCCAGAGGTGGAGACATTAGAAATTACACAGAGAGAATAGAAGTTGTCTGGATCATCAGGCTAAAGGCAGGCCAGAACCCATGTCTTAATGAT
>NC_056729.1:1211944781-1211992281 GCF_019279795.1 Protopterus annectens
CTTCTTAAAGCTAACATTTTATTTTTTCAGAGATTGCACGGGTACAAGGCCTAACCTGAACAGGTAGTAAAAGATATTATAAATAGTACAGTTGTCATTGTAAGTTATAGGTAGTTAGAAGTAGTTAAAATTACTTAGAATTTCCTCCTCTGCTACATATTTTTCCTTTTCCATAGGTTCAGTACCACCCTTCCCAGCTTATTTTTCTATATTATCCGTGCAAGAATCCCTTTTCCAAGAAACTGCAATGTGTCAGTCTTCATCATTATTCTCAGGCCCTGGTGATTCCAGCAATAACCACAACGTAATGTTTGATTTTCTCCTATGTTGCATTAAATATTATGATAATGTATATGGGTTAAAATGAGAGCAGTGTGTGTGTGTGTGTGTGTGTGTGTGTGTGTGTGTGTGTCGTGTTTTTTTAGTTTTGTTTATGTCTTGGTTCATTTGGCTGATTTATTTTATTATATTGGCATTACAATAAGACTTCAAAAAAACCTTGAGTCTGCCTGTGAGAATACCAAAGAAACGTGAAATACATGAGGCTGTTTAAACTATCCTCCTCAAGTTCATTATTTATAAAATAAGTCTACTGTGGAGTCACACAGTATTGTGTTTTGACAGTTAATACAACCACGCACTTCTGCTATGTGCTGAAACCACAATCAGGGTCATTCTAGTTTCATTTCCAGGAAAGAAGCACTAATGGCTCATGGTTCAACACTATGTTATCAATACAGCAAGGACAGAATGATAATGCGCCATTTATTCTGAACTGAAATATTACCAACTAGATGTAAACATATCTGAAATGATTCATACAATTTCAGACCTGTCCAGCCATTCCCAAGAAAAGCAGCTATCACTGGAGAATTATACTGACATTTCTCAGATATGCAACATGTCAGTTAAAATGCAGCACAAGCAGAACTAATGTGGCAATCTCTAATCTTATAATCAGAGAAAACTGCTAGTCATTATATATAATCAGCTGTTAATCTAATAAATTCAACAAAGATTCCACTGAACCTTGTGTTGATTAGAACCTTTAAAAAATCATGAAAAATATAATTTTTCTAGCGTTCTCTTATACTGTTATCCACAGGTCTGTAACCAGCTCCCACCATGGAACATCCAAAGATATTTAGATATATTTCAAATGCATTTGTTAACCATGTAAACCCACTGGACTCAACCATCTCATTTTGAGGGGTGACTAAAGACCTCTGATTGGTAAAGTGACTTTGTAAAGTAGAACATGCGGAGATACCTAGATACACATAAATGTATTTGTTAACCAGGTAAGCCCACTGAACACGTTTCCCTTTTCAGTGATGATTGAGGAGTACCATCTGGTTAAGTGACTTGCTGAGAACCACACAATACGGCAAAAGGAGGATGACAGAATCAAATCCTGGAGTGCCATAAGCAGGCTATTAGCAACTTCTAACTTTAATTCTCTGTGCTGTCAGCCACTACTACATTGCTCCTATAAAACCATTGCCATCCAATATACAGCAAACAGTTCTGCAAGAATCACTGTACAACCTATCTTGAGATAACAAACGAATTCATTTTGTTTCTACCTTCCTGTGTCTTAGGGTTATTATTGATTCTCCACAGGATTTTAAGTTTCCCATCATTAGAACCCCCAATGTCGAGAGCATTATTGGAGGACTAACCTATAAATTCAGTTACATTGTTCAGAGGGAGATGCTACTTAGCTAAAGCTAACATGGCCACTTAAACTGCAGGCTCTCTGTCCTGATCCATATGAAAGATAAAATTAGTCTCTGAAAAATGAAATACAGAGCAAGATAAAAATAAAGTTAGCTGATGCAGCAAGTTGTAAAGGGAACAACAGTAGGGAAGCAGGTGAATTTCTTGGCTTTAAAATGGAAGGAATTCTCAGAATCCTGGATGAGACTATAGGTAATGCTGTAGTTACCTGGATTCAGTTTTTGTGAAATACTGCTGGCCATAGAAGGGCAATAACTAAGGAAGGTTAAAAGCAGTGACTAAGGAAGGAGCAGAGAAATCTAAGTAGGCCTTCTTTACAACAAAAGCAGGATGTGCAAATCATGTAGTAAGAACAGGAGTACCTGCTGAAGACCATTCAAGGAGCAACAAAGTACAATAGGTTCATAGGTGTATACTAGCCTAATGGCCACTGGGGCTTTATAAGCCTAGACATACTACCCAAATGTATCCCATGAGTTATTGTGCCTTAGGGGTTATTTAAAGGGGGTCTATGCTAGTTAAGGTATGATTTAATTGATATCTCTGTCAATCACAGGCATAGGTGTCAGACCAAGGGTGAATTTCCGAATTCCCGTCCATTGGTCCAGGTTGCGCTTGAATAGGATTAGGAATGGGCTCTGCCTCACATGAATGGGAAACCTGTTCTAAAGAATTGGGATTCTCTGAGAGACATAGGTGTCAGACCACGGGTGAATTTTCGAATTCCCATCCATTGGTCCAGGTTGCACTTGAATAGGATTAAGAATGGGCTCTGCCTCACATGAATGGGAAGCCTGTTCTAAAGAATTGGGATTCTCTGAGAGACATACCTGTCCCTGCAACATGTCCTGTTTAAGTCACACGCAAAGTTTGCATCTTTATCTCTAGTGGTTCTGGTGATGTTTGCTTTGCAGATATGCAAAAGGTCCATCACAGTGGGATCTAAGGATGCCTTGTACGCCTCTCAGCAGTGTGTAGGAAAGATTATAGAGATAAGGCTTTAAGGCAATCTGCATAGGACATTGTGTTTATGCCCTGTCTTTATTTTCGAGGAACCTCTGTGGACATTCCAGTTATTACATGTGCCTGGTCAAGTACATACTGAACATGGTGTTATACTAAATGATGGTTCTGATGAGGGCTGAGTACAGTGGCACAATGACTTCTCTGGACCTAGATGCTATGCCCTTGCTTATAAGTTGAGTGACATAGAATAATTGCCTTAGTGCCTTTGATATATGTTGGTCAAATGCCAGGTTACTATCTACATGAGTCCCCAAATCCCTGACTACTGTGTCTATTTTAGGGATGTTTTTATCAATGAGGTAGTTTGCCAGGCTGGCCAACTTCCCAAAAGGTACTGTTATGCATTTCCTGACATTGAATTTTAAGCCATGACTCTGGCACCAGTCATTTGTCTGTTAGTCTTTCCTGTAAGTTGTTAGCATCTTGGGGGCGCTGCTATGATTGCCCCTAGCTTGTACTCATTTGCAAACTTGGTATACCAGAGGCCTTTGACATTGGTTTTGACTTCACAAAAATAGATACTAAAGAGGAATGAACCCAGCACAGATCCCCAGGAGACTCCACTGGTAACCAGCATCTTTGTAGAAGTGGTCTCTCCATTCTTAACTTCCTGGGTCCTGTCTGCGAGCCAGCTGGCTATCCAGCAAGTTACATTGGGGGCTTATGCCTAATTCCATGAATTTGTTTACAATGCCTGAATGGGGTATTGTATCAAATGCCTCTGCTAGGTCAAGGTAGGCAGTATGCACCATTTTGTCCTCATTCATTGCCTTGGTGTCTTTCTCAAAGAAGACCACCAGGTTCAGTAGCCATGACCTGCCTTTGCTGAAACTAAATGGAGTTGGGTCCAGTGTCTAAAGGTTTCCTATGTCATTGCTAATCATTTCCATGATAATTCTTTCCATAGCTTTGTGTATGAAACTAATCAGACTAACGGGTCTGTAGTTCCTGGGATCTCTTTATGGTCTGCCCTGGTACACAAGGATGACCATTGCAGTCTTCAGTTCACATGGTATATAGCCTGTGTGGAGGCTGTGGTTGAATAGTAATTTTAGTGGCCCAGATAAGTCATATTTCAGGCTATTTAGGAGGCATTCTAGGATATTATCAGGGCCCATCAAAGCTGCATTCTTGGCCTTAGAGTGTGCATCTAACATCTGCTTCCTACTGATTGTTGTAGGGGTTATGTAAGATGTTACTTCCCATGGGGGTAGATGGGGGTGAGAGGGGGTAAAGTTGAAGAATTTATCAGCCAGATTTGCTATATCTCCCAGTTCCATGAACATGGCTCCATTTGCCAACACTTCAGTACAGTATTGTTTGCTGCCTCTGAAGTTTCAGGCATAGTTAAAGAAGGCCTTATGGTTGTCCTCAGCCTGGGACACTATCTTTACCTCAAAGTTTGTTTTGTTGGAATTAAATAGTCCTCTTAGTTGTCTATTCAGTTTTAAGAGACAGTTTTTATCTTGTTTTGTATTACACTTCCTAAGTTTAGATATAACTTTTTTTCTTTTGTTGTACAGCATGTTTAATTTTGGATTACACCAGGGTGGTTTGTTTTTTGAGTTAGTTTTGGACTTACATCTGGTAGGCGCAGCCATCTCTATGCAGTCAATAACATGGATGTACAGAACTTCTGTGAATAATTCCACATAGGCTGCTGTGTTATCTGGGTTTGGAGGGGCTTGAAATTTTGATGTTATCACTTAATAAAAGGTAGTTTGTCTTCGAGTAGTTTCTAACTGTTACAGGGTTTTCTGGGATTATGGAATTGATTATTATTTCAAGGGATACTGCTTTGTTGCCTGACCTTACCAGAAAGGACATGACACTGGATGAGGTGCAGTTTTTTCTCATATTTGTGAGTACCAGGTCCAACATGTTTGTACCTCTAGTAGGCATATATACTAACTGGTCCATAGGTCAGCCTTTGTAAAGGGTTGAAGAGGCAGAATGAAGAATTTTTTGAAGAGTGACATGGAAAAACACTGGGACCAAGCACAAAGTCTAAATTTTATGTTCATCAAGAAACCTAAATTAGGCCGACCTAATAAAACCAGAGAATGTCCCAGACACATGGTTTATCAAATACTATTCTACAATGCTGAAGAATGGATTACCTTCTAAAGTGGACCATGTTTTGTATGATCTCTCTGCCATGACTTGCCCATCTTGGCTGGCCCTTTCTGGAACATTACCTTGTCATAGTGAAGAGGGTTGTATATCTCAGTGAAGTAGGTAAGGTGTATGGCAGGAGTTAGGGCCTATACCATTTCCTTGTTGTGGTGAAGAGGGATGTATATCTCAGTGAAGTAGGTAAGGTATATGGCAGGGGTTAGGAACTTTGCCTCCCTGTACCACTTCCAGGAGCTATGGAATCCAAGGAATGCTTTGGGAAAGATGGGTGAGGGTTCTTGCTGATAGTGCCCCTCATTGAAATGATGGACAACCAGTGCAGACAGACAGTTCAGCACCTCTTTCTTTTACATAGACAAGTATGTCAGGCCAAACTGCAAATTCAGTGCCAGATTATTCTTTGGTGCTCTGAAGAATGTGACACATATATAATGTTGAGAAGAAACTAAGGAAAGTGTGTGTGCTGGCATGACCAGTCAGTAACCATTAGTCAGAATGTTGACAATGTCCCTTGGAAAAGTGAGGACAGCCAGTGCAGACAACCCATTCAACACCCACTTCATTTACATAGGTAGGCATGTACAGGGGATGTAGTGACACAATTAAAAAACAGGAATCACCCCATTAACTGCATCAGTGATGGCCTCTCATGGTTGGATGTTGACCCGATGATGAGGAAAAAATAGATCACTAGACCAAGACAGCACTGATAGTTAGCAGGGAGTCTAGAACAAAAGGTGGTGTTAAAAAGGGATAATTAGTACAGCATATAAAATGTTGCATGAAAATTATAACAATCAATCAGAAGTTAGAAATCACTAGAACGGCAATTTACAAAGGATTAGATTTGGTGGAGTCCTGGAGTGGCACAAAGAACAATGCATAGTGGCAATGCACTGGGCACAAAGAACAATGGATAGTGGAAATGCACTGTTAGTTAAAAAGCTATGTGATTGGAAAAAATATTAATATTTGGGTTGGGGGGGTTGTTACCATCTGCAAGCTGCTGTTTCCTAAATGATAAGTTAATTATATGGCAATGTACATCTGTTGTTCTTTGATTAACAGGGCTTGCATTAAAGCTGAATTTTGTAGGTCTCTGTTAATTAGTGGACATCTGTCTGACTGATGATCAACAAGCTAATGGTTCTTTTAAGCCAGAATAGTCATCTGGGGGTAGTACAGCCTGTATTAAATGAGTAAGTGGATCTGTTTGTATGGTGGTATATCAGATCTCTGAAAAAAAATCACACAAGCAGGCAGTTTATGAAAAAAGGTGTGCAGCTTAGTTTTATGTCAGCAGGTTTAGTGTGATTGACTATGACCTGGCTTGCAACTGCAAAGGGTCTTTCTATTTAGAGTGGAAAGAAAATCAAAAGGGGAAAAAATGCTGATCATCTGACTATTATGAAACATATATTTCAGTTTCACTTCTATGCAGTGTAGTTCATGAATGAGGTTTAATTGTATTTAGGAAATATTCCAGGTTCTGTAGTTTCAACTATGTGAGCTTCTGGATGGGAATGTCCATGGGGTTTTCTTGGCAAAAAGTACTGCAGTGGCTTGCCATTACCTTCTAAAGTGGACCATGTTTTGTCTGATCTTATTGCCATGACCTGCCCATCTTGGCTGGCCCTTTCTGGAACATTACCTTGACATGGTAAAGAGGGTTATATAGCTCAGTGACATAGATAATGTGTATGGCAGGGGTTAGGGCCTTTGCCTCCCTGTACCACTTTGTAATGAATGCTAACCATAACCCCACCCCTGCTCCAGACCCAACCCTTACTAGCATTCATGGAGATTTTCTTCCCAGCTCTCTATTGATTCAGAGAGACAGTCCAGTTACCAAACAGAAGGAAGGAAGGAAAGAATAAATAAATAGGTCAGATAAGGATAACGGGTCTATATTAGAATATTGAGGTTTCAAAACTTTGAATTTTCTAATATCGAACCCTATTACGCAAAAGCTGAAAACATCGAACATACAGAACAGTGATTTTTTTTCTAGTGAAAAAATTTGGTGTTCCAAAACACATCACAACACAAGCACACCAAACAAACAGCAATCCACACACATACTCCTAAAATCTTACACCTAACCCTACACTAAACTATACACAGACCACTAACTATCCACTTACCTTAACCCAAACCCTAACCCTAACATCCGTCACTATCGCACACTTACCTGGCCTGCGCCCTAACCCTAACTCACCTACCCCGCCCTAACCCTCACGTCCACACAATCGCACACTTACCTGACCCATGCCCTAACCCTAACTGACCTAACCCGCCCTAACCCTCACGTCCACACAATCGCACACATACCTAACCCGCACTCAATCGCACACTTACCTGAACCCGACCCGTAACTTTCCACCACAGCACTGAAAATACCGAAGCAACAGAAACAGACAACCAAATTCTTTCCCTAGGAAAAAAATTGGTTTTCCGTTGCTTCGATATTTTCAGCTTTCACGTAATAGGGTTCAATATTAGAACATTCGAAGTTTTGAAACTTCGATGTTCTAATATAGACCCAAGGATAACTATTATATCTGATGCTTCCCTTTTCATTCTTCCTCACAAATGGGTGTAGGATCTGACTCGGCCACATCTACAAGACTTCAAATCCAAGTCTTGAGCTACTCCCTCTACCTATAATGCTGTATTACATCCCCAACTCCTCAGATCTCATTTGCTGCATAGCTGCAAGATGGAAAGATCCAGCCTGTCAGAGTAACAGTGTCTTTTTTTTTTTTGGAATCTTGTCAGTAGTTCTTGAATTTTATCTCTTATAATACTTTTATATCCTTACTTTTAGACTTTGTCTCCTCCCTCAGCATATCACAGGCATTAGGGCATCTCTTTTTATCTCTTTATTGTTGTATAACTCCGGCTTGTACCACTCATGGTACTTGACTGATTTTCTTTTACTAAGCACTTTTATATATATATTTTCTATTCTAACCACATTTTTTTTTTTTATCTGTGTTGACTTGTTAGGTTAAAGTCTACTGTAGCTCTAGTCTTTAACCTCCCAGTTGACTTACTGTTTTCTTTGAAAACCCTTTTTCTTCTAGGGTTTACTGCCTTCTGCTACCCTCATGTTTGAGAAACCAGAGAAACCTACTTGTTTCAAAATGTGCAATTCTTGTGGGCATAAGATTCCCAATTCTGATGCCCACAAGAAGTGCATATACTGCTTAGGAGCATTCCACCTGGACTCTGCTTGAATTGTTTGTGTAACCTTTAATCCGAGAACCCTCTTGATCATAGAAACAAACTTATCTTGAAAGGATTACTCCCTGCTGGGGCTCAAACCCCCTCTAGTCTCATATGGTTTTGGAGCTGAGGAAATGACACCATCTCAAATCTCTGTTAACCTCCTCGGAGTTGGCTGAGAAGTTGAAGAAAGTCTCAGATCTGACCCCCTCAGATCCATGGCCTATTAGGTCACCCTTGAATTCTCAACTATCCTCAGATCGGATGGGCTTGGCCCTGACTACCAGTTCTCCCCTTCCATCTACCTCTTTCTCGGATCCTAGGCCCTCAGATGTGATGAGCAGAGGCCGTTTACCAAAACTTGTATTGAAGCTAGTGTCTTTGACACCGCCCCCCCCCCCCCCCGGTTGTTCCAAACACCAACAAAGCACTCTAAGCCAGCATTCATGACTTCATCTAGGTCCTCTAGGAGCTTGTCAGAAGCAGATATGGACAGGATGATGCAGAGAGTCCTTAGAGCTCAGATTCAGAAAGTGGGTCCTGCCAGCTCCATCCCCTACCAGATCTGTGAACACATACTCCCAGCAAATTCTATCTCCTTCCCCAATCTGCCCCCCAGCTTTGGGGTTCCAGGATTCAAGATCTCAGAGAGGTTCAGTATCAGATCCAAAGAAGCTCCCTTCCTTGATTCCAACGGTATCCCTGACCAGTCCTGTTCCAATGCCTTCAGATCAAAGTGGGTCTTGGATCTGAGAGGCTGGCACTGGTTCCGAGGGGTTGGGTTCAGTTTCTGCTTTGTCAGATCCATGGCTTCCCCTGGGTGCCTTGGCCCTGGACAGCTCGGGTCCAATTCTCTCCAGTCGGCATGGATCCAGGGTCAGCCCTGACCTCCCTTTTTCAGCTGCTTTGGCTCCAAGGAGGGAGGGAAAGGTTTCCTTGGGTCCATCAGCCTTCCAGATTGTATAAAGTGTTTTTTCTCTGTATAGAGACCCATCCTCTCTAGTCTCAGGTACTACCTCTCACCCCTCATCGGATCTGAGCTCTGAGCCCATCATATCTGCTCCTATGAATCAGCCAGCTTAGGGAAGCCTCCACACATTCCTCAGAGGGATTTGCCCTTCCTTCCAACACCTCTGCAGAGCAATGGACAGATTGGAAAAGCATATTTACACCTCAGCCATTTTCACACTGAAGTCATTAAATTACCTGGTACATTTTACCTGCTTTCAGAGAGATTTTATCAAGGAGGTTTCAAACTCTCTCACTGAGACCATGTTGGCAGAAGACCTCAAGAAGGTCTCGCCTCAACTGGCTACTCTTTCATCTGTTGCTAATTCATCAATGAGGTTGATCTCCAGTACAGTGGAAGGTAACTCATGAGCAGCCAGTTCAGGCATAGCCATTAGGAGACATGCCTGGATGAGGCTATATGACTTTGCCGAACCCTACAAGGCATCCTTTGTTAACGCACCCTTTGATGGCTCCTCTTTATTTAGGCCATCTGTGAAAGATATGCTTACCTGCAGTGAGCAGGAAGGAAAGACCCTGTCTGCCATAGGAATCAAGTTTTCTACCTCTCAATGAACATTCTCTAGAAACCAGTGAGGTGGAAAGAAGAAGTGGTTCCAGAAATCTCAAGGACCTTTTCAAGACCTGTGCAGGGATGCTTTCTCCAGAGACAGAAAAGGAAGTTTCAATGCCAGATGCCCCCCCAGAGGCAGAGGGGGTCCACAGAACCAGGGATTCAGAAATTCCTTCTCTGATAGGCCCTATCAGCACTTCTGAAGCACTGCTCGACTGTCCATCCCTGGAGGCAGTCAAGGGTCATTTTTTTCCCTGTACCTGGACAATTGGACAAATCTTACAAACAATGCTGGGTGCTAAGCATAACATCCAGGGGTTACTATATTCCCTTTTCCCTTCCACCTCTTGCTACAAGGAAGAAACTCCCTGAAGTTCCACCCAGTCAGAGGGAGTATGCAGCTCAAGAGGTTCAGAAGCTGCTACAAAAAAGAGTCATCCAGGAGGTCCCAACTGAACAAATATGATTCAGTACCTACTCCCACTTCTTTTTAGTGCCAAAAACAACAGGGGGCCTGTGACCAGTTCTGGATCTAAACAGATTGAATCAGTATGTAAAGAAAGCAAAGTTCTGAATTGTTATGGTTCGGTCTATCTTGCCTCTTTGGCACCAGGATGATTGGATGTGCTCTATAGATCTCCAGGATGCATACTATCATATCAGAATAGACAGGCGTTCCAGGAGACACCTACATTTTTGGCCTGGAGCCAATTGCTACCAATTCAGAGCACTGCCTTTTGAACTCACTACAGCCCCCAGTGTTCACCAAATGCATGGTAGTTGTGACAGCTCACCTGAGGCTCAAAGGATTCCAGGTATTTCTCTATCTCGACAATTGTCTTTTCACCTCCCTAATCAGGCATCAACTTCTACAAGCAAGGGATTACTTGCTTCAGACTTCCAACTCCCTAGGCATCATGATAAACCTTAGTCAATTGAAAAATGAAAAGGCCAGCACACAGTGGTGTTAAATCCCAATATTAGACTTTAATATAATGTGTCATATAAGGCAAAAACAGACCAATTTTGGCTGAAAAAAATACAAAACCTTCCTCAGTGTGTAGCATAAACCAAATAAATCTATGCCCTTTTAAAACAACATGATCTGAACAAGAATCCTGCTGATTGGTTGGCAAAAAATGTTCATTAAGGCCAAGTGGAAATAAGTCACCCAACTTGATAATCCACTTCTTTTCTTTGTTATTAAGTATAGTGTGCCAACCAGATTTAATGACCCTATCTCCAATAATTCTATCAATGATGATGCATATAAAAAGCCGAAAGACACAACAAAATGGTGAATATAAAATTGACAGTGGTGTGTACCAGGAAATGTTTATATAAAGCATTAGTTAGTCTTTTCTGCCTGATATCACTAATGTGCTCAGATATACGTATCCTAACTGGTCGGGAAGTTTGCCCTATATAAAACACTGAACAGGAGCAGGTGGCAAGATAGATGACCCAATCTGTACCACAGTTTGCCAGGAATTTAATATCAAATACTGTTCTGTATTTTTGCTAGTAAACTGTTTAGATTTGGCCAGCCTTGGGCAATGAACACAATGTCCACATGGTGCACAACCCTATAAAACATCTCCTGTCAAAGTACGTTGACCTTTGTAGCTGATTCTAGGGGATCCCTGTTTGTAATGACTAAAGTATAACCCAATGGTTTTTCCTTTATGAAAGGAAAATGAACATTTGTCACGTAGGAAATCAGATAGTCTGTTATCAGCTAATAATATGTTCCAATGTCTGTTGATACTGTCTAAAAGTATATTAGTGTTGCATCCAAAGGTGGTCACTTGCCAAATATCAGAATGACTGGACGGCTGTTTCTCTTTGTAAGACAACAAATCCTTCCTATCAAATGTGGAAGCCTAATTGCTAGCCATCAATATGTTGCCAATTTTGTAGCCTCTTTCCTTAAATCTGTTGGTCAAATCATGTTTGAAGTAATCATACCTGTCTGTCTGGGAACAGAGGCATCTCATACGGAGAAATTGCGATTTGGGAATATTGCATGTAATATGTGGAGGGTAAAAGCTGGATGCATGAAATAATGAGGTTATATTGTGGGTATTTGCAGTACACCTAAGTGTCTAGGGCATGGTCCCTATTCCTGGTTATCAGAACATCCAAAAATGTTATCTGTTCCGCATGGTAGTTAACTGTAAATTGTATACCCCACTTGTTACCATTTAGATATTCCACAAACTCAGTCAAATATGCCACATCAGCCCTCCAAACCATCCAACAATCATCTAGATAATGCCTCCATATGTCAATTTCATCAAGATTCATATTATGAGTTGGATCATAAATGAGTTGTTCCTCTAAAAAGGCCATAAAAAGGTCAGCATAAATTGGAGCAAATGAGGCTCCCATGGCAGTACCCTGTACCTGCCAGAAACACTTTCCTTGATAGTAAAAGATATTTTTGGTAAGTACTTGTTCAGCAAGACAGATAAAGAAGGTATTCAACCCAGGTGGATAAAGTTCGGCTTGATATAACCAGTATTCCAAAGCCTGTAAACCAGCCCAATGGGTGATATTAGTGTATAAGGCTGCTGCGTCGAAAGTGCATAACAGCCAACCAGACTCAAGTTGCATGTCCAAAATAATCTTTAAAAACTCAGTAGTATCCTGAATGCGAGCCCTGACCCATTTCAGTAAGGGTTTAAGATATTTAGTCAAAAATTGTGACAATGGTTCTGTAATGGACCCATGTCCAGATACGATGGGTTTGCCTGGAGGATCATGTCAATTATTGTGTATTTTTGGAAGTAGATATAATATTGATTCATAGGATATGGCACAGTTAGATGATGCAATACTGAATCTGAGATAATGCCTTCTTCTTTGGCTGACAGGAGAAATTGATCTAGTTGTTATTTAAATCTACGGCCGGGATCCAAAGGCATATAAATGTAATAACGCCCATCACTCAACTGTTTTTGGGCTTCAGCATCATACTTAACCCAATCCATAACAACTACTGCCCCACCCTTGTCAGCTGGTAGGATAACCAAATTCTTGTTGTGCTGTAAATCCAAGATTACTTGTTCAATCTTTAAAAGATTATTAGACATTATCACAGATTCCCGAAAATGAAAACATAGTTCTTTGAGAACACTGTTTTGAAACATGTGAACATTATGATGCATAGGAGGCATGAAAGTAGATTTGTGAAACCTGAATGTGTGGTCATCCACATCAACTGGTGATGAGGCAAAATGTGATCTCAGATTTAATAAATGACAAAATGCCATGACATCCTGTGCAAATGAGTCTTCAGAAACGAAGAAACCAGGTACAAAGTTTAACCATTTATTTAGTAATTGCATTTCAATTGGTGATAGTGATGTGGATGAAATGTTAAGCACATTTACAGGTGTATTTACTTCTGTGTCATGATTCTGAGTAGTGTCCTCTATATTGCTGAACTTTATTGTGCTTCCTCCCTCCCCTGTGTGCCCTACCTCTAAAGGGTCATCAAAATTCCTATTTTTAGAGGCTGGAGAGACCATGGTATATTGTATGTCAGAGTCTGTGACAGAAGACGAATCCTCCCCTGATGTCCCACTGTATGAGCTTTTGGATTTTTTAAGAATGGACCTAGATCTTTTCCTCTTGAACGGCCTGCTGCCCAGATTGCCAAATGTTAAATTTTTATTTATGCCAAAGGGTTTCCCTCTTTCATAATCACACTTGTCCCTATAAAATTTTTTCATCTTCCTATCCTTAAGCTGTTGTTCCAAAGTTAGCAATTCTTGGCTCAACTGATGTAAGCAAGAAGTATAACATGGCTGGCCCTCAAATTTTTTGGTTTCATCACAAATAGTGGCCATCTCTGTAATGTATGAGTCAATGGACCGATCATAATATGCTTTAAGCACATCAACAAAGCTCATGGAGGCCTTTTGTTGAGTTAAAGCCCATTGTTCACCTAAATCCTCATCTATGTGTGCCACAAGTGGCTGGATACGTACCCTGAGCCCTCTAGGGGAAACCCCCTTTGCTTGGTATGCCTTAAAAAGTCTGAGATGCCAGACATTAATTCTTAGTGATCTCATACTCCTAGTTAGCCTTTGGAAAATAGCTGAACATGTATTTTCTGACTCTTGCATATCATCTGTTGTATTTGTGGTTCTTTTAATAGCTGATTGAGATCCATGATCCTGGTTATAACCAATCAAACTTATAAGTTCTGGCCTGTATATGAAAGATGAAACAGAAGTAATAATTCTGCCCTTAATATGAATATGGTTATAATCAGTAAGTGTAAAAATGCTGATAATAAAGCAATAACCAAATTACACAATGACCAAATATCAGCAACCTAGTGGACACAAAATGGTATGGACACTAACACACAGATGTGTTGTTTGCATAAACAGCCTATATTATAAAGAAAATGTTATTTCAAAATTCAGATAAATTTTTACATAAGGCCTGACAATTCCCAAATTAAACTCTCGGTTCCAATCAAAAAGTGGGGACGATACTAGCCAATGTATATGATAAACCCAGTGACAAAATTCCTGATAACATAGGCTGCAGTTCTGAACTCAATCATGTACATGCAATGCTATGTTCCCTTATGTATTCTGAGCAAACCATTTGCTAGTAATAAACCAAATCAATATGGAGAACCATCATAGCCCTTGCATTGTCAAAAAAACTTAAGCCAAATCCCTCAGCCTGTTAGTCCAACAAAACCCGTGAATCTCATACAGCACCGCTCTGTCCCCTTATGCCAAATAATATGTCCAAATGTTTACATATAAGACTTGTGGGTGTTAAACCAAATGTAAAAAGATATATGACCATATGGTAACTATATATTAATAACCAAACACATACTATGTGAACAATGTCAACCCGTTCCATATCTCCAAAAGGCTGGGTTTGCTGATGCCAAAACAGTGCTACCAAAAACATACACCTAAGAAAAACCCACCTAACAATTGTAATGGGTAAACATATCTGGCCCTATCCAGTTCAAAGTTCTGCATAAATAAATATGCATAAATAGTCAAAAATAATCCCACACACTAGGCCAATATCAAAATCATAAGACAGTACCAGCAGAACTGAAACAGGAGTGTTATAAATAAATCCAGAGCTAAAACGGCTATATACAGTGACACCAGCCCAAAACTAAAGTTCCATATAAGTATCCGCGCCAGAAGGCCCGAAGTCACAGAATCTCAAACACCCAGACACTCCTAGATGGATCCATAGATGTTATAATAACCATCATGTTCCTAGTTTCAGAGTCATCTATCAATTGTTTCTATCTGTCTTTATGACTCAGTGGGTAGTAGGGCAGCAAACTCAATCTGTGGAGTTGGGGATGGAAAAGAGCATTATGGGTAGAGGGAGGTGTTTGAAGCTTGGATCCAAAGTCTTGTAGATGCGGCCAAGTTGGATCAGAGGATCAGATCCTAGGCCCATTTGTGAGGAAGAATGAAAATGGACAACACAGATGTCAAGTTATGGTAAGTACATAACTTCTAATTTTAAGAAAAGGAAATGTGCTCTGATATATTGGATTCAAACTAACATTCGCAATTTGAAATTTAACAAGTACAGCTCTCAAAGACCTTATATTACATTTGAAGTTTTTTTCTTTACAAAATAGGACAAGAGTCTGTATTATTTGCATTTACATACCAAAGAATCTCTACAAATTTAGTACATCTTGACTTTCTTGACTCAGCGATTCACACACACACACGCACACACACACACACACACACACACACACACACACACACACACACACACACACACACACACACACATACGAAAATATTACAATCCGAAGGGTACTGTTTAAGGTTGTCAGTATCAATGTACTTTTTTCTTTTTTTATATAAGAACATTTTATTAATTTAACATATTTACAATAATACACAGAAAGGAAGAAATTCAACATACATATTGTTATACAATGACAGGAATACATTGAATCATCAAGGTAATCTTATACATTTAACATATTAAGAGTTGGTATTTCAGTAGCAACATTTCAAGGTTATACCAACCCCTAAAAGTCTTAGTATGAGTTATAGATTTTATTTTGATCATTTTTTTCAGTTTTATATAGTATTGCTAATAAATTTAAAAATTCTGTGAATGTAGGAACTGAGTTTGATTTCCAAATTTTTGTATAGCTTTTCTAGCAACTGCAATGTTTTTTGCTCTTTGGCTTTTACAGATACAGGAATTGGAACATTCATTAGTATTATTGATGTAGTTAAAGAACAATTATCAGAAAATAACTCATTAAAAACATACTTACCTCTTCCTAATATACATTTAATTTTTTCACACTCCATAAACATGTATTCAATCAGTTTTTACATCTTTATTATATCTCCAACAAACTAAGGAACTAATTTTACTAAACTTAGAGATTTTATAGGGAGTAACAACATTTTGAATATATATTTCCACATAAACACTTTCCAGTATAAACCTGAAGAAATTTGGTTGTGATTTAAGCAACAAAGTTTTATTCTTGCCATCTGTTGAGTCATTCAATCCACTGTTATCTTAACAGTACCAGAATTTTGCATCACAATTATTATTATCATTATTATTATTATTTATAATTAACTTATATAACTTAGACAAGTTTTCTTCGTAGGTCAATCTACCTACAATGGTAGCATTCATATATTCATATATTCATATATTCATATAATGGAGGAATAGAGTTCTGTTCCTCTTCACTCATATTATCTACACATTAATTTAATTTCTTACTGATGAATAATATTAACTGGTTAGCAGATTCATCTAATTTATATTCTTTCGGTAAATATTCTCAGAATTTAGCTTTTTCTTTTTCAAAGCAATCAGACCATGATACTAATCCATTCCATTTTAGTTAATACATTTTAACATTGCTCTGAATTTCCTTAAACCTAGAGATGTGTGAAGTGGGAAAGCACAAACATTTCCGTTTTAATATTAATGGAGTTTTAAAAACATATTTTTAGCCATTTTAAGAATTACTTTTATATCTGCGAGTCTAAAGGCAAATGAATTTCCTTCTAAAGTAAATTTGTTAACCAGATGCTAACCAGATGAGAGGATTGCTATATATTTCTACTTTATCATATTTAATAAATTTATAAGAATTTAGTATAATCTGCTCCTGGATGGTTTTCCATTGACTGGTATAAGTTGAGTCTATCCAGAGTTAAAATTTGCAGCAATAGAATAAGATTCTACATCTGGGAAGCTAATACCAGTGGGGGTTGATATAATGGTTAAGGTCTTTACTTCACAGATACAAGGAACAGGGTTAGATTCTCAATTAGGTTGTGGGTTAACATACTGGTTAATGTATTTATCTCATGGAGACAAGGTACACAGTGTGATGCTCATCTCAGAGGGAAATTGGCTAGGCTTAAAGTGAACCACAAGGGCAGCTAGCCTAGTAATTACCTATGAACCTGGGTGTATGGGTAAATCCAGTTTTGGCTTCCCTCCCTTCTTTCATTGACTATTGTGAGAAAGCACAAAATTATCATTTTGCAAAATCACTCCCCTTCAACTATTTAAATGTATTGGCCATCCCACTGTATTCCATAGAACCAGAATACAAAGTGCCCACCCCTTCCAATCTTTCTTGCTCTTTTAAAATTGGTGGCTCTCCACTTAGACAGCTAAAGCTTAAGTTGCCCCCTCTTTCATATCTAACTGCTTAATGCACACTGCAACTCTAAGGATATTAACCCATTTTTCATCTTACCTTTAAAATCTGAAACTTCTATTCCAAGACCACCAATTATTGGAGAGCCCACATTCTGCCTCTCAGTAGTCATCTTTGAATTAGTGCTTCTGCTTTGCTGCTGGTGAGCGAAGGAGCATAGGGATATTATGTCCTGGAGACTGCTGATCACTGGAAAGCCAAATAACTGCTTCATAGCTGCCAGCTTGGAATCTGTGTTTAAACTTTTCTCCTGGTGTAAGAAGGAGGAGAGTGCATTGATTCCTGGCTGTTTCTGGTTGGGCAGAGTGTCTGTACTTCACCTTCCTGATTGGTCTGGTTGCTATTCAAGACATCTACCAGGGGAAGGCAACAACAAGCCTACAGTCCCTTGCATCATCTGGGGCAAGACTGTGGATCACCAAGCAGGCTGAGGCTGCATCTCATCTTGTGATCGGTGCTGCTGATTTGCTTCAAGTGAGAGTAGAAGCAAAGCAGCATTGTATCCCAACAGACTGAAGCTGTGGTGAGACCAGCACTAGCAGTAGCCAGGCAGTAGCCATTCAGGTGACTTTCATCTTTTCATCATTCTTGAGAAGATAATTCTTTCTTTTCAGTAAGTACTGCTTGATTTGCTTCTAACTTCAGAATATCTGCCTAAATACTTCAATCATAACTCATCAGGTTCTACTTACTAGTTTCCTCTCAATTGTTTGCCAATGTCCTGTACAGACACAGGCACCTTGAGAGACATTTTAGCACCACTGAAATATCACCAATACCAAGTTTCGCACAAGACAACTAGTTTGCAGTGACAAGCACTGCCCCCAGAGTTGCAAACTAGACACTCTTGACATTAATTTATATTCTTACTCCAACTGTCTAATCAATAAAAAAGGATCTGTCACCATGGACATGCACTTTCTCATTATCTCTGTTACCAGCTTGGTGGATATGGGCATCCTGAGGCAATGTAGAAATTACCTCATATTTACTGACAACCAATTAATTCTCAAACAAACTGATATGGTATGTGAGAGATGTATTTGCACATTGCCACTGTAGGCAAAGCTCTCACATAAAAGCACTCCTAATGTCAATAAGGTTGTCGGTAATACACACACTGCACCCATCACACATAATTCAAAGCAGACCCATAGACCCACATATGCTGAGGCACTTAAATGTAACCTTTCTAAACCCCAAAGACATCCTAGATGGAGTACGCATAACAAATACCCACAGCAGCCCCAAATGCACTCTTTCAAAACAGTACTCACATCAACACATACAGCCGCATCTCATAGAACCTCTACTTCTAAGCCCATAAGGGTAGCCACCACACAATCCACCATTCTGGTCATTGGAGACTGCATTGTGAGACACACTGATTTTCCCCTCACTACACTGAGTAAGGAGAAACTCATGGTCAGTTGCTTATCAGTGGCCAGGATCCCCACATTACACATGCACTCAGGTCATTGGATCACAAGTACCAGTATGACTCAGTCATAGTACATATGGGTGTAAATGTCCTGAGCCCTACCTCCCTAGACTATATGAAGACAGGCATCATGGTGCTCTCAGAATATGTGTCCCAGGCTGGTATGAATCCAGTATTGAGCAGCATTCTACCTTCTCCAAGGATTATGCCACAATGCAAACAAAAGATGACTGACTTTAATAATTGGCTTAGTTACTGTTGTCATTCTAAGGGGGTGCAATATTTGTCAGCATGGAAGGAGATGACCAACAGACCACACTGCTTTGCCAGGGATTGTCTGCACTTCTCCCTTCTAGGCTTTCAAATATTAGCTAAAATGTTGTCCTCCCCCATTGTGCCTTTTTTAGAAAATGCCAAAATGAAAGAAGTTCCAACATATCAAATCAAAAGCAAGAAAATCTAAAGGTGTTACTGCTCAATGCTAGGAGTCTAAACACAAAATTCCATTCCCTAGAAGTTCTCTTCACCCTAGAGAATGCTGACTTCTGTCACTCAGACATGGTTTAAAGCCACAGACAGCACACTGACAGTGCAAGGTTATAATGCCTTCCATACATGTTGGCCAGCTACTACACAGACAGGGACTAAAGGTGAAGGTGTTTTGATTTACATAAAAAATAATTATACCTCAAGGCTTTCAAACAGGACAATATACTTGAGCTTCTCCACATTCAAATCAGCATAGGCAAAATCCAATATCACTTTTTTTGAAACTATAGGTCTCCATCTATGACACAGGAAACCCATACCATGTATTTAAACTTATTGGAAATACTCACCATCCAACCCAGTTCCATATTCATGGGTGGCTTTAATTACCCCACTATTAACTGGGCATCATATATGATACCAAACATATAAGGACAGAGAGTTCTGGATTTTGTAAACATAAATTCCCTGGACCAGAATGTCAATACACCAACAAGGGGTGCAATTATACTGGATTTGTTCCTCACTAATATGGGAGAGTGCTGCACACCCCCCTCAGGTAATGTCTTCTCTGGTGAGATCAGACCACAAAATGATCTCCATTGAAGTACAAATAAAACCTGGAACCCCAGCTAATCCTAGAATATTCAGGAACTACTCTAATGATAACTTCATACTATTAAGTGATAAACTGGCAAAATTTCAAACCCCCATAAACCCTGAGAACACTGCTGTCTATGGATGAGATTACAGAAAATTTCCATGAGGGAGGAATTATTTTGTCACTCTGAATTATTCTGAAAAGTCATGAAGTAATTCTAAAATATTTAACAGAATCAGACAATATAATTCCATATATAAACCGTCTAACCATCTAACCCTGGAGCTCTTTAACATTTTTCCCTTTTTTAAAGGTTCTTTAACTTCTATCAGGGTAATAGGCTTATTCAACAGAGATATGTGTTTGTCATTAAATTTATTAGTAATTTTTTTCTTTAAATATTTGTCAATTCTGTAATCTTCAGGCTATTTTTATCTTTATTAAGATCCTCATGGAATTTTTTAAAAAAATATTAAGCATTTCCTCTATGTTTGCAGTAAGCTTATTAGTGCGATGATTTGGGATATTATTGATTTGTGCCTTTTTGCTTAACATCTTACTTCCATTAGCCAATCTATGTAGATTTGTTGAGGTCATCATGTAACTGTGCAATTTTATTTTTTTCTAAAGCTATCTCCACTTTATACATTAAAACTGTTTGATATTTTGTCATTAATTTTTAATGACTTCAGGTATTATGTAATTTATTTGTTTTTTGTTCAGAACTCACTTTGTGTATTGTTTCTTGCATTTCTAATAACTCTTTATCCCACTCTTTCATTTTACTACTAGCCCATCCTCCCATTGTGTTTTAATATGCATTTTTAAGGAGTCCCATAGTATAACCTTACTAATCTGTCCATTATCATTCAAAAATTAAAAAAAAAATCTCAGTCTGTTCCTTAAGGTAACTCTTAAATTCTTTTCATTTTATCATATATACTGGGATTCTATAAATAATCTGAAACTTCTTTATATGCATTAATATATTAATACCTAGTGCATTATGATCAGATAAAGGGTAAGGAATAGACTTAAAATAATTCACTTTATTAAGTAAATCTATAGAAGCATACATCTTATTAATTCTAGTTACCATCCCATGCATATAAGACTAATGAGTGAAGAACAATGACTTATATTCTGCTTTTATTAGTAAATCAATTAAATTATTACTACTAATCCATCTGTTTAGTGCTTTAGCTGATGCAATCTGAACTTTGACCACCAAATATCCACAGTAGTAAAGAATTCCTTCCATGTAGCACATCTTATAAGTAAAGGCATTGCATCTAGATCTAAAGATGTTGTAATTCCATTATACTCAGCCCTCATCAGACCAATAATTGAGTACAATGCTCCCTTTTGCATGTACCTCTCCAGACACCTGCAACAATTGGAAAGACCACAGAGGTTTCCCACCAAGAAATTATAGGGTACACAACACAAGTCTTAAGTGAAAAGACTGAAAGCATTGTCACTGTATTTTTTGTCTTACAGATTGCTAACGGGTGATCTGTGCCTGGCTTACAGGGAAGTCTCTGACCCAGCCCTCACTGAAATGCTACACATTTGTAAATCAAACTGCATGAGGGTCACTCACTCCAGGGATCTTAACCTAGCCTCTGACATGAACAGGTCATGCTCCGGAGATAGATACATCTCCCAGAGACTGCCACTTCTCTGGAACAAGCTTCCAATTCAAGTGAAACACAGCAGCCGCTCCCTGCACCTCTTCAAATACAACTTAGATGAATGGATGGGACTGCAGATTCACTCCTGGGGTGGCACCCATGTATACCCTTAATCCTGTGAACTTTATTCACCTAACCACCAACAATTGGGGTAACTTGAGATAAATATGGTTAAGCTTGTAAAGGCTCTAGGGCTGTTAGCCTAGTAGCCTTCTACAAACCTATAAAAATAATTGAGGGCAAAGAGCCAAAATCACAAACAGCTATTGCTTTTATATACCTAGAAACTTGATAGAATAACACACTTTGAGTCAGCATGCTTTCATAAGACTATTAAGTTGGAAACTCAAATGTCTCTCATCATTATTTAGTAACTGCAATTGTCACTGAGTTGCCAGAAAAGCCGCAAACCTTACAATTAGCAGACCAAGATATGAGGCAAAATATTCAGAGATATTCTGTAAAATGAGTCTGTATGCCTCTACATTCACACACACATACATAGGCACACACACGCGACCATCAATTCCAGCCACTTGTATGACTGTGATCATACACCATAGATCTTTGAGTGCATTCAATTAATTAATCAATCCATTCACTGTCACACAAAACTTAACTTCTCAGCTTACTGCTATCAAAATGCAGTGTAGAAACCACCACAACCACCCCCATACCTCTCAATCTTTTAGCTCAAGAATCAAGGAGAAAGCAATACATAATGGTGGACAAAGGAGAAAATCAAGGACAGTTACAGCCTTCATATAATTAGCAACTTGTTAGAATAACATTCTTTGCATTAGCATTTTTTCTGCTAGCTAATTCTGTCGTTATTTAGTGACAGCAATCCACATTACTTTGCCAGAAAAGCCACAAACAAAACATACATGGGTGTGGTGGTGGCATACTAGTTAAGGCCTTTCCCTCAGGTATGCAAGGTCTAGGGTTTGACTCAGACCTCCAGTTATTTTCTAGGCATGTAATAGTCTGCAGAAAAATGGCCTAGTATTTTAAAGAGGATGGGGTGGCATAATGGTTAAGGTGTTTACCTCATAGACATAAGCTACAGTATTTTATTTAACATTTGTTAACCAGGAAAGTCCAACTTGTAATGAAGCCAATTTTCAGCTGAGGCCTGGGGGAGAAACGCTCCAGATGCATGTCTTTGTAATGTGGGAGTAAACCAAAACACCCAGAGGAAACCCACACAAATGCAGGGAGGACATGCAGACTCTGCACAGAAGGTACTCCAGCCAAGAATCGCTGTGAGGCAACAACGCTACCTCTGCACCACTGCACTGTCCAATTTCATTCTCATCTTTGAAGGAAATTAGCTAGACTCAGAATGACACACAACAGTAACTAGCCTAACACTTCCCTATAAAGAAAGGCTACGGAAGAAAGCTGTCCCCCTACTCTATACATAATTACATAAGAATATATATAATGATATATTTATGAGGGTGGGTTTGGCTTACTGTCTTTACCTCACAGACACAAAGAATAGGATTTGATTCTGATTTTGGGGTATTGCCTAGGCTTAAAATGAAGGCAGTTCATATGAACCTGTTTATGAGGGGGTGAAAATTGGCATAACAATTAAGGCATTCACCTCACAGACACAAGGTATAAGGAGTGAGTGTCGACCTTGAGAGAAATCAACTAACATTAAAATAATCCAGAAGGGCAGCTAGCCTAGTACTTACCTATAATCCTTTGATAAATAACTGCCACACAAGAATTTGTCCTCTCAGCCAATGTCCATAATTCTGTTTCTTTTAAAGAGCCAAGAGTTGCTGTGTCAGCTAAACCATTAAAAAATGGACTGACATATTCAATTAAAGGATTTAAATAATATAAGAGATCCAGACTCCTTAAATTTTACTCATTATTCTCAAAGTGTTTAGGACTTAAACATGTATAGACAGAATCTCTATAGCTAAAGAGGAGTGTTCTAATGTTAAATTGATTAAAACTGTTTCTTCCTCCTTAGTTCACAATCTTTAAATTAGATTTAAATTACAAAAAACCATTGTAAACATAATTCTATTTTATATAGTTAAATTAAAAGGATTTAATGATTGGTTTAATGAATGTAACACTGTTATAATATTTAATAATAAGGGCAAAATTATTATAATACCATTATGGATACATTAAAGTCCTGTATAGCATAGGACATAGAAGAAATTGCTTCTGAATTTTAAGATATTGTTTTTTTTCTATTTAATTGCTGTTATTATGAAGAATAAAACATAAATATAATTAATTATTATCAGAGGAAAACCACGTGGATAATTTTAGTAAAAATAACACCAACAGAATGTTTGGAGGAAAAATGTAAATCCTTTATTAAAAACAATAAATAATATAGAAGAAACAAATCAAATAAACTATTAAAAGAAAGTAAAGCCCCATATATAAAAGGAATAATTCTTGAAATGTATAAATTATTTCCTCAGAATGAAATTCAAATATTTACTAATTATTTATTACTGTACAAGATAATAACCAAGTTTCATCATCTAGGAAATACTCATTATAAACCCTATATGAAAACAAGATATATATCTAGTTAAATGTTCTCCATATAAACCAGTTTCAATATTAAATGTAGATTATAAACTTTTTATATCCATATACACTGCAAGAATGAAAATCATTTTAATTTCGTTAGTAAATGAAGACCAGACTGGCTTTATAGTGATGAGACAAACAAACATTATTACATGAGTGTGACGACTGTGCCCTGGCCCAGCAATCAAGGAGCCTCAATCTTCACCACTAACACCAGGGAGGTCGTCTCATAGAAGAGAAAAAGGATAACTAATACACACAGTAAAGTGCAATTTCCCTTAAGTGCACACAGAGTTCTCAGTCAGTCTGGGGCTGGTTGCTCTTTTGCTCACCAGGTCCCCAATAAGACTCCCCACTGGCACAGCTATAGGGTCCAGGTCTCAACCTAACTGAGCAAGCTAAAACCTCCAGTACCCTCTCTGTCCAATCAGTGCTTCATGTCCCTGCCCAAGTAGCTGACACAACACACACACACTTTGAGATAAGTATTTATACAACTACACAGACACTCCTGGGAAAGGCTGACACAGATTCTCCAGCTGTGCCCCTTTACCCAGACTATATGGTAGTAATTACTGCCACCACCCAGTTAATAATATCAGCTACTAAAAGGCCCTTAAAAGGGTATCCAATTATTACTGTGCAATATTAATATCCAATGGTAGTATGACTAACAGTCTAGGCTTACTTTAGAGTGGCCTATTACAATAACCTCTATAAATATACAATCTACTCTAGAGCTTATCTCTACACAAATCAGCCACAGGTAGAAGGTTTTAAAAATATTTAATAATAATAAAATAATTAAAACACAAGACAAGCTACTACACCACAGAGATATCTAAGAGTTCAGAGATCACACAGACACTTATAATAATATAGTGGGACAGGTCTGATTTCAAAAGAAAATACCTAATTAATCTTTACTAGCTTTAACTATTCCTACAAGAAATCACAGTGCTAAAACTTACATGTGAGCATAAGGCAGAGTGCTGAAAAGTTGGATGTCCAAAGTCAAAATGCGTTTAGTCTCTTGTGAGAAATAGTATTTAAAACATTACTAACAAACATGTCTCTAAGGCCCTCCCAAAATTACATCATTTTTGACACTTAGATTTTCCCAATATTCATTTTGCATCATCTTAACACCTGGTCTGAGTTCTCAGGCCACAAACTACATTATTTAGCAATCTAACACCTCCTCAGAAACTTACAACAATACAAGGCATTTCACATATACATTCTAGCAGAAACCAGAGTAATAAAACACATTCCGCATCTAAATTCTGGTCATTAACCTTAGCCTTAAAACAATGGCATGAAATCTTCATCCAGCCACCCTGGAGCCAAATTCTAACATGAAAGGGTACAACATGCTTCACTGGGCCAGTAGAGTGCAATGTTGTCACATATTTTGCAGTTCCACATTTCACAGTAATCTTTTACACTCAAGGAAAACATGCCTGTATTTTACATTTATTTAGAAATGCCAGAATTATATATCAAGTTTTATTTGACTAGGCTGGCAGCCTTCGCCCATCTCTCCCCAATCGTCACATCGAGTATTACCTTTAATAGGCTATACTGACTTCAGCAAAAAAGAACTAACTTTCATGAGTCTAAATACAGAATAGAACATTGACTTCTTGAATTGAAAACACTTTTTCAAAGTATTAGAAAATTAGCTGCCCTGAATCATTTAAACATTTCATAACAATACTATGAATTATTTTAATATTGGAGAATTTTTTTTATCTGAAGCTAGAGAAATGAAAGAAGGAACAAACAAGGTTGAACGTTGTCTCCTTTCATGTTTGCATTTGTCACAGTGTCACTAGAAAATTCAAGTTGGCTAAACCATAGTAATAAAGTTTTTAGTATAAATTATAAATATGAATCAAAACTCTTATTATATGGAGATGATTTTTTATTGATACAGGTGAATATTAAACAATTAGGAGACTGCTAATAATTAATGTTTAACCATTATGGCATAATGGTTAACATGTTTATCTCAAAAACACATGGTACAGAGTTTTATTCTTGGGCAGCATTACTAGGCTTAAAAAGACCCCCCTCCCACCCCACCCACACACACACACACACACACACACACACACACACACACACACACACACACACACACAGGGTCATTAGCCTAATAATCTCCTATGAACCTAAATGAAAGAATCTTAAGACTAATAATAAAGCAAAAGCTATTAGACTGAATCAAAAAGATAATTATGTTTTGAAAAGTTTTCAGAATTACAGCTGGAATAACAAATTACCAGAAATCAATTTAAATTCTATAATAATTGAAAATTGTGTTTTTTGCCATCAAAAACTTTTCTAAATGAATTTCTAAATGGAATTAAATGCTTATTACATTTGATGATATATTATACATAAAAATTATTTAATTGCCAAAATATCATGCATATGATTCTTCCAGCAGCTTAATCATAAAGTAACGACCAAAGTAGGAAAATAATTAAAACCTTTATTTAATGTCTTTGTTATTCAACAGATCTAGAAAACTTTACAAAAACTGTATTAGAATATGAGAAAAGGCAGCATTAGTTTTCTGTACAAAGAAGCATATGTATTAAGTTTTATATTTAAACTCATTATGCAATGAATAAACAAATCATAAACTCAGACTGGAATAATATATGAATATGTGCAATGACAGATAAAATATGGTTATTGCAAATTATATAATGAAATGTGATTAAAATGCAAAATGTAAATGCTGGTTGGGCAGAGCAATCAGCATGCTGATTTAAATCCAGCATTACCCGCATAAACATGTCCAGAGGGCTGTAGCTATTGAAAATAAAATCTATAGTCACCATGTTTTCCATGCAGCTAAGTGGAAAAAAAGAAACATGACTAACAATGGTGTGGAAGACAAACTTCCACCCTACTCAAAGGAAAACATAATAATAAAAAGTGAGTCAAAAATATATATAAAAAAAGACATAGTACTCATCACCATTATGTCAGAAGCCTTCATGTAACCAGTAGGATGCATACATACCCTTAATTCCCAAAAAGGAAAAAAAAGTGGCATAAACTGCATTCTTCCTGGTGTATTGTGCATGTGTCTGTACATAAATGTCCAGCACATTAGGAAGTAATCCCTGGCCAAGAAAGATGGCAAAAAAAAGACAACTGAAGCAAGATGTTTGGAGATACAATGCCATTATTTAAAAAGGTGGGGTACTTTTTTAAAGGTTGGCATTGTATAATACTAGAAATCTACAATGGCTTTTGAGGAAATTGTTCTTCAGATCCTCCTTCAGAAGAGTTGTCTTTTTGTGATATTATTGTCAGAATGAAGGACTTGTTTTAGTGGTAAAAAGGAAATACTAGAATCCCAGCAAAGATATGATTTGTTACAGGTTTATTTTCTCAGCCTGTAGCTCTTTTTCCTGCATCTCTTTCTACCTGTGTTGCCAGCCTTAGAGGATGCATTCTCTGCAGCCAGCAGTTTATCTAAGAGTCAACCATCTGCTCTGATAAATTACAGAAGGTGCCCTAGGCCGACAAATTTATTCTGTCTAATCCCAGGTCAGAGCCCTGCAGTATTTTTTTTGTCAAAATTGGCTTCTGATAAAATTCTATTGCCAGTTAGGCTTATTCTTTCTGAAAACTGGAAAAAGCCTTTGATAGGTTTGGGAAGAAAGTTTATACTTTTCCACCTTAACCTTCAGAATAATGAATTGTTAGGCTCACTTGCCTAAGTTTCTGCTGACTTCCTTTGACAATATGAGCATTTTGATTGTTGACTTCCCTTCCTCAGAGACTAAGGTATCTCTCAATTCCTTTGTATCATCTCTGTCTCATGTAATCAAACATTCTCCAAAATGTGCTTATGACACTACTGATACTATTTCTAGAGCAGCTTCTGCTGGGTCACTGATGAGAATATTTACCTGGCTGCATTCTTAGAATACATCAGAGGATGTCATCCTAAATGCTCCACTGGAAAAAGATATGTTATTTGATCCTTTCTCAGCTGTGGTCTTTAAAAGGTATGATAAAAGGGGAATGTTAACTCAAGAGGTTTCCCCATTTTTCAACCTTACCAAAATATAATAGATATTTCTTCTAGTTCAGGTTCCATTTTCAGGAACCAGAATAAACATTCCCAGCAAAAAACAAGCAAATAAAATTTCAAAAAACAATGGTAAGGATGTTCAAAGAAAAATGGCGAGTCTTCCCAAAAACCAAGGACATTATAAGAAAACAGACGGACTCTTTTTCCCTTCATGTGTTTCCCTTGTCCACCCTGGCAATCCTGTTTAGCTTTCCCAAAGTCTAGGTCACTTTTTCCTGTGACACTAGATAACATCAGATACTTGGGTTCTGAAAATCATTCAAAAGGGCTACAACTGGCAGTGGGAATCTTTTCTTCTTTTTCAGGGGGCTCCTCTTCCTCCCTGTTCTCTCCTATTCTAGATCAGATGTTGTCTCAGGGGTGATAGACTCTGTTCCCCCAGCTCAAAGAGAGAAAGGATTTTATTCAAGAACCTTCCTGTGTCAAAAATTATTATTTTATTTTATTTATTTTATTTTGCTTCTGTTTACTGTGTTTGTCTGACTGAGTTTAGTCAAAAAATACCTTTTCTGCCTAGGCCCAGGGAGAAAATGTCCAGGATATTGCAAATACATTTAAGTAGATATTCAGTAATATACATGAACAGTCATTAAATAATATAATACATTAACAATTAAACATACATTTACTAATTAAACTGTATTTATATGAAAGTAGAGGCAACTATTGTAGTATAAAAGATGCTTATGCATTAGTAGATGTTGAACACTGAACATTTGAAGAGTTGCATTAGTGGGTTTATCAGACAGATAATACAACATGTGATTAGTGCTTAGAAATTCAAGGAAATGGAGGTGATAGAAGGAACTAGGTAGAGCAGAAAATGATAATATTGTAGTTAAGAGATAGGGTGTAAAGCAAGTTTAGAGACAATTATATATATGGATCTCATAAAGTTTATATTACAAGTATACTGAAGGGGTGAACAGTGTCACAAAATAAGGTATATAGCTATGAGATTCTAGTAAAACTTTTCATGTATTGGTGAAGACTGGTTGTGGGCTACAGGATTCTGAGCCAACAGAAATGGTTTAATGATATGGCATGCTTAAGATAATAGTGGCATTTATCCTGGAAATGAACAAAAGCAGATCCATTGATCTGATAGGTGAAATTTTGCATGTGTTTTTAAATAAGTTTGCATTCTGAATGGATTTCAATGGCAGTGGGATGTAGTTCCACAGTTTAGCTACACTATTTGAATATAGAAATTCACCTGCAGTATCAGATGATTTGGTTATAACGATTAGTGATTTGTTTCTCCTAGAGTGTAAAATTCTGCTGCAGAGCAGTGTTGTATTACATTGTTAAGAGCTGGACATCTGTCTGGCTTATTGAGAAGTCTGTGCATTGTCGCTAACTGAGGAAGTGCTAGGTAATGTGATAGCTCTAACCAGTTTAATTTTCTGAGCACTAGTCTGTGGAGCTATGTCCTAGACTTTTCATTCTAAATCTTTGTGTCAAAACCTCAAAGTTCAAAATGCTCTCACTACAGTCTCTGTTATCTGTCATTCAACTTTCACTTTTCTAGTAACTCTGGATTTAAAATATGTTTATCATCACATTCCAGTTCTCAACGATTTCAGACACTTTTTACATGTTTCTGTGTCTGGTTTACATTTTCAGCTATATGCTTTGCTCTTTGGTTTGTCAACAGCTCTAAGAGTGTTAAAGTTCCTGGTTCCTGTAGTATCCCATTGCAGGTTGCAGGGTATTCACATTTTCCCATATTTAGACAATTCTTTCACAAGTACAGACATGAATGTAAGACTCCCAGGCTTCCAAATATTCCTCAAATTTCACCTTGTTAAATTGTGGTCATGTGGTTGCTCTTCACCAGGTTGAGTCTCTTATCTAAAATTGATGTATCTCATTACTCATCTTTCATCTTCTTGACTTAGTTTTATTAACATTTCTCTGACACATTTTACTCTGTCTCAGCTAGCCTTTCTGCTTTCTGAAACTAATTATGTCATGCTGCCCTACCTATAGTCTTGAACCTATGTCCTGTTATACAAAGCCCAGATCTATGCTACCATACAGCTCACCACACATACCATTCTTCCTGATATGTATCTCTTCATCGGTGCTAACACATATATCCAAATTTCACAGGATACAGTAACTGATGATATATGACTCACAGCTAAAGACTTAATAAAATACACCTAGAATATCTAATTTCTAGTGAAATAAACACCTCATAGTCTTATAATGTATAAAGTTAATACTATTTTTTGTTACAGAAACACTTCAAACTATCAGTGTAAATGGTACTTTCTACAGTTCTGTTATGCAATAACAGTATCTCTGAAACTGTAACAGTATAATGTAAATGCAATCATGTATGTAATCTGATAGCGCTTTTCTCCCTGGACCTCTGCTGAAAGTGGGCTTTGCCCGGTCTGACTATTCTGGTCTACAAAGACAGATAAATAAAAAAACAAATACATACATGCATACATAAATACATACATACATACATAAATAAAGTTGTCTGGCATCTCTGGGTTAGGTAAAAAAACTTTCTCTCACCCTAGGTTTTCAGGTGAACACAGAGACATCTTTTGTCATTCCAACTCACAGGATAGTGTTTTTGGGATGTCTACTGGATACTTCCTTCATGATGGCTTTTCTTTCTCATGATATGACAAAGGTGAATGTTACAAGGAGCAGTTTCTGATATTTTCCATTCAGACTCTCAAATCTGCCAGGGAACATCTCAGAAATCATAGGTTTCATGGCCTCTACAATCCTTATGATTCATTTAACCAGACTTCACATGAGGAAAATTCAATGGTTCGTCAAATATGTTTGGACCTAACGCCAGCACCCCTTTTAATTTCAGATTCCAGTTTCTGAGTTTATGAGAAGGGAACTACTCTGGTGAGTGTATTAGTTGTCTATTAACACAGGTCTCCCTTTTTCCCAATCCAGCACCTATTCAGTCAATAACCACAGATGCATCAAACTTTGCTTGTGGAGATGTGTCCAAGGAGACTAAAATCCAGGACTGAGGCACAGGCAAGACAAACTAAAAGCACACAAATGTCAAATAAATTAATGTTCTAATAAATGCTATCAAATATCTAAACCA
Source organism: Protopterus annectens (assembly GCF_019279795.1). NCBI lineage: Eukaryota > Metazoa > Chordata > Ceratodontiformes > Protopteridae > Protopterus > Protopterus annectens. The sequence goes on from NC_056729.1 coordinate 1,211,976,251, forward strand.
TCTTTGCACTACAGGCCCTCTGCTAGTAATCATAGACAACACCACAGAGATCCAGAAAATAAACAGAAGGGAGCCAGATCCTACCCCTTTGCAGGCTCACTAGTGTAGCTTGGGAATTAGCAACTCAGCACAGTTTGACCTTCCAGGGCAATATATTGTTTCAGTCAAACTGAGCAAGACCAGTACCAACCCTCACAAATGTAAGTTGCACTAAGAGCTCTTCTAGAAATTGATCCATCTGTGACTAACTCCTCCAGTACGTTTGTTTGATTCCAGTCACAATATACAGTAAACAAATTCTGATCCAGGATTCCTTACATATAGGCCTGGAAGACAAATGCCTGTTTATTTATGGATGGGAATGTTCTTGTTTGCTTTTCCACCCTTTTATCTGATAAGTGTTCTTCTAAAGATTCAGAAAGACTCCCCACAGATAATTGTGGTAACCTCATTTTGGCCCAGGCAACAGTGGTTACCCTACTTTTGAATACAGCCAAGGGCAATTACAAGAACCTTACTCACAGAATGCACTTACTCACACAGGGCAAGGGCTGTTTTATATAACCCAGCTTTCAAGTTATTCAATTGACTGCCTAAATGATAGAATTGCAATACATTTTAGGCACTTTTTTTCTGAGGACATGCTCTGGTATTCACCTGATATCGATTAGCCTACTGCAACAGTGATCTAATAATGAACACAGTACAGTTGTATAAGTTATTAAACTTATCATAGCAGTTAATCTTCGACTAGATCACTGTTGCAGTAGACACACCCTCCCTCCTTCCCTCTTTGTTTTTTTTTTTTGTTTTTTTTGCCATGCTGTGGGATTTTCATTATATGGCAAGGCTCCAACCTCCTTCTTCTGAAGCAAGAAAGCTCTGAAGTTTTGGCACCCTAGCCACTGACTTTATACTGCTTTCCTCAATCTGTACAATGGCTAGGCCATATGGAAGCTGCACTAAAGCTTTGGAAGCTGGCCAACTAGTCAAGTCATCAGCAGGGTATCTCATATTGTTTGGGCTACTGTTATGGTAAGTTTACTTACACAACTATATTTTCTGTTCAAATACAGGGTAAACATTTTAACAAAGAAATATATGTAATCCAACTTGTGAGCAATAGCTGATAATCACAAAAACAATAATTACAAACTTTGTTGTACTTATTACTTATTACTGGTTATGATTTAACTGTAGGACTCAGCTGAAGACTTTTTGTGAGACTGAAGACAGAAGCCTTGTTTTTTTTAATTATGATTTTAATACACCTTGAAGGAGGACTGATTTGCTTCTCTAAGATGGTTTAGGATCAGGATGACTGTGTCCCTACAGGGCTTTAAAGCCATGGTCTCTTAATGTATTTAATCAAATAGATTTCTTTATTTCAGAAGCACACTTTATAAATTATTTTATTAATTTGTTTTAAAGAAAACATGGGTTCTGTCTGTCATAAAGCGTGTAAGTATTATATTTTACTCCATCTTTCAAAAAATAGAATACTGAAAAGCAAAAGAAATGCATTGTTTCTTTCCAGTGTTTATGACAATAGATCAGTCTCCTCACATTTACTTCTGTAAGACCCCTGCCACAGTAACTACACTTCCTCTGTATACCCTCTGGTAAATCATCTTTTACACACAAGCAAATAAGATACCAGCACACTTGCACCTGATTTACACCAAATCACACTTCTGATGGTACATGAATGCATTCATACTTTTTCATGCTACATCCTATCCAGCTCAGTTCTAACAGACATAAGTCATTAACTGCTTTAAAAACTTTTGACAAATCAGCAAACTAAGGTATGCATTAACTAATATAGCACGTGTACGATACAAGCTCAAGAAAAGTCAAAGCAACAGTGTGATTTTTTAATGTAAACAATAATATTTTTTAAAGAAAAGAGACAGTAGTTTAAGTGTTAGAATAGTTGGTCAAAGAGGAATCTGGTCATGGCTTTTCAGTGAAGAAGGAGAATACAAGCAGGATATAAGTCCACCATTTAGTAAACCTCATCCATTAAAGAATGAAACACAATATAGTTTTCTAAGTACATAGTATAAATGTGTGGCAGGCAAAGTACTTGATGGTCTGGTGAGTGGAATCTTTTTTTTTCTTCTCACAGTTGAGCATCAGCTACCTCCAACACCTCCTCACTTCTTATAGGTTCATAGGTAGGTACTAGGCTATCGGCTCTGGGGCCTATATAAGCCTAGCCAAAAAGGTTCCCCTGGCTTTTGCCACCCAAGAAAATTATTTTCCTGTGCCCCTGTCGAGCAGCACCGCAGAAGTGATCCCAGGGGTGAATTTTCTATTTCCCATCCAGTCATCAAGATTTTTCTTAAAGAGGGCCAGTGAGGAGCTCTGCCTGACATGAATGGACAGTCTGTTCCAGAGTACGGGAAGTCTCTGGGAGAGGAATCTATCCCTTCAGCATGTTTTGTTTATTGTGGTCACAAGGTTTAGGTCCCTGGAGCATGTGGTTTGGAAAGACTGGGATTTCTTTAAGAGTAGCATGTCTAACACCTCTGGGGTTGACATAGCTTTGTATGTTAGGCAGAGATCGCCTCCGAGTAGGTGATATGCAACGGAGTACAGCTGGAGATTTTTGAGATGATCTGCATATGACATCTGTTTGAGACCGGTAATCCTCTTAGTGAGGTATTTATGTGGCCTTTCCAATTGTTCTAGGTGTCTTGTGAGATACATGCCAAATGGGGCATTGTACTCTATAATGGGTCTGATGAGGGATGAGTAGAGAGGAATAATGACCTCCTTTTTTCTAGAGAACCTTTTGTGATGAGGTGTGCCACGTAGAAGGATTTCCTGACTACTGTGGCAATGTGGTTATCAAAGGAGAGACTACTGTCCACCTGTGTCCCGAGGTCTCTTATCACACTTTCGGTATTTAGTGAGCTACTGCCTATGTGGTAGTGCATGGGTACCAAGTTTTTCCCAAAGGGGATGACAATACACTTCTTGGCATTGAGCCTGAGGCCATGACTTTGACACCAAGCATCTGTCTTTGTGAGGCCCTTTTGTAGAATGTCTACATCATTAGGTGTTTCTATTATGGCTCCAAGTTTGCAATCGTCTGTGAACTTTGTTATCCAAAGGCCTTCTGTGTTGGCCTGCACTTCAGAGAAGTAGATGCCAGACAGGAGAGGACTCAAGACCAAACGCTGTAGTACTTCACTCATCACTGGTCTGAAGTCGGACTTGGAGTCGGCTATGTTTACTGTGTGGGTTCTGACAGTGAGCCAGTTGGCCACCCCCCCCTTGTGACATAGGGATTTATGCCCAGTTTAGTAAATTTATCTATAATTCCAGAGTGGGGGCTGGTATCAAAAGCCTTGGTGAGGTCAAGATAGGTTGTGTGCGCTACCTTGCCCTCGTCTACGGCTCTAGTGACTGCTTCAAAGAAGTCAATCAGGTTTAGTAGACGTGATCTACCTTTTACAAACCCAAACTGAGTGGGGACCAAGGTTTGGAGGTTACCTATGTCTTTGTTTATAAGCTCCAAGATGATATGTTCCATGGCTTTGCAGACCAGGCTCATCAGGCTAATGGGGCAGTAGTTTCTGGGGTCCGTGGTGGCACCCCCTTTGTGGAGTGGGATAACTGACACTGTGCACCATTCAGTAAGCACATAGCCTGAGGTGAAGCTATGATTGAACATGGTACTTAGGTGGGGTGCCAGTTTGTTCTGTAATTCATGCAGTATGCAGCCTGGGATGTTGTCTGGTCCCATGGATGCTGTGTTCTTGGCTTTCAAGTTTTTACTTGTTCATCCACGATTACAGTTGCTTTGCATTCTTCCAGTATTAAGATGGGCCCTTTGAAGGGTGAGATGGGGGTACAGTTAGCAGTGAACCTATCTGCATGGATGTTGGCAATATCGGTTGGTTCTATATATTTAGTACCATTGTGCTGTAGCTCAGAGCGGATCTGAATGTTGCCATTGAGATTTTTGACATAGCTGTAGAATTCTTTGTGGTTGTCTTTGGAATCAGTGGTGATTTTACTTTCATTACTGGCTTTGGAGGATTTTATGAGGGATCTCAACTTCTTACTTCTTCAGTCTTCTTATGAGACTGAAGACAAACCATGTTTGTTAAGTGTGATCTGGTCTGGCTGATACACTTCTGCTTAGAGGAGGACTGATTTGCTTTTCTGTAAGATGGTTTAGGATCAGGATGATCATGACCTTAAACATCTTTAAAGACATAGTAATTTAATGCATTTAACCATTAGATTTCTTTATTTCAGAAGAGTGCTTATATTGTAAGGGGAGTCTGATAATCACAAAAACAATAATTATGTATTTTGTTTTACTTAATTACAAGTTATGATTAAATTATAGGACTCAGCTGAAGACTTTTCGTGAGACTGGAGACCAGACCCTCCTTAGCCTCCCTTGGGCTCAATCTAACCCATGTATGGGGTAAGAGAGGAGATTAAGGGTACTTGTGCAGTATCATACTCTTGTCAGGAAGTCTACCCTAACTGCACTCCCCTCACAACTGCCTTGCCAGTTCTGCAATCACTGCCCTTGATTGATATATGGCAGCTTCCATGGAAGTGCATTCTCCCTATTAAACATTTCATCACTTATGCAACAAGGAGCTCATGAAGCACATACACAGCTTATTTTATCAAGTCTAGGCTGCTCCCCCTCATGGGCAAGCTGACATTGGCCACTCACTTCTATCATCCCTTTGCAGCCTCTATAGTGTCTTAGCTGCTAATCAAACATGGGTCATCTTGGCCACAATAAGGGCTTTATCCCTATGTGATGATGCTACTCTCAGGTGAACAGAATTGTTGAAGAAGAAATTCAGTATCATAAACAGTATTTCCTAACTTGACTGATATGATGGTATAAAGATTCACAGGGGTTCCAAACACTACAGTGAAACAGAGGTATAGGATTAGAGTAAGCAGGCAAAGCATATGGAAAATATTATGAGACAAAACTGATACAGAAGATATGAGACTGGGAAAACCACAATGAGATTTCTCATAGTAAATAGATGAGCTAGAATTCTTAAAAATGTCCTTACATTTAAGGATGAACTACCATTTGTATAGCTAGCAAAATACATTATTTACATTAAAGCATGCCCTACGAATTGTTTGTGAACATACAGAATGATGCAATAGCCAAACATAGAATCACAATACAAAATGGAAAAGTGTGAGAAGTGCATAGTCAGAATAAAAAAATCAAAATCTTCACAGAAATAGCACCTGAATAACACAAAAGCAGCACTTATCAACAAAAGCCTGATATACACAGCAGTACATGAACTGTTCTGGTACATTTATTGGACTGTACTGGCAACTGAACTGTGAGTGAGGAGGGGTATACACATTATTTGCATGCTGGAAACGCATCTACATGAGGATGACGTGTTACATTTCTTGGTGTGCTGGAGTCTGAATTGCACAGGGGGTAAGTAGTTTGTTACAATCATAAGTGCTGAGAAGCTTTATTACATGTGTGGCAAGGAGTCCATAAAAGCAGATGTGCCTCTCATGAGCTAGTAAGGGGTGGATGGTAGTACACAATGATATGAGTTACAAGAATAGGGATGATACTTGGGGATTAAGAGGAATGCTTCACCATACAGTATGTGTCTTTCAAAACTGGAGATAGAAGGTGGTAGTGTGACTCTTACTTTGTGTGTATGCAAAGGAGTTTGTCTTGTAGGGAGAGTTCTAATATAAATATATATATATGTGTGTGTGTGTGTGTGTGTGTGTGTGTGTGTGTGTGTGTGTGTGTGTGTGTGTGTGTGTGTGTGTGTGTGTGTGTGTGTGTGCGTGTGTGCATTTCAGACTGAAGTGCAAGGAATCAGGGCTTTGATTTATGAACATATGTACCCGGGGCTAACTGGACTGTTTCAGAAGATGACAATGAGCTAAAGATCATCTCCATACCTTGAATACTGTTCTGCTTACACGTTTTGTACCTGAACAAGGGTGCCAGAAATATGTAATATAGTGTTCCAGTCTTAAGGAGAAAAAATACAGTAATGAGTAATAAAATAAAAAGTAAGATTTTTTTCCAAGATTATTTTCTTTCCCTACCTAGTTTACTTCAAGGTATGTGTGCAGAAATCAAAAGCCAGAATAAGACAGTCTGACTCATTATTTTATTTTTTTTTTTGCAATCTACTAGAATCTGAGCTGCTCTTCTGAGTATAAAATAAACTGTTTGAATAATGGATTTACACTTATATCCATATTTGCAGTATCACAAGTTTCTGGAATGGTACAAACTGGGAATAGCGATGGCTGCCCTAGCCTTCCATTCAAGTCTAGTCCCAGACACACATGATTAAAACTCAAAACACTCACTGCTATTGCAGGTTCCAGGTCCAGGACTCCGTCAGTAGACACAAACCTTAATCACAATATTTGCAAAAATATGTCTGATACACACCATTTGCATTCCACAACACAGCACACATATATACACACATACACACACATGCACACACTTTGTGTGTGTGTGTGTGTGTGTGTGTGTGTGTGTGTGTGTGTGTGTGTGTGTGTGTCTGACATCATTATATGGTGAAGCAAGCTGTGATCGAAAAACTTAAGGTAGGTGTGACATAATGTTAGGGTGCATACAATAGATGTCTGTACATCTTTAATCCTCCAAACTTCAGTACATGTATCAATCAGCATGACTGATTAGTAGGAGTGTAGGCTTCTATTTTGCCACAAGGGCAAAATGATAATCCGTTCAAGACAGGAGTATGGGACACTGTCCTCATTATATCAGCAGTTTAGGACTCTTTCAAGAATCTTGGGAATCTTTCAAAGAATAACATTTTTGCACATCATTCTGCAATATTCCACCTCCGCAGGAGTAATTATTTTATTTATTTTAGTTCTAACTACATGCAAGCGTCTTCTTTCAGCAATGACAGGGGATCGTTAGTCTACCTGTGAATTACGAAGAGTCACATAATAATATTTGTGGAAAGTGAAATAATCAAAATAAGGCCAGCTTGATACAATTTGATTAAACCCAGTAGGACATACATAGATTTTTCAAAGACTACTCCAGTAAAGATCAGAACTATGAGGCAGAATCTCCAGAATTAAAAACTAAAAATTACGTCAGAACTAAAGTAGAAAGCCAGGCATAATACAACCTATTCATAAAATGTACAGAAACTACATAAAGCTCTGTTCAAAATGCAATTGTATAATTAATGAATTTCATTGAAATGAACTATTAACAAAAATTTATATACAAATATACAGAAAAATAAAGTGATTAGAGGTAGTCTGCTTTGTGTAATAAATTTAATATCTTGTACTATATATTTAGGGAACTAATTTTGTGACTTGTGGTTTGACTACTCAGAATGAAACTTGTTATCCTTAACATACAGTTCAAGGTATTTAATTAATATTTCATTTATCATACATAAGACCTTCATGTATCCTATATTTATGCGCACACATATACACCACACACATAAAAACAGACAAACACAATCTGCTAATAACTCAAGTGGAATATTTACCCATAATAAGTGTACGTTTATCGGATCTTTCTGATAATAACCCACTGAATTTCAACTTTGACCACTACCTAGAATATAGTCCATGTAAAAGCGCAATCTGGTCAGCTGCAGTTTACTCATTTCTAAATGCTAAGATATACTGTAAATGCTTAATTTCTGGAACACACTGACAAAGCCCAGATACTACTTTTATTATTTCAGACATCATCCGCAGTGGTGGTGCAGTTGTAGCGTTGTCGCCTCATAGTAAGACGCTGTCCAGTTCGACTCTCAGCTAGAGCGTCTTCTGCGTGGAGACATGCGTGAATGGGCGTACCTTCGTTGAAGGTTGTGAGTCAGGGCTGGCAACTCGGTACGTAAAAATCAACTGCCAATCATTAGTGGACCGGAGTTCCGCTGTGGTGACCCCTAACCGGGAAAAGCCGAAAGACACAACAACAACATTGTCAGCAAACTTTGTTTACCATTCAAAAGTCTGCATCATTCAGTTATTTGATCCATGAAATGATTCATATTACTCCTAGAGTCAGGTAAATCATGTACCATTATAGGCTTATTTACTGCTTTCTTCAGGGGCTCCAGTTTCCTCACATATTCTAAAGATATGTAGCAGGTAGATCAGGAACTCTGTATTGTCCATAGGTGTTGACTGTGTGTAGTGTGAGATGGAAGAAAGGCCTGGCAACCTATTCTGTTTTTCCTTTGCCTTATAAACTCCACGAATAATGGTGGATATCTGCAGGCTCATTTTAGCAGTCAGCTGTGACTCGTAAAAGAAAGAGAAAAAGGATTGCTAAAATAATCAGATTCCTTATACTTTCTTTCAAACTGCACCATCACTTCAATATTCGCTTAATACAGCCAAAGAAACAGAAACAGTCTTTTTAAGGGTAGAGTTACCCTTTAGCATGTGTAAGAAGTGATTAGGGTTACAAGACAGGAACAACTATAATCCTAATCCTAAAAGAAGTGTTTCACTTACATTTACTTATAACAGTATGCAAGTTCAGAGATGAAATGTAAAACAAAGTGGAAGATGATAATTATATGTCTATGGTTACCACAAAATGCTTTTTGAATTATTTAAACACTGATTTGTAATGCATTTCTGCAGTTACTAGTCATCAGCTCACAAGCACATTCCTGCCTTCCTACGTCCTTCATCTACAGTGTATATCCTTATCAAATTCCACTCTCCCTTGGCAGAATGCAGTAGTAAACATCAGCTTAAATAAACTATGTGTCACTTTTGAAATGGTGGCTGCCTTGCAACACATAACAGAAGTTCCTAGTGATTGTGCAAAGTAACATGAGTCTTATCCAGCTTATTTTTCATTAATTATTTATGAACAAAAGGCTGAATTCAAAATTGCTTCTGTATTATGACAACATATTTCTTCTTCCCCTGCACATTTGAAGCTTAATGCATAATTGCAGAAAAAAACTTGTTGCAACAGATATTCTATAGTAGGGTACTGAGAAAAATAAAATCTCATTCTTTAAACTTAAGGCAGCAGGAGTGGATTAGTCCCATGAAAAAAAAAATAACTGGGATGTTGGGGCTAAATCTGCTCTGCTGATATAAAGGACCTCAATCATTTTCCTGCCATCTGATACATTCTTTAACCAAACCCAATTACCTGTGTTACTTCATTGTATTTTCTGAGTGTAGTTAAAAAGCAAAATATACTAAAACTAAAGCAAATTCTTCAATACTCAAACTTCCAAATCAAAATCACCAAAATAAATAAATAAAACAGAAAATTCATAAACCAACACATCAAAAACCATAAGGCAAGGATTACTATTCAGGGTATTAAATAAGACAATGTAACTGTACACTTAAAAGTATGCATGTATTCCCAAAAATAATTCTGAATGGTTATAATTAAAACAATCTTACTTGATACCTATGGTTACTGCAGTTAAATCAGAAAGGGCAAAACAGTAAACACATAGATATTACAATTTTGAAGTGCATGGCGCACCATTACTATGTTCATGTTGTTGTGTCTTTCGGCTTTTCCCGGTTAGGGGTCGCCACAGCGGAACTCCGGTCTGCTAATGACTGGTAGTTGATTTTTACGTGCCAAGTTACCAGCCCTGATGCACAACCTTCAACGAAGGTACGCCCATTCACGCATGTCTCCACGCAGAAGACGCTCTAGCTCAGAATCGAACTGGACAGCGTCTTATTGTGAGGCGACAACGCTACCACCACCGCGGTTTTACCATTACTATGTTCATATATCAGTTAAATGTAGCAGTACTATAGTTCAAGACCCGACTTTAACAACACTTAGAAGGGTGCTTAACAATTGTTAAGCATCCCATTGTGTTATTAACATTGTATCTGGCTCTAAAATAGCACTGAACCGTTATGTTATTCAACTGATATCTCAGCAAAAATAACAGCAGCAGAACATGAAATGGGTTAATTCCAATTCCATTTTATCTGCTGTCTCTATTACATTCCCTAAAAATGTATTTGAGAACCAGCTGCTTCCCTTACACAGGGAATACATAAAGACATACATCATTTCCCACCTGCATTACTGGCTTTCAAAGCCAGTGTAACACTTCTCATTTTTTTAATTCAATGTTTCTATAGCTAGTAGTACATGGAGCAGACAAATCTCCATGCACTACAAAGAATTATGACCAGATGTCCAACTGTCACTTAAAATTATGTGTTCTCAACATGGATACCAAAAGCTCAGGAGGTGAATTTCTTGGCATACATGTCTCAAACACATAATAAGCAAGTTATTAACTGTGATCTGATCATAATCCTCTAGACTGTAAACAATCAGGAAACAGCCATAACTGAATATTGAACTTGGAAGAACCAGCCCAAATTATAAAGCAGAGTATATTCACTTGTTGCGGAAAGGGGGTGAAGAACACTAAAATCAGAAATGCAGCAATTAAGAGACTATAGCTGTTTCTATTGTGTGATATATATATATATATATATATATATATATATATATATATATATATATATATACAGTTATGCTAAATTAAAACAAAAACATGCTTGTTTCCTATATCACAGTCAGTGAAAACTGCTCCTTCCATACAGCAGACATTTAAAAAAACAGACAATAAAAACTCAACCTAGGCATAGTTCGAGGCATGTGTAATATTATTTCTGTATTGGGTTCTGCACTGAAACCATAATTTCAATTGAATTGCACATTGAGAATTAACCTGCTACCAAGTGAAAAAAAAACATCAGGATAAGCCAGCTTTGCTGACAGCATGCACCATACCTAAAACTCTAGAAATGTGTTACCATATTCATTCCTTCCTGCCTTCTGTTTACATAATTTCGCTTTCACACTATTACCTTGTTCATTTGCAGACATTATTTGCTACCCCATACTGATTTATTTTAGTATATGTACTAAGTACATTCTTTGGCTAGACTAATTACTGTTTCCTGTTAATAACAACATGTTTTAATGTGGGAGAGAAGGGGTTTTAAATGACTTGGCAGTATGACAGAAAGTCTCTCCTGAGTAAACATCATGTTCTGCTGACTTTTAACATTTCCTTTTGTAAAAACTTGATAAAAATAGTTTATCGAATTAAAGTGGTAGCAGCTGTGTCTTCTTAAATGTCTTCAGTGAATAAGTCCGTTAACAGTAAGCTTAAATGTCCCATAACAGTCCTACTGGTGTTACTATTATAAACCCTGCTCTAACATAATGTAAGAAATAGAAATATAGCGGGCATTCAAGTTTCAGAATCACAAGGGAAGGTTTCTAACATTAACATGCATACAGTTTTACTTCATAGTTATGTGAAGCTGTATGTGTAAAACTAGAAACATCGACAATTGTTTGGTGTTCTTCTGATTCTGAAGATACTGCATTCCCTTTCATCATTTTTGGGCCAGCATATGCCAATGACTTCAGTCACTTTTTTAATTGTAGTTAAGTCACTGTCTTTCTATTCCAAAATAACATGGAGCCTCCAACAGGAAAACAAGCTTTTCAATAAACATAACCAAAATTATTCACATCTTCACATTAATAAGCAAGTCAGCAGATGTCTATAAAAAGGCAGTAAAATGGTATGTCTACCATTCCATTTTACACCTGTAGCTGCCTAATCACTAATAGGGATAACAAGGGACTACATTCTTGTCCAGCACATGCATTTAGATGTGTCCACTCTGGATGCATATATTTTGATAATAAATCATACTTGAATTTGTTTGCCCTTTTTTGGAAGATTACTACATGCTTACATATAACCTGAAAAATCTGTACTGAGTACAGTGACTAATAAAATGTGCACCCTGTCTCTCTCTCTCTCTCTCTCTCTCTCTCTTGTGAGTTGCAGCTGACTCCTTGAGTGAACCTGCAGACATCTGCTGCTATCAACAGAGTTTATAAGGCAAATGGGGAAATGGAAGTAGGTTTCCAGGTTTTTCTTCCATATCACACAAGCATGCATTCGTACCTATGGACAGTTTAGGATCTTTGATCCAACTATTACATGCCTTTAGAATGTGAAAGGAAAATGAAGCACTTGGAGGAAACCCCTCAAACACAGGGAGTACATGCAGACGCTACACAGAATGTACTCCAGCCTATTCCTGAAAAAATACCTCTGCTAAAACTATTGCTTTCGTCTGTACAATGTTGCCACTTGAATTTGGTAAGTGGCACTTGCTTATTATTAAATATCACTGGGCCGGATTCACAAAACCTCCATGTAATACTTAATATGTCTTACATGGAGGCTGCAGTTGAACGGTATGACGTCAGCGTGCCATGAATATTCATGAGGGCATGCTGACTCATCCGTAACTCTTACACAGACTGAGTAGGCAAGCAGGGGGCATGTCCGACTGCCAAGCAGTCTAAAAGTCCACGCCCCTGCAAGGTTTTAAAAACCATAATGTCAACAGACAAGAGCGAGTCCGCTCAAATGTACTTGCACAGAACACCACACTCCCTGACACTGTAAACCCCCATCAGAGTTATAAAACGGAAAAAATTAAATTTTTTTTAAATCCACGATATAGCTGCCCGCATTTGCGCTCATTTGCGCGGGTATGCCCTTCGCTCAGCCACAGTAAGCAGACATTGAAAAACATATAAGATCTACATATGAAAATTAAGCCAAGTAGCAATAGCGTAGCGGTAGAGACGTCAGCCAAAGAGGAGGTAGTCATGGTTCGAGCCCCCACAACATCATTCTCCATTTTTTATTTAAATAAGTATGAAACAATTCCCCGACATATATAATTATAATTTAAGTAAAATTTAATGAAATGGCCCATGTATATGTGAACAAAACCGATATAATATATAAAAAAAGGAATATAATTGCCCATAGCTTAGCAGCGCTTTAACAAGCTTAATATGAGTGCCCGTAGCTGAGCAGAACTTTAGCAAGCTTAATATGAGTGCCCGTAGCTGAGCAGTGCTTTAACAAGCTTAATATGAGTGCCCGTAGCTGAGCAGCACTTTAACAAGCTTAATATAAGTGCCCGTAGCTCAGCAGTGCTTCATGCAGCTTAATATGACTGCTTATAGCTAAATAACATGTTACCCAACGTAAGCCGTTTGCATGGATCTGCACAGCACGCTAACCAGCTTACCGTCGGGCAACGTTGAGCAACCTGTAGCAAAGTCGCCTTTACACAGACACACCTCCTAACCTGTCTAGACAGTAGTAAAATAAAAAAGCAATGACAAGGGTCGAACCCGGGATACTGTGCACCATAGTCAAAGTACCGAACCACTAAGCCATGACAGTTGTACTTAGAAATACAGTATTACCATACATATAGGAATGAATGAATGAAAATATAACCATGACAAAGCAGGTTTGCTGTAAGCTGATAAATATCTAAAACGGTCAATCACAAATAAGTGTGGGAAAACCGCCATATATAAGTCCCATAGGTGGGAATACACACCATAACTGATTGTGGTACCCATTTGCAGTCAGGATGGCAGGTGCAGGAGAGGGAAATCGCTTTAGAGCACAAAGGTGGGGCATTGAGGAGTCAAAATATATGGTTTGGCTCCTAGTCCATCATCATGAAGGCCAACTCATGCAGGGCCAGGTTCAATGGGGAGCGTACAAGGCAGAGGCATGGAACCAGTTGGCACATGATCTCACCAGTGCCACAGGCATTCCGAGGACTGGTGAACAGGTCCGTCACCACCATGCGGACCTGAAGTGATGAAAGGAGGACCAACTGAACCGATGGATCCAGGAGGCCAGTCAAATGCCCAATGCCCCACTACTGAGTAAGTATCCATGTAATTAAGTTTATAAGAAATGCTATCCTAGCCTATAGTATGGATAGGTATGTTCCAATATTCCTTCATTTATATTACAGCTGCAGGTGTTCGTTCCGCGAATCGGCAAGCCTATGCTGACAGGCTGGCAAGGTTGCGCCACCAGGCAGGTTAGTAATTATTCTGCTGGTATTGTTATAGAATATAAGTGAGACAGCCTGTAAAAGAGTTCAGTGTTGTAACCCAGTAATAAAAGTCAAATAAGCCTAGAAGAAAGATTCTGCTAGTATTGTAAGATTAGAAAAGTGATGCAGCCTGAAAAAGAGTATTGCAATCCATTAATAAAGATTAAACAAATCTCAAATAGAGTTTCCACCTGCATTGTAATATCAGATAACTGCTTCAGCCTGAAAATGAGTGTTGTAATCAATCAACAAAGAACAGACAAGTGTCGAATACATCCTTGTAAATTCTGCCATATGAAATAAGTGAGTCAGCTGGAAAGGATTGTTGTAACCCAGTAATAAATGCTAATAAAGCCTAGAATTAAGTACCATCCTGAAATGTAAATATAAAATAAGTGAGAGAGTGTGAGAAAGAGTTTGAAGCTGCCAAGTAAGCTGTAATAAGTCTGGAATAAAGGTATACTGCATTCACTACATAATGAAATGAATGAGACAGCCACAACCAAAGAGTGAAATGTCTTTAATAAAGTACATAATCTGGACTGTGTCCGTCCCACAATTTGGACATGTTGCTGTACCCTTGCATTATGGAGATAGTATGGGTGTATGAAATGCTGAACATCCACAGTTGCCTAGACCCATATAAATCAAATGTAGCAGGATGCTTTACCTGAACACAGCCAGATATGAACATATATGAATACAAATGGAATGTATATTAATGTAGCAGTAACATCCCCATCACCAACATTCCTAAGGTTACATACAGGAAACTGTACTAATACATGTAGGGGATATATATCTACATGTAGGGGATATATATCTGCATCTACTAGGAATGTACAGTATATGTATAGGTAGTTTAAGTTGTTAAGGTAATATTTCTCCACCCTACCCTATTTTCACAAATTATGCCATTCCACACCAAACTGGGTATGTGTATTCACAATTAATTCCCATGGACATTTGTCCTGTTGGTTTATACATATCTGCATGTACGTTGATGCATGTGCCCTGTTCACATATCCAAACCTGATGGCCTGTTGCCACCAATCAACCCTGCATGCTGTTGGAATGTCCACTGTTGTTCTAAATATGCATGTGTTATGCTTGCTGCTCAATGTTCGGAATTCATGTGTGTTTGGTAAATGGGAATACTAATGCATGCTGTTACAACTAATTTTGAATGGTGTTGTTTGTTACTAACCCAAAATGCCATAAAATACTGCTAAACATAGGACAACAGGGAAAGCAGGTTCCAGCAGACCCACCTCTCCCACCTCAGCTGGCGAGTGCACCTGGCACCAGTGCCCAGGCCGGGACCTCCTCCTCCGGTGGCCCTGTGCCACCTTCGGGTGGAAGCACTGCAGGGGATGGGGCTGGTCCCCCCTCTGCAAGCGTGGCCGGAGGAGAGCCTCCACTCACCCCCCAAAGGGTCCGGTCTGTGGTGCGTAGTGAGATCAGGTGTTCCGTGACTGATCCCCTATGCCAGCTTGAGGCGAGAGTGGTGCAACTCACGGGTGTGCCTGCCCGTCCTATCCAGCCCCCAGCACAGTCCTGGCCTGGGCTGTGAAGGTGCAGTGGTAACTGCCCATGGGTGGGGATCTCAGTTCCACTGTTGCCATCTGTGGGCTCATGGGCTTGCGATATCCAAACATCCGTCCCCATCAATTGTGTTTACCCCCCACATGTGTCATACTCCGCCCCTGTATGCGTCTTGTTTGTCTTGTCTGTTAACCTCCCCAACCTACCTCCCCAAATATACCAACTTCCTGTACCTCACATTCCACTCTCACCTGAAAGAAAAAAAAGGGCACTCTGTTCCCACAAAAACATTACGCCCCATACATAGTGGCCCATTTCGCACACATGTCTGCTGGACATGTAAACTGATAATTACAATTGGCTGTACAACATATTTTGTTGTCCTCACCCCTCTCTCAGGGGTGGAAGGTGTCAAATCTCACTCTAAATTTCTAACATATGCACAGCTGTTGCTGGTAAAGAATTGGGCAGCTATGGGC